>NW_021703784.1:92153370-92322782 GCF_005190385.1 Monodon monoceros | reverse complement strand
ACACACACACACACACACACACACACACACACACACACACACACACAGCTGGGTTCCCTGGGCCCCTGTGATTAGCATGAAACGCAGACCCAGCCTCCAACTCCAGAAATCAAGATACCCCAACCCCACTCCTTGTAATTACCAGCTCCTCCCGGCTCTCTAATTAGCACTAAGATGCTGGTCAGGGTGCAAATTCCCACACAGGTGCACAGACCAGAAGCCTAAAGGAAGCGGCAGGGTTATCTTGTCCAGAACCCTGCCTATGGCAAGACCAGCCCAAACCACCCAGGATAGGGCCAGTCTTAAGGCAACTTTGAAGGAAGGACATTCAGAACAAGTTGATTCCATCCTCAGAGCCAGATTCACATCTAGAAACCAGAAGCTTACATACCAGTGGATGTTCTATACAATCCATAAAACCTGGGTCTGAGATGAATCTCCCTGTTCAGACAGGCAAAGGCCTGCAGCGTGTGCTCACGAGGGGCCTATCAGGCCCGTCTCTAGAATATCAGTGTCAGGAGTGCTGTGACAGATGGTCGGCCACTTGGCAGATGAGGAAACTGAGGCTCAGGAAAATCAGGCCGTGTGCTTTTTAGTGGCAGGGCCAGGACTCAGGCCTAGGCCTCTTGAGTCCCAGCCGGCTCTCGGACAAATGCAGCACACTGGACCAGTCACCCCTCAAAACCCCGTGCCACACTCCCCGCCCACCCTGATGAGTTGGAAACAGAGAACCCTGGCGAGGACCCTGGGTGGGGGGCCTGCTGCGTGCTCTCTGGCCAGCTGGTGCGGCCGAGCCAGGAAATCCTCCGGCCCTCGGGCCCCAGGCTCTCCCTGGCCTCAGAGCCCAGGGCAGAGGAAGGTCAGGGTCAAGGCCCAGGAGAGCTGCGTCCTGGAGGATGTATGGAAATAGCGTCCTCTCCAGGGGCAGGGCTCGTGGAGGGAAATGGGCTTTCCTGTCATTCACCGTCTGTTCCGCAGCGGCCAAGTCAAACAACAGAGACTTGCCTGCATCTCACACCTAACCAGAGCCAAAATCTGGATATCCTGACTTGCAGGTTAGTGCTCCCTGCCCTCCTAGCCTAATAAATATTTAAGGCTAAAAGGAACAGATACTAGCACTCAGCGTGGAAAGAATCAGAGGTCTGCGGACAGACTCTCCGGCTTCCTGGATGGATGGGTGATCTCAGCTATGGGACTCCCTTCTCTGGCCTCAGACAGCCCATCTACAAAGCAGGAATAACCACAGGTACCTCTGGGGACGCTTGTCAGGGTAGACGTAAAGCGAATCCACACTGGGGGAAGTGCCTGGACCACAGCGACTGAGGGTTTGGACACAGGGAAGGGTGGCCTGGTGAGACGTCAGCTCCTAGGGCTTCATTTCCCCATCCGTGAAGGAGACAGGCTGGGGAATAGCCGCCACACAGGTGATGCACCTGAGGCACTTTGCATGGTACCTGGACCATAGTGGGTGCAAGGTGAGCAGGCGGTGGTATGTCAGTCCTTCTGTACCTTGGTGGTGGCTGGAGTTAGAGTTCCCAAGTCTTGCCTCCCCCGTAAAAGAATTACTCATCCACACCCTTGCCATGGCCTCACGTGGGCAGTGACCTCCCACCCCTTGACTTTGGGCCTGAATGGGTGACTTGCTTTGACCAACAGGATGTCAGAGCAGAGGCACGGCTGTCCCTGCCTGGCTGGGAGGGCCCTCTTGGGTGCTGGTCAAATGCTATGAAAAGAACATGTCTCAGTAGCCACTGCGCCTCCAGCCTGGCCTGCAGAATAAACATGCATAGAGCAGACCACAAGCCCCTGCAGCTGCTGGTCCAAGGAGGATGAGAGACACGTGCAACAGACTCAAACCCAATCTTCAGCCAGAGCCTGGAGTCCAGGCCAGCCCAGCCAAGGTGCAGTCAACCCACGGTCCTTGAACATGAGAATAAATGATGCCACTGAGCTTTGGGGTCTTTTGTTACGTGGCGTTATTTTGGTGATAACGAATGTAACTCCCATTTTACTACGAGAAAGAGAGGTTAAGTGACTCACTCAAGCTCACGATGCTCAGTCAGGGCTGAAACCCAGGACAGCTCTCTGGGGCACACCCTCAAGCTGCCCCTCCAGCAAGCGGAGGCAGCGATGCCCACCAGGTGCCCCCCAAGGGGGTGTCACCAAGCAGACCCCAACGTCCACCCCTCCAGCCTCACACTTTCCTGAGAGGAGGCCTTAGTTAGAGTAGCCCCATCAGACTGCATCTGGGCTGCTAACCACAGCTCTGGGACCAGAGCCCAGCTGGCCACAGGATCCCCTGCCCTAAAGGTTACCCTCACCCAGGGCTGGGCATTCTGATTTATCATCCCCTCACACTTCCTTGGCAGGGACAGACCCAGGTGAAATGGAGGAAGAGGGAGAGCAGACAGCGGTCAGAAGAGAAAGTTGCCAGGTTCTTGCTGGGCCACCCTACCTCCTGTACCCAGACAGCAGGCAGCCGGGGAGCCAGCTCCTTTGAGTAAGTCTACATTCACCTTGACTGGGAGGCAGCAGGCTTGCGGAGAGCAGGAGGGGACAGGAGGAGCAGGCAGTCAGCGTCTATTCCCATGGACTCACTCCCCATGTGATTCTCTGTCAGGACACAGTCTCCAAATGTGTGCAGGGCCCTCCCCTTCTCTGAGAAGGCAGCTGTTACAGCAGAAAGAGCATGGTGTTTGCAGTGAGATGGGTTCCATTCCAGGCCTCATCCCAGCTGCATGACCAGAAATCAGTTCTCTGGGCCTCAAAACCCGGCATTAAGGAGAAAAGACCTAAGACCTACCCCCAGGGTTGCTACGAAGACTTCATGGGTTATGAGCACCAGGGCCCAGTGTAAACTCCAAGGCAGTGTAACACATTAGCTAATACTATTCTCTGATGTTAGTCTGTGCCAAGGTGGTTGCACAAGTACTCGATGCTCCGGTGGACCAGAGGGGAAAATGAAGAGATGCTGAAGGTGGGTACGTGCACAAACATATCCAAAGCAGTTTCCTGCCAATTTAGTCACAGGTGAGGCAGGAACGGCAAAAGTGTGGCACGCATGCAACCACCTTCTAATTCCCACCCATGGTAGACATCACTAATCAATTACAGTACTTTTAGCTGATCAACCCAGAAGAGTCCTCAGAATCCTTTCAGCCCAGTGCATTGGCAGCTGCTATCACCGGTCTGAATTGGCACTAAGAGTAAAACCTATTTCTCATCCTTGGTCTAGTCCCGCAGTCTTGTTTTACAGAGCAGAGGCCCAGAGTGAGCAACGGACTTGCCCCAGGTCACACAGGAAGGCACAACAATAACTCAGGTCTCGTGCTTTCCCCACCTCCCCGGAGCCTCTGCACCTGCTCTCACTCCCTCTCTCCTCTCCACTCCTTACTCACCACCTCCAGCTGCCACTCTGGAACCTTCGTGTTGCTCTTCCCCCACGCCAAGCCCATTTCCACCTCAGAACTATGGCTCTTGCCATTTCCTCTCTCTGGAATGTTCCTCTGCCGGTTCTTTGCACTGCCAGGTTCTTCTCAGGCTTCAGGTCTTCACGCAAATATCCCCTCATCAGAGGGAAACACCAGACCACCCCACCGTCACTCTCTCCCATTATCCCGTTCCTTTATCTGTGTATCACTTTCACTCCCTAGAATCATCTTATTTCTTTGCTTGCTTTAGTTTTCCTTTTATCTGTCTGTTCCGTCAGACTTTAAACCCCATTAGGCGGTACCTAATGGCTCTGTGTTAGCTGGTCTATTGCAGTGGCTCAAAAAGCTACTGACGAATGAGTGAATGAAGGATGGGGTCTTCCTGTGGGATCCATTCCTCCTGGATGGAACTGCTCTGCGAAGCCCCAGTGCTAACCCGGGCATGGTGCATTGCATGGAACAGACACTTAGGAAATGTCATCCAGTGAAGGAGCTGTCTTGTTTTCAGGGCCTCAGTTTCCACATCTGTAAAGTGAGGCATACGGACAAGTCAACACTCTTCAAACCATGTGGCTGGAAACCCTACGGAAACGGTTCCCACCGGCTGCTTTGCCGCTGCAGGTTTCAAATCGGCCAATGAGCAAACTCCAGACGGGGCAGTGAGGTTTCAGGAAGACAAAGTCCTGTCCTTCCTAATTGGGATGGAGAGGGAGCAAATCTTTCTTCTGTGAAATAACCGTGCTGGGAGGTGGTAGCTGTCTTCTTTTAACATCCTTATTCTGCAACAGGAAGAGGTTGTCAACCAGATGCAGATGTCAGTCCTGACTTTTTTTTTTTTTTTTTTTGGTAATTTTATTGGTAAAGGAAATGAAGCCTGGGTTCCCCACCCTGGTGCTCTGCGGACATGCCCCAAACAATGAGGCATTTTCCACCAACAAAGAAGAATTAAACCTCCCCCGGACTCGTTTGCTTTTGTCTGTTTCCTATTTTGGGCTCCCTTTGAAAAAGTAGTTTTACTGCTTTATAGAGTTTGAGGATCTCTGAAGGATCTACCGCCAAGGTCCCATCCCCATGGTCTCTGTACCCTTGATTCTTGTCACATCTTGGTCCCTGTGCTGCTCAGACTTTCCTCCAAGTCTGCGTGTGCTTGTCCAGGTGTGCAGAGCCAGGCTGATGGATCTGGAGGACTCAGAAGGGCTCTTCCCAGTCCAGCTCGGTCCTTCATGCTGGTCTGGAAGCGCCGACTGCCCTCTGGCCCACACACTACTTTCTGGGCTTCTCGGCATCAGGCTTTGTGCCTCTTTCAAAATAAGACAAGATAACCGCACTTGACGTACATTTGCGGAGGATGCATCTGGGGCCCTTGGCACTGGGAGTCCTTCTTTTTTAGCTGTGTTCAGAGAGGCCCACTGTCCTGTTCAAGGTCACACAGCAAGGAAAGGTGCAAAGCCAGTCCTTAGAGGTCTCCCTCCCAGCAGTGCCTGATGAGCAGGAACTTCAAGAGCCCTCTGGCAGCCTGTCCCAGGCGTGAGAAACGTAGGCCTGTCTCCAGTTTACTCACCCTGCGCTCATACCCCTGGGCGTGGACTGCTTGGGCTGTGCCAGGCCCTGCAGGGCATCATCCCCACCACGGATGCAAGCCTGTGTCAGGAGCTCCACTCTCCCCTGTGGACACTGAGGTTTGGGAGGTTTCAGAAATTGCCCATGATCCCACGAGGAGTCCGAGGTGGCGGAACCAGGATCGGGCCTGAATCCGCTCCACGCTCTTTGTGTCTGTCGCCAAGTCGTGGCTGCAGGTCCCTGTCCACAGGGCGTTCAAGCTGGCCTTTCTCTGCATAGGGTCATTTCTCTCGAAGCGGCCTGGCTGAGCCCCTGTCTTGCAGAAGCAGGAAGGGCCAGGCTGCTGAGACCAGGGGCGGCTGGAGAAAATCTGGGACTCGGAGACATCAACGCTTCAGGGCCACTCTGAGCGAGGCCGGGAGCTGAGCACGGAGGGACAGCAGGCTCCTGCCAGGTGAAGAGTGTGGGAGCGTCTGCAAGGGCAGGCCTAGTGCTGGGGAGCATCTCAGAGAGACACAGCTGTGCTCTGTCATTTCACTAATTAACTCACACACAGAGCATTTATCTCTGTCACAGAGCAAAACAAGTAATTTGTGCCCTTTTGTGCATGGTGTGTGTGTGTGTGCGCGCGTGCGCATTGCTAGGTCCTGGCATTCCTGGGAACCCAAGAGGCCCACTGTTTCCAAAAGCAGCAGCATCACTGGGCTGGGGGCCTCTGGAGGCATCCCCTCACCTTCCTCGGATACCCGCTTTGGCGAAGAATCCACCAGCCCCTCCTCCAGCCCAGTGAAGCTATTTCATGAGCCTGGCACGTTGCCTTAACGATCGTGATGCCCCACATCCTTCAGGGGTGGGGTGGGCGGACAGCTGGAGAGGTCATCCTGTCATCTGCTGAGCCCCCATTTCCGCTTGGGCTCCCTTTTTGAGTTCCCTCTTTGAGCTGGGGTTGGCTAGTTCTGTAGGGAACAACCACAGTAAATGCTCCTCCCACACCAAAGATAGACCCTAAATTCCAACCCTAACTTCCAACTCACCTTAGGCTTCATGTAAAAAGGCATTATCAACCACCTAGAGGGGTGGGATAGGGGGGATGGGAGGGAGACGCAAGGGGGAGGGGATATGGGGATATAAGCATAGGTACAGCTGATTCACTTTGTTACAAAGCAGAAACTAACACAGCAACAATGGAAAGCAATTATACTCCAATAAAGATTTTTTAAAAAAGAAAAAAGGCATTATCAGATCTCACCTTAAACACACCCATGCACCTGGAGACCTTGAGCGGCCTAACCTCAGAGCATTCTGCTCTCCTTGTTCTGAAATACCTCCCTGCCTCTGGCCAGGCTGGGCCCTCGTGGGAATGAATGCCACCCCGCCTTCCCCACCAGGCAGACTGCTGTTCACCATCCATTAGCCAGAAAGGGAGTCACTCCTGGAAAGATGGGTCCATGCCCCGCAGCAGAATTTGCTGCTCCCACCCTGTGTTCTGGCGGCACACGGCACACCCTCCAGGATTCTGTCTGCTTGTTTATCATCCCCCTGGACTGCCCTCCAGGAGACCAGAGGAGTCATAGCTTCTATCATACACCAGAAACAGAAAATGTCTGGAGCCTGGAGGAAGGAAGGAAAGGGCACAGTAATGACAAGCACAGACCTGAGTCCCTACTGTGCACCAGGCACCTTGCTAAGTTCATTACGAGCTCAAACTCATTTCATGGTTACTGTAACCTCAGAGAGGTGGAGCCATTTGTCCAAGGTCACACAGCCAGGAAGTGGCCACTTTGGGAATTTGAACCCGGACCTACAGATCTGCAAAGGACATGCTCTTTGCCCTGGTTAGGCCCGCCTTGCCATGGAGGACAGGACATGCCCAGCCTGGAGGCCCATCTGGTGGCGATCCGTGAGGCTTATTCGGATGAATCAGTGAGAGGGGCGTTTCCACCAGGTGCAGCAGGAGAAACAGGCCGAGCACGGGGTTAACCATGACCGCTGTCACCCCAGGAAGGGAGCTGACCCTTCTATTCTCCTTCTGGGGGTTCCTCACTTCACCCACAGCTCTCTTCATTAAGGAGCTTGTCAGCACATCAAAATAGTGCTCTGGTTCACTCACTGAACAAATAGTGCAGAGCCCCAACTTTACACCTAAAGCTAAAGAAAATGTTTTTTCAAAAAGCATAAAATATGGTACATGCCATCAAGGAGTTTGTCGCTGGAAGATTAATTGTGCTTGTATTTCTGAGTCCATCTCCAAGGCTATTCTCCCCGCCTCTCTTTTCTCACATCCTTGGAGTAGTGCTGAGTACCTAATAGAGACAGTTATGAACCCAAACATCAGATTATATCAATAACATCAAGAGAAACTCAATCTCCCAGCTGGACAGCAACCAGCGCAAAAGTGGTGGCTACAGCGTGAGAAGGCTCAGGTGTGTGTGCGTGTGTGTGTGTGCACACACACACGCACATGCATTTAAAACGTGAACCAGGGAAGTGGAGGTATTTAAACCACATTTGTAGAGCAGGAAGTCTGTTATTTTGGGCGATGAGACAGATATTAACCAAATTCTTGAATTATAAATGCCTTCTGGTTTAGTAATATTAAGAAATGACGGTGCAACACGCATCTGCTTATTCCTTTACAATTTAAAGAAAGTGGTATAAACCCAAAAGATTTGAAAATAGTCAAACAAGTCTATGTACATGCATGCTTATGGCAGCACTATTCACAACAACCAAAGGGTGGAAACAACCCAATGCCCGTCAACAGATGAATGGATAACAAACTGTGGTATATCCATCCCATGGAATACTACTTAGCCACAAAAAGGAATGAGGTGCTGACACATGTTACAACATGGATGAACCTCTAAAACATCATGCTAAGTGAAAGAAAGGTTCCATCCACAAAAGTTACATATTGTAGGATTCCATTGATATGAAACATTCAAAATATGTAAGTCTATTGAGAGAGAAGGCAGATGGAGGAGGTAGAGGAAGAGGAGAATGGAGAGAAACGGCTTAATGGGTGAGGGGTTTTACTATGGAGTGACGGAAACATTTTAGAACGGGATAGGGGATTGCACAAGATTTTCAATGAACTGAACGCCACTGAATCGTTCGGCTTAAAATGGTCACTTTCATGGTACGTGAATTTCACTTCAATAATTTTTTTTTTTAATTTAAAAATTTGTAAGAAAAGCCTGAGCTTTCCCAGTGATAAGAAGGCAGCGGGTGATGCAGGGTACTGGGTTACGAATCAGGAGCCCTGGGGCTACTCTTTTTTTTTTTTTTTTTTTTTTTTTTTGCGGTACGCGGGCCTCTCACCGCACAGGCTCCGGACACGCAGACTCAGCGGCCATGGCTCACGGGCCCAGCCGCTCCGCGGCATGTGGGATTTTCCCGGACCGGGACACGAACCCGCGTCCCCTGCATTGGCAGGTGGACTCTCAACCACTGCGCCACCAGGGAAGCCCCCTGGGGCTACTCTTTCTCAACCTTTTCTAACGCTGGAACCTAAGGCAATCATTTTTGTGCTCCCTCGCCTCAGTTTCCCCCCTATAAAACGGGGGCTTGCCGGGCTGTAGGAGGGTCCAGCAGGTGCTGGAGAGGGAAGTGATTTTGAAAATTAAGATGTATCAAGCAAACATTTATCGAAGACTCATGGGCCAGTTACTGTGCTCAGCATTTATCGCGTTTCTTTTTTCTCATTTATTCCTCATAACAAACCCAATTTACAGATGAGGAATATGAGGTTTAAAGAAAATCAGAGCTGGAGCCAGAGTTCAAGCCCAGGCTGCTCTACCATGACGCCACACCGCCTCACTCACATCATACTCCCCACCATTGTTCAGGAGAGCTGGCTAACGCTGTGCTCAGAGCACCTCGAGGTAAACACCAAGCATCACTCCCTCCAGACTCACGAGTCCACCTCAGCTAAACACGAATGTTCAGCACTGAGCAAGGAGCTGGGTCATTCTGCCCCGCGTTTCACCGACCAGCTGCCTCTGTGGGCTCTTTGCTCTTCAGATGGCTTCTTCCTGATTTCTTGGCACCCACTGCTATGAATTTCCCTGAAAGTGAACTTCAAATTCAAATCCTTTTTTTGCAAAAACAACATTATCGAACACTCTCTATGTGCCAAGTGCCATGCTGGGTCCTGGGAATGCAGAGCTGAGTAAGCCCAGGCCCCAGCTTCAAAGACCTTGCAGTGGAGAAAAATAGGAAAATAAATGAGTACTGTCAAGTGTCATAAACTCAGTGATAGACGTCTACTCAGGATATACCGGGTGTGTGTCCAAGGAACTCATGGGAAACTCAGTGTGGCGAAGTGTTAAGAAGGCAGACTTGTCCTAACCCTGCTTCTCTCACAGCTGAGCTGTGTGTCTTTGGGCAAGTCACCTAACCTCTCTGTGCTTTACATCTAAAACGAGGCTAATTGTACCTGCCTCAAAGGGTTGTGCTGAGGATTAAATAATTGAAGACATGTGAAGTGCTTAGAACAAGACCTGACACGTGGTAACTGCTATACGATTAGTGTTAACTCTTATTATTATCACCCTGGTCTCTGCCTGTGCAGAGTGTAGGCCTGGGAAGGAGTTAAGGCACAAAGTTCAGACAGACACCCAGTGAAACACGATAGATCCAAATGCCGAACTAACTCAGGCCTGTTTTCAAGGGAAAGTCCTTGTGCAAATGTGAGCCTTGTGTGAATAAGGGCAATCGGCAGTTATCACAACCATGGTGAGAGAGACGTAGCCCAGGAGACTGTCCCACAAATTCAGATCTACTGGGAAGTGAGAATATCAATTTCCAAGGAATGTCAAATTATATCTTCTTCCTTGTGTAGCTTCCAGGCCCTGGGGGGTAATTTCATGTTCAAACTGCTTTTTAATTCCATGTGATTGCATCCCCCACCCCACCCCACCCCACCCTGTGGTCTGTAGAGGATGCATTAGACAATTTTACGGGCTCCTATGCTGCAGAGAAATGTGAAAGCCCCCGACCAGATGATGATCCTTGGTGTCTCGTTTCTAGAAAGACAGGTGAAATGAAGAGCATAAGCCTGTGGGATGCCTTTACTTAGGGGATCCTTACGTACAAAGAGGTGTAGGATTTTCTGTTCAATTTCCTGTCTCTTCTCCTGCACCAGGTCTGTCCATCACCACAGCTGCTCCCTGGATCCAGATTCAGAAACACCCATCCCGAGGGCGGTAGGAGCAGGGTTTTGGAGCAAGACGGTGAAGGTTTCCAACCCTCCCTCCACCTCTTCTAGCTGTAAGATCTTGATCAAGTTACTTCACCTCTCTGAGCCTCAGAACCCTCATGTGTAAAATGGGAATAATATCACTTTTCCCATGGGGTTGCTTCAGGAGTGATAAAAATCCAAGTGAGGCACCTGGCACATAGTAGGAGCTTTAAAAAATCAAACCAAAGCTTCCTGAATTACTCAGTTTCTTCTCCTGGCCCCATTCCAGCCTCAGAACTGCAGGACGCTGCCTCTCAGGATCGCTCCCTAGACTCAAACATTCTACGGGACCCCTCCTGCTCAGAGCCCTGGAACTCAGCCAGCCCACACTGCCCCCTCTCTTGGCCAACTGGAGTTTGGATCCATCTTCCAATCTGGATGCCATTGGAGGCAACTCTGACTGGATAGCCACTTCCAGTCCATATCAGCCCTCCCTCCACGCCCAGAGCTCCACAGGGATGATCCCCTCTGTGCCATCGGATATCAGCTCTCCCTCCACACCCAGAGCTCCACAGGGATGATCCCCTCTGTGCCATCGGATATCAGCTCTCCCTCCACGCCAGAGCTCCGCAGGGATGATCCCCTCTGTGCCATCGGATGGGGAAACTGATGCGTCAAATGA
Organism: Monodon monoceros; assembly: GCF_005190385.1. Taxonomy (NCBI): domain Eukaryota; kingdom Metazoa; phylum Chordata; class Mammalia; order Artiodactyla; family Monodontidae; genus Monodon; species Monodon monoceros. Next base: position 92,311,927 of record NW_021703784.1, on the reverse strand, counting down.
CTGGCCTGAGGCTACCAGGCCAGTAAGCGGCGCAGCAGAGACCCAAACCCAGGTATGAATGCCAACCTCTCTAATCCACTCAGCTAGCGTTCCCCAAACTTGAGTCGCTCCCATAACCCCATCACAATATTTGCAATCTCCATACCCGCTGTATACTCCCTTCCTTCACTCATTTTACCTTATTGATATCCCACCTATACTCTTCTTTACTGCATCTTGTTCTTTCCAATGACTTAAAACTAACCCATTTTTTTAAAACCTAACCTCGTCTTAAGCAATACTATCCAGGAAACCATGGGTTGGAGATGTGAAATATATTTTACCAAATACTGATTCAAATAGCTATATAACCATTAAAATGAAAAGTGCTCTAATTCATGGGAGTTCCACCTAAAGTCATCTAACACGTCACAGGCCGCTGACTGCTAATGTACTTCCTCCCCGCTCTGGAAGTGGTGAAGCAACCGGCCTCCCAAAGTTCTGTTTGACTTAGATCTGCCGAAGGCTTCTTAAATTATACAGCCAATACTCCAACAATCGTCGGATTGAGAGTCTGCAGAATCAGAAAATGTTCTTCCAGCCCCAAGACAAGTGAGACAGAGTCTTATAGCGGAGCAAGTGACATCAAAAGGCCAGCTCTGACAATTCTCGTTAGAGGTCCAAGGAAGTTTGGGGTCATATGATGTAAACGCCACTGGTGGAGCTAAGCAGCTACATTTCTTGGGAAAAAGCACTGGCTTCTTGGAACCCGTCCAGTCCCCAGCAGGCCTAGCTCAAGTTCAGCTGATGCGGGCTTGTTAAGAAAGAAGCTGGGCTTCCCTGGTGGCGCGGTGGTTGAGAGTCCGCCTGCCGATGCAGGGGACACAGGTTCGTGCCCCGGTCCGGGAAGATCCCACATGCCGCGGAGCGGCTGGGCCCGTGAGCCATGGCTGCTGAGCCTGCGCTTCCCGAGCCTGTGCCCCGCAACGGGAGAGGCCACAACAGTAAGAGGCCTGCGTACCGCAAAAAAAAAAAAAAAAAGAAAGGAGCTGACAAATCGAAAACAATGTCTTACTCCTCTTTGGAGGCCCTTCCCCCACATTCTGCACCCAAAAGGCACTCAATAATTGTTTATGAACTACATATGTGGAACTTCATAAAATACAATGACTCTTTAAAGGAGGAAGATGTATTGGGTTGAACCGTGTTCCCCCCAAACGCATGACTGTGGGAACCTTAGGATGTGGCCTTATTTGGAAAATGGGTCTTTGTAGATGTAATTAGTTAGGATGAGGTCATCCTGGCTTAGGGAGGGTCCTAAATCCAATGATTGTGTCCTTATAACAGGAGAGGAAGCACAGAAAAATAGACACACAGAAGGAAGACAGAGGAAGAGATGGGAGAGATGCAGCTACAAAGCCAAAGAATGCCAAAAGTTGCCAGCAACCACCAGAAGCTGGAAGAGGCAGGAAGGATTCTTCCCTAGAGCCCTAGATGGAGCATAGCCCTTGCCGGCCCCTTGATTTCAGACTTTCATCCTCTAGAAGTGTGAAAGACTGCACTTTTTTTAAGGCACTCGGTTTGCAGTAATTTGTTATAGCAGTTCTAGGACTAACACGGAAGGTGAGTACAGAGACCCAGAGAGAGCAAAGGACTGAGCTGAGGTCCCACAATTACTTAATCTGAGATCTGGGACTGAAACTCAAGCCTTCCAGGCTGGATCTTGATCTCACGTTGAGAGGAACAGAAGCGTCTTAGAAACCAGCAGCTAGCACACGAGGTAAGCATATCCTACCCCCAACCTTCCCTATTTTAATTTGAACAATGGGAAAATACCTGAGACGGTATTTGCCTCAGTGGAAGCAGCTTTTTTTTTTTCACTTCTACATCACAAAGAGCTGTGAAAATTGGCCAGAAATGCCACCTGTCATTAGCCACGTCTCTCCACGTGCTCTCACTGGCTGTCTGGACAGATGCGCACATCCACAGCTCCCACTTAGAGCTGGTTTTTTCCTCTGCCAAGAAGCCCCACCCAGGCATCGATCAGACCCAACTTTTATGCAAAGCGATAACCAGAGCAGTTCCTTCTGAGTGGACAACACCAGGCTGCTTCGGCCACTCCCACCAACACGCCAGACAGGCACTCCCCATGCCTCCCCCAGGTTGGCTGAGGTTTTCCCTGCTAAATGCAGCCAGCCAGGAGAAGGTCTATTACTTCTCCATAAACTGATTTCCTCCCCCTGAATCTTTCCCAGGCTCCCCACCCCCAGACCCCCCCGGGGGCTGGGCTGGTTGCTCACCCCATTTAAACACCCCTGGCTGTTTTTATAGCTCTAACTTCCACCCCAGAAATCAGCAGGGGGTGGGGAGTGGAGAAGTTTTCTTGTTTTCTCCCCTTGCTTCTTCCCTCCCCCCACCACCCCTCCTCCTCAGAAATGCTGTCCACTTGTTGTTTTAGGCTGGGGTTTGTAAATGCCTTTGGACTTGAAAGGAAAATTTAGATCCAAACCTTAAAGATAAACACACCATTGACTGTAAGCATGGCAGCTACCAGAGGGGAGCTCTGAAAGCGCAGCCTGCAGAGAATCACTCCTCCACTGCACACCGGTCCATGAATATTAGTTAAGAGGATTCTGAGGGAGGGCTAGGCTCAGTGCTGAACTGAGATGAATAAGGCAACCCTCCTTCCTTCCCTCTCTTCCTCTCTCCCTTCCATCCACAAATACTTGTTGGACTCTTCTATTACCAGACACAGGAATGTATTCTGGGTCCACAGGAGTCAAAAAGAACAGCCATGGCCCCAAATGAATTCAACATCTGAAGCAGAAAGAGTCAAAGAGACAGAGTAAAGATGAGTAGCAATGTAATCTGATAAAGACCATACAGACGGGCTCTGGGCTGGCAACATTCTATCTTCCTTTTCAAGCCTTAATAAATGCTGGTCTAACTTCTATCTCAGTGCTGAGAGAATACTGCTAGCATGGAATTCTGATATAGGAACAGTGATGGAGTAAGAATTATAACTCTTTGCTCGAAGCTGAGTTCATCATCTCCCTGGCCCCTCCAACTAGCTCTTTCCCCATCCTCTGAATTCCCATTGTTTTTCTTAGCAGCCCCAGCAGTCTCCTAGGCACCTCAGGTCAAAGACTCACAGACACGGTCATTTCTGCTCTTGCTTCTCCCAATTTGTACCAAAGTCCTACAGAGTCTTCCCATGGCTTCCCGCGTCTGCCGCTTTATCTCTGCCCCAGCTGCCCTGCTCTACCTGACACCAGCATCCTCTATTGCTTGGATCCCTACAGTAGGCAAGTTGTTCCAGTCTCTCACTTCGTCAGTCCATCCTCTACACGCCTCTCAGAGCAAGACCCCTTACACCACTGGCTTGATCGAAACCTTCAAAACTCCCACCATGCCCCGAATGGCTGAACAATTAAATCCAAACTCAGCAATTCAAGGCCTATAATCGGGCTCAAACCTACCTTTCAAATTTAATATCTCACTACTCCTCTACATGTTCCCAGAATTATCATCAAAAGAGATCGTTCCTTCTGTGCTGAAAGTATACACCCCATGCTTTCCCATGTCCAAGTGTTGTCAAATGCTGCCCCACCACCTGAAATGCCGTCCTCCCAACCCCAGTCCTCTAAGGCCACCTCAATAAAGGCTTTGTTCACCCGTCTCGCACTTTCGTTCCCCTAAAATGTCTTAACTATCCTTGTGGAGTTTGCTTCTGGCACCATTCATACCGTACTTTAGTGTTATAGCCTGTAATTACTCCCTTTCTTTTCTTTTTCTTTTAAGACAGTCTGTTATTTTATTGCACAGATTTCATGTTTTTATTGAAGAATAGTTGATTTACGATGTTGTGTTAGTTCCAGGTGTACAGCAAAGTAATTCAGTTATATATATATACATATATATACATATATAGTTACAAGGTTGAATTCCTAGGGGCAGAAAGCAGTGAATACCTTTTAATACCTGATAGGGCCCAGAAAACATCAGGTTCTCAGTTAATGGGTGGTTAATGAAATCACCTCCACTGTTCCTCTCCCCATACACTATCCCCACCACTCTCCCCTACCGTCAAGAGGTTGGTATACCAGTTGACCATAGCAGCTCAACATCAAAATAATATTTTTTAAATGTCATACAAAATAACACTAAAAATGTTTATTTGTTATTAATTAATGTTTAAATAATAACTTGAAAAGTATAAACAACAATAATTAAATCAATAGCTTCGTGCATACTCAGGGGGAGCTTCCCTCATAAAGTCCTCAGTATAATTTTCTTTCACCATTTCATCTTTCCTCCCACTATTTTGGGGACCAGTCTAGACAAACTGAGGGCCCCTACCTCCCAGCTAGATGCTAGGGTTCTCCCTAATTAGCTCCCACCTGTAGACCCCCAGCTGCCTCTCCCCCAGGTTCTTGAGCCCACCTGGCAGAAAGGTGTGTGTGTGTGTGTGTGTGTGTGTGAGCAATGCTCACCTGACAGCAGGTCTTTCCTGGGGGGGTGGGGGGAGTCCTGTCTTGTGTCTCTGTTCCTCCAGATCCTTGGCTCCTACTTTGGGCCCTGTAATCCATTCTCCATGCAGCAGCCAGAGATTTATTTAAAATGCAAATTAGAACCTGGAGCTCCTCTGCTTTAAACCCTTTGAAGGTTTCTTATTGCACTTAGAATAAAACCCAGACTCTTCATTGCCTGTGGCCCACGAGCCTGTCTCTTCTCCTCCAGTCTCACCTCCCACCCACCCAGCCACATGGAGCTTTGCTTCTCTGAGTCCCTGAACACACCTCAGAGCCCCTGTGTTTGCCGTGCCCTCTCCAGGAGGGTTCCTGACGCATCAAAGACCCTGGGGATCAGCGCAGTGTCCCCCATTCTACTGCCTTCCCCACCCGCTGAGGGACCTTCCCCCACTTCCTAATGAGGCAACTCCAAGACCTACAGGGTAGTTTAAGTAGAAAAGGGAGAGAGCAGGGGCTCTGTCTTTGTCCAATACTTTCCTGGGTGCTAAGAATGATTATATTAAAGTTTTCAAGTCCAGTGCTGGCCACCAGGACCTGCGTTCAAATCCTAGTTTTACCCGCTACTAGCTGTATAGCCTGGGCAAGTTACTCCATTTTCTGTGCCCCAGTTTCCTCATGTATTAAACTGGAACAAAGATGGGAGTTCATCATCGGACGGACATCAAGATGACCTCATCAACGAGACACTGCCCTGCCCTGGGCCTGGCTTAGAAAGACCGTGGGTCTCAAGGGCACCTGGCTCATCCCACAGACCTCATCCCTCTGGCACAGAGCTGGCTCCTTCACCCAGCTCTGAAACCGAAACTTCCTTCCCTCCCATCCACATTAGAGTCTGGGTGGACCCCTCAGGTCTGCAGAGGGACAAACAGCTCTCAGAACTGGAGTGGGGACTGGAGTATGAGATGGAGGAAATTGGCCCCAAGTCACGTGGCAGCAAGAGACCAAGCCAGGCTCCAATCTGGCATCCAGTGCCTTGGGTGGCGGACAAAGCAGGTGACGCCTGGCACCGGTGGCTCTTGGAACGCGTCTTTGAGAGGTTCCACCTGCTCAGAACCCGAGCTCAGCGCTCCGCAGACCTCTTTCCGAAGGACCACTGCAGCTGAGTTTCTCCCTTGTTCGTGGAGATGGTGGGCCCAGGACTTTGGGAAACATACTGGAGGTCCTTTTCAGCCAGAGGCAAGCCAGAAATAAAAAGCTTCTGTGAGGAGGAAAGCGGTGCTTCCCCAAAGCCTGGTCCAGTTCCTCTCTCTAGATAAATAAGGCACTAACAGCCCTGCTTCGTGAAGGTGGCCTAGAAGGTCCAGGGAGGTTAAATGATGCTCCCACGGTAACTTAGCGGACGCTCGGGGGACCTGGAGCTAGGAGTGTAGCCACCGCTTGGAGGCGGCACTCGGTATGTGCCAGGTGCCTAGAACCATAAGGGTGGTCATTCCACAGGTGAAGAAATGGGGGCTTGAACAGGGCAGAGACTCCCCCAAGGTTACAGGGAAAACTGGGGCTGGGCTTCCTCTGTCTTCTGCAGGCTCAGCCACTGCCCTGAGGTTCTCGGCCCACGGAGATATTTATTATCTTCTCCACTATCCCCCACCAAGCCCCGGAGCCAGGGCGGCTTCTCCAGATGCTGTATGCAGGCTATTTTATTGCACAGGTATTTATTGGGTGCCTTCTATTCGCCCGGCTCCAAGCTAGCAGAAAGGGATGCACCAGTCAACAAGCCAACGCAGGAACACACACTCCACGGAGAGACAGGCGTAAACAAAGAATAAAAGAACCGTGAGTTATCCTAAGTTCTGTGGAGGAGGCAAAGAATGGCTGCAGAGAATGGTAATCTGATATTTTCATTCAGAGAAGGCTTTTCTGAGGAGGTAATATTTAGTTTATGATTTCAACTAACGATTGTGGAAATTTTCAAACATACACACAGAGAGAATACCGCAGTGAACCCCCATGGACCGATCACTCGGCCTCAACAATCCCGCCATTCTTATCCTGATGTGTAGTTGACAAAGCATCAGACTCGGGGTCAGAAGATCTGAGGTTAGGTCCTGGAGCCACCCTTAACCAGCTGTGTGGCCCGGGGCTGTAGGTCAAGCCCCCTGCAATCCCCGAAGCCCCGGTGGGGTCCCTGCATGGTAGAGAGCCATTGTGGCCTTCTGGAAATCTCCTTTCCCAGGAGACAGCCTTCCCTGAAAACACTGTGCCTCTGGGGGGAAAGCTCTGCGATTGGCCTTCATTTAGGATCTGACAGACGGCCTAAGAGGTCCCGACCCACACCTACCCCCCCCCCCCGTCCTGGGAAGCCACTCTCTCAGGGAGGGGACCACAGAGGGCCTGGGGGATATCTGGTCCAAGTGGGGAAACCAGAAACTTCCACAGGCAGGTGTCACCCAGAGTCCTGCCAGGAAGCCCAGGAAGAGGCTCCCCGGGGAGATCAGTCACAAACACGTTGTGAGCAAAGCTTTCCAACACCACGCAAACACAAGCCCGTTGGTCAGTCAGGAAAAGCCCCGGACTGGGTGGTTGGTTCTCTCACGGACAGAGGGGCTTGTCCAGACCGGAGCGCTGGTCTCCTGCAATAACCTGGCTTTCACTCACAGCACATGGGTTGTGTTGACCCTGACCCAAGGGCTCAGATGAAAATCAGCTGAGCCGGAAGAGGTTCCGATCCTGGCTCTGGCGCCTCTGGCAATTACTTTTGAACCTCAGTTTCTCCATCATCAAAATGGGTGATGTAATTCCCATATGGTCATCCTGAAGACCGGGATGGGAAAGGGCATCACGAATCTTGAGGCATGTGCCCTCGAGAGAGGCTGTTTGGGTGGCAGAGACAATGCGTGGCTCACAAATGCTTGCTAAGTCCCCTGATCAACGCAGGGGATGTCGAAGAGCAGCTCTGAAAGCGGCCTGCCTGGGTTCGAATCCTGACTCTGCCACTTGCTGACCGTAACCCTGGGCAAGGAGCATCACTCCCCCTGCCTCTGTTTCCTCTCCTGCAGGAAGGGAATAATAGTAGCGGCTACCTCACAGGGTTGTTGTGACCACAGAGATCAGAGCCGGCACATCGTAAACACTCAACCAATGCTCCTCCTGAAAACATCCTGGCCCTGGTCAGCTGCCCTTTCCCCACCACTGTGTCTCCTCCCCAGTTACGAGCCATTGCTCGCTCATGGTTGTTCTCCCACACTGTGAGGGGCTAATAGATGTTTCTGGAATTGAAATGCAATTGAATGCGGGCTGGGGAAACCTAAGGGAAGATCGAACTGGCTGACCTAATAAAACCGCTAAACCCAAGGCTGGCGCTGGGCTGCGGTTGTGCTGTTTGCACCATGGGTGTGGGCTGTGCAAGGGCAGTGGGGTGGGGGACAGGCTCCTGGGGCCGAGAACATCCCTCTCCCCCCCCAGACCGGTTTAGTCTGGTTTTCCAAGGGGACAAGGTTCAGGGAGGTCTTGGGCAAGGCTGAGGAATGTTCCACAGGCCCCTTGGGGAGGGGGCAGGAGGGGTCTACAGACTCACAAGGGTTCCATTGTGTCCTCTCCACACCGGCAGGCCCAACAGTGGCCGGGTCTCTGGGGAGCTCCCAGAAGAACAAAGAACTGAGGGAGGGGAAGGGTGAGGAGGGGGCAGCACGGAGCCTGGGAGAGGGGGCGGAGGGGGGGGCCATAGGCCAAGTCACAGAGGCCAGGGTGGGAGGTGACTTCCCCGCGCTGGGCTCCCCTGGTCGACCCCAGTCCCCCTCAATTCAGTGAGGGATGGGAGAGACTAGAAAAGCAGGAGACGGCCAAGCCTGGACGACGCTGAATAAAAGTCCTTTATTTGTCTTAATATCCCTTAAATGCACAAACTTGAAACCCTAAACCCTCCCTCTCTATTTCTTTTGGACGTGGCTGTGCCTGGCAGAATTCTCCCTCTTGCCTTTGCTCCTGACCAAAATTATACCAGTTTCCTGTTTAAAACTCTCCAATTCCATGGGCTTCTGAGATGCTCAGCAACAGCCCCGGGGATGGCTGGGGGTAGGGCGGGGGGTGGGCTTCCCAGCAAGCTAGCAATGCAGACACCAAATGGGGGGCACTGGGATGGCTGGGCCAGGGCCTGGGGTGGGTGGGTGAGGGTACCGGCCCCTAGCAGGATAGGGTAGTGGTTAGGCTCGGGGAGGGGCATGCTCTGGGACCTTCCTGTGACTACATCCTAGTTCGGCTACTTTCCAGCTGGGCGACCTTGGGGAAGCCACTGAATCCTCCCAACTCCTGCTTTCCCCATCTGCAAAATGAGGATGGAGGTGACAGTATCCATGTCCCAGCGCTTTCAATGAAAGATGCCTGGGAACTGCTCACAGCAGTGCCTGGTCCAGGGTGTGACTGAGTAAAGAGTGACTATTATTATGATGCTAATGATGGCCCCATTTCAGAATAATCCTCAGCCACAGAGAGTGATTTCCCAAGAGCCAAGTGTGGGAGGGCACTGTGCCCCTTGACCCTCTTCAATGACAGCCAGCGATTGAGCAGATATGAGGGAGGCTGGCCTGAAGAGCCTTTCTTGAAGTGTGTTCAGACGTTAAGTGCACCAGCAGAAAAAGGCCCTGTGATCAGTGAAGTCTGGGAAATGCTGGCTTAACCCAAGCTAAATAGGATCTTTTGTGTGGGAGTCATCAGCGCCTTTGTTTGACCCCATCTGCATCTTGAATCTCCAGAAAGGGAGGCAGAATACACGCTGGTTCCCAAACCTCTCTGCTTCACAACAGTTTAGAGCCAAGCGTTAGTGTTCTATGTCACCCACTCTGGGAAAGGCCGGATGTTGCTCCACCTTGGGCCTGGGAGTGTTATTAATTCCTGTTTCATTTATTCACACTTTCCTGTCTTCATGAGGCCTTTCCCTTCCCTCATTCACATCTGCACTCCACAAACCAGTCATGAGAAGCTCATCCCACCAGGCCCTGCACCAGGCACAAGGTTGATCAAATGATGCACCTGGCACAGAAACAGTCCTGAAGAATATTTTTGTCTCATCAGGGAGACATTGCAACTGTGTCTATCCCCTCCCCCATTTTTGATAATGGCAGGACTCTTTTCCCAGATGCTCAGGCCCAAACTCAGCCACTCTCTATCCCTCCTGCTCATCATCCTTCACATCCATCAGCAAAGCCCTATGTCCCAAATCAAATCACGGCTCACCGTTCCTAACTACTACTGCACTAGTCCCAGCGCCTGTCATCTCTTGCCTGGATATTGCAGTTGCCTCCTCACTGATCTCCCAGCTTCCCTCTTGCCTCACCAGTCTTCTCTCCACAGAGTTAAATAGAATCAGATCATGCCACTCCCCTGCTTAAAACTGTCTAATGGCTTTCTCTCACACTAAACCAAACCCAAACTCCTTGCTTTGTCTTCTAAAGCCTGCCATGATCCCACCTTACCCACCAACTTGCACACAATTCACCCTGCTGTTCACTATCCTCCAGCTCTGCCAGTTTCCTTTCAGATCTCACCCCAGGGCCTTTGCACTTGCTGGTCCCTCTTCCTGCTATGCTCATCCTCTGGAGCTTCACACAGACGTCAGGAGTCTGTTTAATTATCCATCTTCTCTAGGAGACCCTCCCTGACCACCCCATCCAAAGTAGCTCCTCCCATCCCAGTGGTCACAGTCGCTATCACATTTCCCTCTCTCCTTCATAGGACTACCTCCATTTGAAAGTTTTGTACTTAACTTGTTTCCATGTTTCTTTTCTCTCTTCTTTCACTGTAAGGTAGGACGCTCCATGAGGGCACGGGATTCCCTTATAAATTGTTCTAGTCTTAGTATCTAGCATAATGCCTAGCCGTAGAAGGTGTCCCAGCAATATTTACTGATAGGATGAGTGAGGAAGAATGCTCAGTAGACAGCAGTGGGGACAGTCACCGGGTTGTAGCATCGCCAAGGATGATCCCTGGTCCTGGTCCAACTGGGAAAATGCTCCTGTGTGTCATCAGCCACAGGATCCAGGTGCTGAGCAAACAGCCAGGAGACTGCCCCACTTGGAGAGCTGTAGCTAGGTGTTGTGCCAAGCGCTGTGCTAGGCACTTTTACACACAGGAGGTAAGTTTAAACCCTTCACGTCAACACTGAGAGGTAGGTTTCACCCCTCTAATTATAGCTAAGGTCACACAGCCAGTCCGTAAAACAGTAGATCAGTAACAGATCTTTCACTCCAAAACAGTCCACCATCGGGGGCTGCGAGGGATGAATGAATGAATGAATGAATGGACCTTCTAACTGCCAAAATGGGGAGGGAAACGATGGTGGCCGTGGTGGCCCCCACCAAAGCCTTTCCTCTTCTCACTTCTCCCCCCTTCAGCAGCCCCTCAGCCCATCCTCCCTTGTTCCCTAACACCCACCCCACATCAGGGTACAGCAGGGGCTCAAATGTCCAGAATCTGGCTTGTGAACTCACTGGCCTTGTGCCTTGGGAGGAGTCAGCTTCTTGGAGCCTCTGGGTTCTCATCTATAAAATGGGCAGAGTGAGGCTTACCTTGTCTGTTTTCCTGGGTAGTTGTGGGAAATCAGATGAGCCATCAGTGCAACATGCTCAAAAGACATACATGGTCATTATTATAAGTTCCCTCATGGCCTTAATGAGCAACGCCTCCCAGGGGCATCTGCGTTAGAAAAAATACCGAGGGCAGTGCTTATCCCCAAAGAAAGACCCTCCCGTGCTAGAATGTCAGGTCTGGTGACACCTGGAATGAGATGTGTTACTTGGGGGCAAGGGGGTATCCTCAACACCCTCAAAACTGATAACAGAAGAAACCCACCAGCCACGGCTCTGATGAAACCCCAGTCGGGACCACACCAAGCCAGTGTCTCATGGGGAACCATTTGCTTGAGAAAGCCCTGCACACTCAGGCCTGGGACCCAGGAATACGCATGTTCAATGAACTGTGCTGCGGTTGCTTTAATTTGCAGCCAGGGCAGGAGCACAGGGGCAGACAGTGGAGGGGTGGATGGGCTTGAGTTGGCCTGGGGTCAGCAGGTCTGGGGTTCTTTTGTTGCTGTATGACTGAGGATATGCCTGTCCCTCTCTGGTCATTATTTCCCTCGTGCCCAAAACAAGAGGGCAAGACCAGGGTGGACATTCTGCCCACCCTGATATTCCGGGTTCCACTGTGGGCACCGTGAACAAGCCACTCCCACCCCACCCCCAAGCCTGCCAGGGAGCTAACAATAAAATCCAAGGAGGAGCAGCCCAGCCTAAAACTGGGACGGAGGCTCGGCCCGCCCACGTGACCCTGAGCACTGGGCCCTTGGTTTATATGTCCGTGGTGTGAAAACAGAATACTTCTCCAGTGATGGTGGAGGAACCCATGGGGTGAAGGTGGAGGCAGAGGACCCTGACATTCCTTTCCCATGAATCAGCAAAAAAATCGAAAAAACAAATTTCTTACTCCATGCCTTCTCCACCACACGAAACACACACCGCCAGCCATTTGCCAGTGAACTCCGAAACAGGAGCACAAATAACTAAAATGAAGTTACAGCCGTCACAATAAATTAGCAAAGAGCCAGGAGCCTCGTCTCTCCTCCTCCTTGCCATTGTGTGAGTCCCCAGCTGGCTGTTCTGTAAAAGCTGGCGACCGTGGGCGAAGGGTCTCTGGACGCTGAGACAGTGAGTGAGAGACAGCTGGGAGGGGGGAAGGGCCCAAGGGTGATGGGGGGGGGGCACAGAAAAAGACTGGCAGGTGTACATGCAGCCGTGGCACGCCCTTGCGGTTTGGGGTGGGCAGTGCTGGTGACAGGTCGAGTCTGTGGGCTATGAGTCCACGTTCAGCAGGCCTAAGGGCAAGGGCTCTGGCCAGTCCCCGTTCACTCCAGAGTCACAGAAGACCCTTGGAGCAGTTCTGCTGTGGGCTCAGGGCCCGGAGGTGGTCCCACGTGCCTCCGCTAAGGAAACAGGTGCATCCCGCAGCTACCCAACCTAAGGCTCCAACCACCTGAGAACTAATCAGATTCCAAGACTGATTCCTCCAGGGTGTCTGGTAAGAGAGTCCACCTTTCTCCCTGCTCCTAGAGCAGGAAATGGGGTCTAGACCACCAGAAGTGACAGGACTAAGAAGCTGGCGTTTCCTGGGTGTGAACTCGCCGGAAGTTTGGTGCACGTGTGATCCTTACTCCTGTGTGCCGCAGGTGGCCACCACCCTCGTCTGCTTGGACTAATGCCTCCTACCCGGTCTCCTGAGCCTCTGCCCTATTATTTGGCAGAATGAATGAATGGGTGGAGGTAAGGCTATCATTATGCCCATTTTACAGATGAAGAAGCTAAGGTTTAGAGAAACGATCTGGCTCACGTTTACTGGGGTAGGTGATGTGGGACAGCGGATTTGAACTCAGGCTCCGGGGACTGGACAGTGGCATCCTCTGTATGATGTCAAACATCTCACTCACTGAGGAAAGAGCGGTCCCAGCATAGAAGCAGGTGGTATGAAGACGGGAACTGGCCTGGTGTGTTGAAGGAACCCAGGGAGGCCAATCCGGCTGGAGTAGAGGGAGGGAGGGGGAGGGGGGAAGATAGGTTGGCAGGAGCCGGCCCGCGTGAGGGGTTTAGGTGTGACTTTAAGTGTGATGGGAAGACACTGGGGGGCAGGGTTCCAACAGCAGATACAGCAGCAGCAGCTCTTAGGGACAGGCCTGAATAACGTTGATTTCTGCCCAAAGCCAGTTATGACCCGTCTTTCACGCATCAACCGAAGTGGCACCATTTACCTCCACTGATTCAGCTAATAAATATAAATGTTCATAACTAGCATTTACTAAGCTCCTACTGTGTGCCAGGCAGTATCCTGAGCGCTGTGACATACATTCATTCTCTCATTAAATCCTCAGGCCTAACCCAGGACACAGTTTTCCTTATGACGTGATTTACTTTACAATAATACACAGGTTATTTTTGTTATTATCTCATTTTACAGATGAAGAAACTGAGGCTCCACTGGTTAAGGAACTTGTCCAGTACCCCAGCCACTGGCAGAGCCAGAACTGAAACTATGTCTTTGTCCTTAATACTAACCCCCCTGGGAATTCCCTGGCAGTCCAGTGTTTAGGACTCCAAGCTCTCACTGCCGAGGGTCCGGGTTCAATCCCTGCTGGTTGGAGAACTAAGATCCTGCAAGCTTCACCGCACAGCCAAAAAAAAAAAACCAACCAACAAACTAACCCCCCTGAGCTCTACACGCAGAAACACACACACACTTTGGGATTTAACTCTCTGGGCACTAGGAAACACTTGGTGGGGGTGGAGCTAGTAGAATCTAGAGGGCTACAATTTCTCAAACAAAACTTGACCATGGCTCTTTCTCTTTCTTCCTCTTGCTGTGCGTTCAGAGGCAGCTCCAGCTCTAGCCCGTGAGATGGGGCGCCAGGGGAAGGGGCCCCGCTTCTCCCTCCTCTAATGGCTCACGTTCATTTCTGGATAACGCAATCAGAGCTCAAGGATTAATGGACGTGGCTCTTGCTTTCAAGTCCCACCCGCTGACAGATCGCCTGATTCCCTCCCTGTTCCTGAACCTTTCAGAAAAAAATACAGGCGGCTTGCTTATCTTAGTGTGGGGTTGCCGTGGAAACTGCATCCCTTGTGAGATGCACTGTCATAACATTTCAGTGCTGTTCGGAACGCTTAAAGACACAGCCTCCTGCTCTTCGGGACCTCAGTCCACGGGCAGTTGTCAAGTGGTTGGGGAGCGGGTAGGAGGTGAGTGTAGTGGGAAAGCAAGAATTAGGAGGACCCCTGGTTTTGGAAATGTCGGCTCTCATCCTTCTGAGGCTTGGGGTCACCTGGTGCCCGGCAAGTGGAGGGGAGGGTTCAGGGAACAGACATTCTTCAAGCAGATTCTAGTCTGGGCAATGGGCTCTGCTTGGGTTATTCGTGATGAATCTCACCAGCACCCTCATGGAGTTGGCAGTAGTATTACGATCCCCGTTTTACAGAAGAGGAAACTGAGGCTCTAGGAGGTGAGGTCATGATAGTGGCTGCTGTGGTGGTGCTCTGGGTGACTGACCATCCTGGTTTTAGTACTCGAAGTCCCACATCCCAGGAAACCCCTTGGTCCCCGGCAAATGGATGGTGGGTCCACCTCCTGTGTATTTGTTTCTAACACCTACACCTGTGACTCTTCTTCACATGGCCCTTGGGCCCTGGAGCTGCTCTGCCCCCAAGCAGAGTCAGAAGTGCTCTAAGCCACCCACCTCCATGCTGGGGGGCCCTGAGCCGATAGCCGACAGGAAAGCCCAGTTCTCTGGTCTTGGCTGAGGACAAGCTCTGAGCTCCCCTGTGGGGTCCAGTGGAAGCCACCTTCTTGGGGGGACATTGCCTGGGATCCCTTGACTTGATGTCCTCCCCTCCCCTCCCTCGGCAATTCCCCTGTGAGCAGATCCTTAACAAATCACTTGCACAGAACCCTCTTCTCGGGCTCTGCTCCTGGGACAGCCTGACCTCGGTCACACAGTAGGTCATGCTGGAGCTGGTCCTGTACCCAGACCTTGGCTTTCAGCACTTCCCCATCCCCATCCCCCGCACACCCTGGACTTCCAGCCACACTGAAAGACTGCCTTTCCCCACAGCCGCGCTCTCCCGAACCTCAGGGCCTTGGCACGTGCCATTGGCCTGTGCACTCTGCACGGCGCCTCCTTCTCAGGCTGCTTCCTGGGGCTGAGGTCCACGTGCCCGGGAGGCCTTCCCTGGACCTCAGCCACCACTGAAGGGGCTCAGAGGGGCACGGGACCTCCTTGTTTCTACATCACTTCCACCAAAGCCCCATCTTGAAGAAGATGTACTTGGTGTCCCGGAGACAGCTTTGAGCCCCCAGGGCAGGGTGTGCCTTCGTCTCTGCATCCTCACGGCCCCTCTCAGGGTGCATCACTGAGGAAGTGCTAACAAACACCGAATGAAGGAATGAAAGCGCACTTAGGTAGTACCTAGTCTGTGCTGAGTGGTGGGTAAGACAAGCCCCATGGTTTTCACCACATCTGCAAGGCCCTATATGATGGCCCCGGCTGCCCCCCACCTCCTTGCACTCGTCCCCCCACTCACCACAGCAGTCCTGGGACACGGCAGCCCATCACACCCTAAGTCTTTTATGCCTGCGGTTCCTCTGTCTGCAGTCTTCTGTGCCACAGAAGCCCCGGGCTTGTTCCCTCACTTCCTCTGGTCTCCACTTAATGTCCCCCTCAGAGGGCTCTCCCTGACCCCTCTATTGCAAACAGCTTTCCCCATCATCGCTCACTGACTTTCTCACTACCTTCAATATATATTTGTTTATATATAAGAGCCTACAATAAATATATATTTAATGATAGGCAGACAATTAAATATATAATATTTATATAACATAGATCAGTTCATGCTGACCATATACTTAGTTGTCTGTCTCTCCCACTAGAGTACAAGGTCCAGAAAGGAGGGACCTTTGTTCACTGCTGTGACCCCTGTACCCAGAATAGTGGCTGCAGCACATTATAAATGCTCAATAAATATTTTTGAATGAATGAATGGAGTCCAAGCCCCTAATCGACTGCTGAGAAACAGTCCTTTGATGTACGTGCTATTATACACTGAAGCTCACTGGGTGGAATGACTTGCCCAAGGCCGCAGAGACCAAGGGCGTCCCGGCTCCACAGTCCTGGGGTTTGACCACCAGACTTGACCATGAACCCTCACCAGCAACACCACACCTAGCGTGCTGTCCCTGGAGCCTGTCCCCTCTTTCCAGAGCAGATGCCCAGATCTTGGTGATGGCTCCTCCATGGCAGGGGACACAGTGGCGACCTGGAGGAGGAGATGGTCCACAGAAGAGGTGACTGGGCTGCCTCTGAGCATCTCTCCGTGCCCACGAGGATGTGGGGCTGGTGGAGGCAGGGGTAGTTATTCTTCAGAATGGAAAGATGTCCCCACCAGCTCCTTAACCACTGCCAAGTCTTTCAGCCTCCCCACATTGGGGGTCCAGATGAAAGCTCTCCAGCCTCTTCACGGGACCCAATATGTCCATTATTAATCGAACATATGAGCCCATTAGCTCAAAAGTTTGCATATTATTATGGATGTGTTTCAGGCATACCTCTATCTTCTCCCCCACAAAGCAGGAGGAGCAGGGGCCCAATGACATTGGTCCTTTTGCTCACTCACTAGGCCTGGAGGCCTTGGCTAGAGTCAATCAATGGCAGAGAATTGCCAGGGGCATCCACGCTGACCTTGCCTTCCATCCCTGCTGTATGTTTCAGCAGTGAGAGAGGAGACAGGGGATGGGAGAGGCCACCCTAGGTCCAGTTTCCAAAAGCTCACAGGGAATGGAACCCTCCAGAAGGCTGCCGCTCACACTTGGGCTTGGCTGGGGCTGCAGAGGGCTGAAAATGAAGGGTCCAGTATAGCCTTCATTTTCTGAGGGCCTGGAGAAGGCTCTCAGGAGAGACCCTGCCCTAGATGCACTAGGAAATTCCCACCTCTGACACAAAAATGCCCTTTCCTAAAGGGATCCACAGGAAGAAGCCACTTTAGGATGACACTGTCACCAGAGCAGCCTGTTCTGGCTACCACTGTGCACCTGGCCCTGCACCGACCTGTTCTCTACACCTGTGAATTACTTTCCACAGTCCCGCTTTACAGATGAGGAAGCTGAGGCTCCTAGGGGAAATGCAGGATTCTAAACCTCGTGGTGTCCCCGTTTGGGGTACCTCACTCTGCCTGACCAGGTTCCAGGGGTTCTTAGACATCCGCCATCCCATCTCCTTTTCTGTTCTCCGAGAGCCCAGAGCAAGCATGCATACAGGCACACACACACACACACATACACTCATGTGCACACACACAGCAGCCAGGCACCTTCCTGGCCCCTGATAGCCCAGCAGTGAAGTTGCTGCCCAGGTAACTAACCAAGGGCGGTGAGTCCATGATGCCTGAGGTCTTCGAGACAGGGACAGGATGAGGACATTCTCATGATGGGTGTCCTTCTCACAGCCCATGATATCCCAAGAGACCCTGCTCCCTGGAATACCAGCCGGCATCCCCCAGGCCCTCAAAGCACTCAAAAGGGGCTCTGGCATGGGGCGAGGGCTCCAGAAGGGGTCCTTCTGGTCCGTGTACCCTACACAGTCCCACAGATGAAGATTGGGAGGAGGGGGCCAGGGCTGCCTTTTGAACATGGACAATTATTGTTTTTCCTTTTCTGATGCTTGCAGTGTCCTGCTGACAGACTATGAAAATAAAGACTCATTTCCCACTGATGTGGGGTATTTTTTCTTTTCATTCCACAAATACCATAATTCTGGGTTTCTGGCACACAACCCGCCCCTGGCTTGCTCCTGAATCAGCGTCACTAATGTTGAAGTCTCCTTGTGAACACACCTCTCTCTGCCATATCACAGCCCTGCTTTCTGTCTCGGCAAATTGCTCCCCCTGCAAGATATCATTGCCCACCGGAGACTGAGGTTCGGAGAGGTGAAGTAACTTATCTTAGGCGTACAGCAAGTTCACAAAGGAACAGTCAAATCATGGAAAGCTGTTTTTCTTAGCAGATATGAAAGCCAATAGAGCTATTTTCCTTTCCAAGGTTCCAAATTGGACAATTTCATCCCGGCGTCGGCTAAAGATGGGAAAAACCCTATAAGATCTACCACTGGGTGATTGTTTCATTCCCCGGCCCATGACTTATTTTTGTTGGGAAGTTAGAACCTCAGCTTTTCTGACCATCCCAGCCCTGCCTTGCGTAAACATTCTTAAGCTGTGAAAAGAATTCATTGATGAATTCATCCAACACTCCCTTCTCCCTGGGTGAATGAAATCCAGCCACTGACACGAGGGTGGTATTTCAAGGCTGCTGCACGTTTCTCTTCCTTTGCTGTTCCCGCTCCTCTCTGGATGCCCAGGCACCCTGCACAGCCTCGTCTGCAGAAAGGCAAAGGCGGCCAAACGCCTGGGTTCTTCCTTTCTCTTGCTCTCTCCTCTCCTTGGAGTAGTGGGGAGGGAATTAGTGTAAAATCAACTCTGACACGTGACCTTCTCAATCCTGGCCAGCTTCTCCAGGTACAGGAGAAACAAAGCTACCAGCGAGGTGCCACCAGTTCTTGTCAAACACGTCCCTTTGCAGGAAATCCCTCCTCCAACCTGCACTCTCCACTATGGCAGCCACTAGCCACATGTGGCTATTAAATTTCAATCAATAAAACGTAAATAGAATTAAAGGGCCTGGGAGCAAAGTTCTGCTTTGCCAGGTCCAGTCAATGACCCGATGCACACAGAGTAGAACAGAGAGGGGGGAACCTCTGGACAAGGGGAACACTATTAATGGTATAAGCCACCGTGCCAAAGCCACAGATATTTTGCGGAAAAAACTCACAGTGGGCTGCAGTGTGGGCCAAAATGAAAATGAGGCATTTGAGGGGAAAAGCTGGCTTCAGGGTGTGGTGGGCCGTGGGGCACACATACCACCGGGAGAATTTGTTTTTGTCAGTGGAAAAAAAATCACCTATCTTTCTTCCCTTTTAACAACTGCAGGGGTGGGACCAGGAGATTCTGTAACGCCTCCCATGAGAGTAGACCTCTACAGGCATTCGCTGGATAAATATTTCAATGAAGAGAAAATATTAAAGTAACGGATGTGGAAAAGCCATAAAAAAAATAAAAATAAAAAAGCAAGAGGGGGATAAATGCAAACTCCAGGATGGGAAGACGCTGGCTCAGGCTGGGTGAGGTCTTTGGTGTTTCTAGGTCGGGGCGGTGGGTACTCACGTGTTCAGTGTATTGTTATAATTGATTCCCTACACTTATTTGATAAATATTCTTTCGCATCTGATCAACGTTCAACAGAAGCATTCACACATGAGACATATCAAGACCCTAAGAAACATCTGGATTTTAGCACTAACCCGGCCCATATTTAGAATAATGTTTTGTCTTTATCGTGGTTAGGGATGATTAAAATCACCAAAGACATTTTTAGTGATACCTTTTATTTATATATAACACTCCACATTGTTATAGCATTTACCACTTGCATTATTGGGTTTAAACTTAGAAGGAAGGAATGCAGCCGTCGTAGGACAGAACTGCTAGAAACCAGATCTGCCTTTCACTTGTGACTCCACCTCTCGTCAGCTGTGAGACCTTGAACAAGCCACTGAACCTCCTGGAGCCTCGGTTTCCCAATCGGGAAAACGGGAGGATGTACTTAGTTGTCTGTCTTCTCGGGTGGTTGTTGGTTAACCTTCACTAATTGGTAACATATTCACTGAGCAATCCCTGTGTGCTGGGCTCAGCCCTGAGTGCTGGGGACAGGGCAGGGGATGCAGCAGAAGACTTCTCAGAGGCTGCAGTCCAGGAATGGAGACAGTGGACAAAGGATATTATAATAGTACCTAGTTACAACGAGAGAAATATGAGAAGTGATAGCGCAGGGTCCCCAGAGAGCTTATGGCAAAGGGTTCAACAGGTCTGAGGGGCAGCAGTGGGGGCATTAATGCCTGAACACATTCTCATAATCTGAAGGCTTGTTGGAAAGGTAATGGGTTGATATGAATAAAAAGGCTTTAGAGAAAACAGGGTAAAGGCAAGACCATGGGCCAGGAACAGAAGGCCGACTAGGCAGTGCCAAGAGCCCAAGGGCACAGTCCGGCCGTATGCTGGCGCTGGTTGGTAATTAGCTGTTGCTCTGGGCTCCAAAGTCTTCCCACAGCTTCCCCAGCCCCTCCCCCGCAGCTAAAGGAGGGGACGTCTGCCCCTGCCCTAGAGACCTCTGGGACCCAGCACTATGACCAGTGTCTACCTTGGCTGGTCAGTGCCAGTACCCACCTGTCATTAAATAGCTGGCATTTTGCCCCTGAGTCAAAGGATGGGGTTCTAAATCGTACCTCAATCTCTCCCCGCAAGCCAGCAATGCAGGCTGTACCATGACTCCGCCCCTCCCTTCCAAGCCCCGGAAATGAGCCAGGCTCTGCCTCTGGGGTCCAGGGAAGTTCCCCTCAGGAAGCCACAGTGGAGGTGAGTTCTGAAGGGGGAGGAGAGGTAGTGTGAACAGCCAGGAAAAGTGTATTCTCGAAAAACAGCCTTTGTGAAGGCAGCTCCCCGAGGGAAAGGTTTTAAAACCTTGAGAGACTGAGAGAAAGCCCGTGGCACAGATAGTGAAGAGGATGGGGCAGAGCCTTGAGGCCACGTCGAGGGTGTTGGGATTTACCCTTTGAGTGCTGGAAGTCCAACGGGGGCGAGCCCGAACAGACCAGTGTTTCAACAAAGAGCACCCTGGCTGCTGGGGGAGTGGGATCTGTAGGACCTCATAGGTTTCAGAAAGTGCCGGCTATAAGCTAGTCCTCACAAATGGTTGTGGTACATCCTGGGCACGTGTGTTATGATTTTCTTCTACTCCGTGGCTTTCTGATTCATTTTCTTGACAGAAGTGAGCAGAAGTTTTAAATTTGGGTGAAGTTCAATTCATCAGCTTTTGCTTTAAATGTTCCTACTTTTACTGTCCCGTCTGAAAAAGCTCTGCCCACCCATTAGGTCGTGAAGCTATTCTCCCGTGTTTTCTTGCAGAAATTAAAGAATTCCTTTAACTCAGTAATAAAAAGACAAACAATCCAATTTTAAAAAATGGCCAGGGGCTTCCCTGGTGGCGCAGTGGTTGAGAGCCCGCCTGCCGATGCAGGGGACACGGGTTCGTGCCGCGGTCTGGGAAGATCCCACATGCTGCGGAACGGCTAGGCCCGTGAGCCACAGCCACTGAGCCTGCGCGTCCGGAGCCTGTGCTCCACAACGGGAGAGGCCACAACAGTGAGAGGCCCGCGTACCGCAAAAAAAAAAAAAAAAATGGCCAAAAGAATTGAATGGATGTTCCACAAAAGAAGATACAGATGACAATAAGCCCATGCATGACAAGATGCTAAACTTCACTAGCCAAACAGGGAAGTGTACATTAACACCACAATGAGATAGCGTTACACAACTGCAGAACGTCTAAAATCAAAAAGCTGTGTTGACCATACCAAATGTTGATGAGGCTGTGGAGGAACTGGAATGCTCAGACACAGCTGGTGGAGGTGTGAAATGGCACAACCACGTTAGAAACCAGCTTGGCAATTTCCTGTAAGCTAAACACACACCTGCCCTATAATGCAATCATTCTACTCCTAGGTAGTTACGTGAGAGAAAAGAAAGCACGTGTCCACAAAAAGACTTGCACTCAAATGTTCATAGGAGCTTGATTACATAGTAGCCCCAAACTGGGAACATCCAAATGTCCATCAAAAGATGAAGTGATAAATAAAGATTGTGTATACAGAAGATGGAACACTGGGCAGCAATGAAAGTAATGAGCTCCCCGGACAGGCAACAACATGGATGAATCTCAGAAATATCAAGCTGAGGGCAGGAAGCCAGACACAGGAGGGCAGACTGTAGGATTCCATTTACAGGAAGTTCTGGAACAGGCAAAGCTAACCTCCAGTGACAGAAAGCAGATCAATGGTTAGCGGGGAAGGGGCATGAGGAAACTGTGCTGACGGAAGAGTTTCCTATCTTGCTGGGAATGTGGATTACACGGGTGTAAACAAGGTCAGAATGGAATGAACACTTTAGATCTGTATACAAATTGTACCTCAATAAAGTTTCAAATTCTTTGTGGGAAAAAGGAAAAAGTTGCTGGATGAAAATATACATAAGTCCTTCAACTATTTTATTTATTTTTTTAACAAGTGTATTTATTTATCTATTTAAATATATTTGACATATAACATCGTGTAAATTCAAGGTGTCCAACTTGTTGATTTGATACACATATACACTGTAACAGGATTGCCACTATAGTGATAGCACCTCTGTCATGTTGCATAATTGTCATTTCTTTTTTGAGGTGGGAATAATTAAGATCCAGTCTCTTAGCAAGGTTAGTGATTTTAATACAATAGCGTCCATACTCACTAGACTGTGCATTAGCTCTCCAGGACTTATTTGTCTCCTAGTTACAAGACTGTACCCTTAAAGGACACCTCTCCTGTTCCCCCGTGGCTTAGAGGCTCCACAGTCTGGCATTGTCACCAAACATGCCAGGGACAGGGGAGAAAAGACAGAGGCAAGCACAGGCAAGCTGCTGGAACATTCCATTCATTCCTCATCCAACAAAGATCTGTTACCCCTACTGTGTGCTATTATGGCCTCTGGAGCAACTAAGGCCAACAAGGCGACGTCCCATCCATCAATGAGCTAACGGTCCTCCTGTGTGTGTGAGTGTGTGTGTCTCACTTCTCAAGAAGTTAGCCATCATAGTTTCCAATAACCAATAAAAGTGTAATAATATTAAAAAAAAAAAAAAACCAGCCACTCAGCCACCTCTTCATCCCCCCCTCAGCAGCTCCAACAGCTGGACCTTCAGCAAGGAGGCCCCGGAGTAGCGGAGGGAGGGGGGAGGAAGGTGAGGAGGGGGCGGGTCTCTCAGTGGGATCTGGTGACTGTGGGCGGCCCTTCAGCAAGGCCCAACAAGCTGCCACCAGCAAGGTTTTCCAAGCCGCCAACAGGCTTCACTATCTCGTCTCTACAGACAGCACAACTGGCTGGGGGCCCGCCGGTGCAGCCGCAAGATGACTAAACCACTGGTTTCTGGCTGGTCCTCCAGCTCTTGGCAGAAACCTCTAGAGCCTCACATTTCCTTAATGTGTGTGATAAGCCAGTCCTTTCTCAATCGCTTTCTCTTAAGGGGACAGAAAAATAGAAACTGACCAACCATGGCTGAAAAGTAGGCATTCCACATTCAGGCCCAAAGACACACCAGGACTTCTCATTCCAGCCCCAGGAAGCTTGCAGGTTGCAGGGAGTTTATTTCACCTCATTTCATCCCTGTTTTAAGGAGGGTTTTGATTTATTTTTTTAATTGTTGTATAATTGGTTTACAATGCTGTGTTAGTTTCTGGTGTACGGCAAAATGATTCAGTTATACATATTCTTTTTCATATTCTTTTCCATTATGGTTTATTACAGCATATGGAATATAGTTCCCTGTGCTCTACAGTAAGACCTTGTTGTTTAGCTATTTAGTATAAAGTAGTTTGTATCTGCTAATCCCAAACTCCTAATTTATCCCTCCCCCACTTTCCGCTCTGGTAACCATGTTTGTTTTCTATGTCTGTGAGTCTGTTTCAGTTTCGTAAATAAGTTCATTTGTGTCATATTTTAGATTCCACCTAGAAGTGCTGTCGTATGATATTTGCCTTTCTCTGACTTGCTTCACTCAGTATGACGATCTCTAGGTCCATCCATGTTGCTGCAGACGGCGTGATGTCATTCTTGTTTTTGACTGAGTAGTGCCCTATTGTATGTATATGCACCACATCTTCTTTATCCATTCATCTATCGATGGACTTTTAGGTTGTTTCCACGTCTTGGCTACTGTAAATAGTGCCGCTATGAACACTGGGTGCACGTATCTTTCTAAATTAGAGTTTTCAAGGAGAGTTTTGTTTTTTGTTTTTTTTTTTTGCGGTACGCGGGCCGTTGCGGAGCACAGGCTCCGGATGCGCAGGCTCAGCGGCCATGGCTCACGGGCCCAGCCGCTCCGCGGCATGCGGGATCTTCCCGGACAGACCGGGGCACGAACCCGTGTCCCCTGCATCGGCAGGCAGACTCTCAACCACTGCGCCACCAGGGAAGCCCTCAAGGAGGGTTTTAATGATGGATACCGAGGTCCCCAAGTTGGTGTTCACGGCCGCCATCCACAGGGCCCAGCGCTCTTCCTGGGATGAGGCACCATGATCCCCATTTTCCAGGTGGGGAAACTGAGGCTCGGGGATGACAGGACAAGACCAAGGCCACACAGCTAGCAAGTGGCAGAAATCTGACTCTAGAGTTTCCGGGTCCAAATACAAGTATCAAGTCCCCATGTCATTTTCTCCTTTACAAACCTGAGAACCCTGAAGTGAATGCCTGGTTCACTGCTATCAGTATGTGCTGGAATGAATCACTGGGTGGATGAAAATGTGAATGAATGAATGGATGGTGGGATGGATAGACGGATGGATGGATGGGTGTGTGAAACAGGAGGAGTCAAGAAATGCACCAGCCTCACAGGGCACTTACACTGGGCCCAGGATTAGTCCCCAATTCAACTTTCCCACTCTCCCCGGAGCTCTTACTGGGCTTAGTGTCCAGGTAAAAGGGTCCCAGATAACCCAGAGTTCTGCAGGCCAAGAGCTGAGAAACAAGCAAGGTCATCCAAAAGTCTGGTTGCAGCCTGTGTGTGCGCGCGTGTGTGTGCGCGCGTGTGTGCATGCGTGCATGTGTGTGCGCGTGCGTGTGCGTGTGGAGGGGGCGTGCGTGTGGGCGGAGTGTGTGTGTGTGTGCGTGTGTGTGTGCGCGCACACACACATGCACATGTGAATAGTGGGGCGGGGCAGGGAGGACCTGTGTTTGGGGACAGGAATTCTGTGGGAAGGACAGAGTGTGCATAGGAAGGCCGTGGGTGGGAAGTGGGAGCCGGGGTGGGTGTGGAGGAGAGGCACGTGCAGGGGTGTGAAGGCGTTTGCGTGGATGGGCATGTGCAGAGGTCTGTGGCATGTGCAGGAGTGCGTAGGTATGCACAGGCGTGTCGTAGGTGCACAGGTATGTGGTCAGCGTGTGCGCGGGACAGTGAGCACAAAGCCATGGGTGTGGCAGGTGTGTGTGCCCATAAGAAGCAGTTGAAAGCAATGGATCTGTGTCTTAACAAGACCACGGTGGCGGGCTCCATCAGCTCCCGGGGTAACACATTTCAACCACAGCCCTGATCCCAAAGGCTCCCAGCCTGGGAAGCTTGCTGCCCCCCACTAACCCTCCCTGGGATCTGCCCCAGCTGGCCTGCCCCACTCCCTCCTGCCTATGGCAGGTCAAGGAAGGCCCTCCCTGAATGCAAAAAGCGAAAAGGCATGCATGGTGCTTTTCTTAGCATCTGAGGGCGCCAGGCCAGAGGAGGTCCTAGACAGTTCTGAAATCTCTTCTCCCTCCCTGGCCCCATTTCAGAATACTGAGGATAAAGGGCTGGTCTTACTTCACCTGACCTGGGATAAACTAAGGACGCAGCCAGCAGGGAACCTGGGGAGGGGGGTTGAGGAGGAACACACAAAGCTGGAAGGAAAGTGAGCACGATAGAAGGTTCTCCCTGCTGAGAAGAGCCCAGGGGTCAATCCCGGGGCAGGCTCCCAGGAAATACACACTGGGCCCAGCCTGCAGCCCTCACAAGGCCCACAGTGACCAGACTAGTTCCTCCCTCGGCTCAGCAGGGCCCGGAGCCTGGGCCGAGGTTCTCAGTGCACAGGTTAGACCTGATGGGCACCTGACCAACCGGTGTGGGGATGCCTGGTGTGTGGGCCCAGGGACCAAGCCCGATGTCCCAAGAGAACCCCATGCCCTCTGGCCGCTGGACAGGTGGCCACATAGATTGCCATCTGTCTGGAACAATCAAGGCCCCCAGCCCTGTCCTTGGTCACAGCTGACCTCACACTTAAGATTCTGAAAACCACAGACCACAGGACCGTCAGCTCAGACCAGGACTGAAGCCAGGTCTTGGCTGCCTGACTCACCAGTATATTCCTAGGAACCCCCTCCCCAGTGCCAGCCATGGTACGTGCACAATGTGGAGGGAATGAATGAATGAGTGGATGAACAAATATTGACTAGCCACTGGGAAGTTCCTCAGAAATCAAGTGGGCCATTCCTGTCCCGATTTCACAGGTGAGAAAACTGAGGCCTGGAGAAAAGGAGCAATTTTCTCATCACCAATCCATTGCCAAGGCTACCCTAAGGTCCAGCCGTCCACTATAAGGCCTCCACCTTCCTCCAGGAGGGCTGGTTTACACTTGTTATAAGCACCCGCCTCCCTTGCTTTACTGAGGATTCTGTGGCCAGCGAAAGTGCCACAATCAATCAGTGATGTCTCTGAAAGGGAGGGAGGAGTGACAGCACATCTGCCTCCTATTTGCTCCTCCTGGCCTCAAGGGGAGGGGGGAGGGGAGGCGAAAATTCCCATCTCTCAATAGAGGCCTTTATTTGCCAACTTAGTCCTTTACCACAGGAGGCGGGAGGCAGGCTCAGCCCAGCTAGTTCTGGAAAATGGGCAACCCTGGGCCGCCTCTTCCCTTGTCAGTACCTTCCCCAGCTCAAAACCAGAAATAATCCGGCCGAACCCACATTTCGGCAGCTCCCCCTCCTCCTGCTTCCTTCCACAGGTGCTATGTCCCTACCCCCCAGGAAGTGCCGTCCTTCACACCTCCAAGGCCCTGTGCTCTTCCCGCTGCCCCAGTTACCCCTTCTGCTGAGAAAACAAATCCTTCCAGGCCCAGGACAAGAGGCAGCCCCTCTGCCCAGCTTTCCCCAGAGTCATACGGACAGAGCCCATCTTGCCCATCCCCCTGCCCCCTCAGGTCTCGAAGCAACTGTTTCCTCCAACAGACACTGCTGTTCTTTGTTCACGTGCCCCCTTGAGAGAGAGGCCCGGGACGGCGGGTGAGCTGCTCGCCTCAGTACCCGCAGCACCCGAACTGGGGCTGGAATACAGTAGGTGCTCGATAAGTGCATGGGGAATTATACTGACACATCTCCTCGGCCGCCCCTTCTGGAGCTGGAGTAAAGCCTACAAGGAATTGCAAGAAAGGAAAGGGAGGGCTTCAAGAGGCAGGCGGTGGGGAACCACAGTGTGATCTGTTAACAGTGGGAAAGGAGAGAGAATGAATTCATTTCCTCCCCGTAGTAATTTGCCTGTGAATATTCACAAAACACACGCTCTCTCTCAGCCTTCCTGTTAAAGATAAATGCATAAATAAACCAGCCTACCCAGGGCTTTGCACCCAGGCTGCTGTTCCTGTCCTAAAATACCAGAGTGACTATTTTGTTAGCCACGACCCTCGTGCAAGAGTCCCAGAGTGGGAGGGGACTCAGCAGAGGTAGGGGTCAGCGCTGATGACTCTGGAGCTGGAGCAGATTTGCCTACAAGGCCCACGGAGTTGTGGACCCAGCAGCCCAGAGGCCAGAACAGGTGGCCTCATTGGCCGGGGTTTGGCTTGGAGAAGAGTACTCCCCACCCCTCAACCCTGACCCCAGGGAGGGTCCGGAGGTCACACACAGGCCTCTGTGCTCCAAGTGGATCCCTCGATAAGGAGAAAAACAAATGCCTTCCTGAAATGCTAGAAATCCATGACATACAGAGAGGGAGCACGAAGGTCTCAGACAGACAGGCTATTGGAGGGCAATGACCTCTGGTTAGGGGGCCCTGTCAGGGCAGAAGTCTTCCATCCAGTGACCGGGGCCCCTCATAAGTTACCACGACTCCCTCTTGGTGTCCATCTCTGAGCACCTGGGGAGGGGTAAACATAAGCCAGACAATGGCAGGAAGAAAGTGGGGCTCTTTCCTTCTCCCCAGACTGACCGTGCAAGCTCCTGGGGCACCAAGAGGGAGCTTGGGCCCAAAGCCCACTCCTGTTAACATGCTCAGGATATGGACCGAATCCTGAAAGACTGGTGAACCTGGTCTCACTTAAGCAAGTCCTAGAAGGACAATGGCAAATCCTTGCATAGCACTGGCCTGGACAAGCTCTCTTGCTTTTAATCTTCATGGCAGCCCTAGGAGGCAGGTTACTATTATCCCCATTTTATAGATGGTAAAACTGAGGCCCAGAAATACAGCCACACAGGGAGTGGGAGGTGGAGTCAGGATCCAAACCCAGACATTCTGGCCCTGGAGTCTCGCAAAATGACTAGCGCACAGAGGAGGAAGGACAGCAAAGCGGAAGGAAGCTGGACGCAGGGTCCCAGGACCGGGCTGTGTGGGACTTTTGGGGGTAAGGGAGTGTGTGTGCTGTTTTTCTTTTAAATATATAAAGGCCCAGGTATGCAGCCCACCCACATGATTACCTCACTTAATCTCGTCAGCAGCTTTGTAAGGAAAGGCTATTATGCCCAATTCACAGATGGAGAAACCAAGGCTCATGAAGCTTAATGGTCTTCTTCCAGCCAGTAAGTGAGAGCCAGTATTTGAATCCAGACAAACTCACCACCGCCACCTCTACTGGCTTCAGGCCCAGCTCCTCTACCAGCCAGAGTGACCAGTTTCCACGTCTCTAAAATGGTCCTTTCCTGAGCCCCAGCCCAGGGTGGCTGGGAAGACAGTGTGAGACAGTAGCGAAAGTGAAGGAAGGGCCACTGCACAGAGCACAGCCTACGCCGCAGGCTCTAAAGCCCAAGTCCCGGCCGCACCTAGAGGACAGACATTTACAACAGCGCACCCCGACGCCCACAGGATACTCTGCCAGCAAAGAGATTCAATTATGCTCATTATGGTGCACTCAGGAAAACCAGGGAGCAGCCTGATACATTTCAGAAAGATTTGCAAGAGCAGAGGATGAATCAAAATGAGTTTTCTACTTAACCCTCAGTTAAACAGAAAATCCATTTAACCACAAAGCATCACTCTGTCTTCCCACTCTCCAATCATTTTTTTTCTTCACTGTCTGCCACTTCGATTTATATTTTTATTCCCTGAAGCTGCCTTAGAATGAAAACTAAGTTCATTGATGGAGAGAAAGATGTCATAAACCTCTATGGGTCTGCAGCCCTGTATCAACATCCTCAAACCTTTGCTCTCTCTAACAGGGCAAAGGCGAGTACACTGCCTATATCCGTGGCTGCCAGAGGAGCTGGTGGGCTCTGGAGGAAGCAGTTCCTCGGGCCCAAGGGGGAGTGCTGATTCACACCTCCCACCAGCCCCTCCTCCTCCCTTCACAAAGCAAACCAAACATCTGCTGTCCTTGGAAGCTTCCAGAAAAAGGCTGGGGAAAGGATGTGCTCAGAGGGACCACAGGGGCTGGATTCCTTGACCTCCAAGTGTGTTAAGCCACAGAGCCGTGGTGATCAGAGTTGTCGGGGAGGCACGATCAAGAGCAAAAAAGGATAGATTCAAGTTAGGGAGAGTGTTCCCCCCATGAAATAGGAAGGAAAACACAGCAGCAGCTAGCTTTCTGTATCGTTAAATAAAGCAGCATTGAATACCCACACGCCACAGGACACTCCAGGCACACAGTTGCCAGATAAAATCCAGGATGCTCAGTGAAGAGTTTGAATTTCAGATAAACACTAAAAAACGTTTTAGCTTATGTTCCAAATAGTCCACGGGACTAATGCTGATGGGATATACTCGCACTAAAAAATGATTCACTGGCTATACAAAGTTCAAATTTACCTGGGCGTCCTGTAGTTTTATTTGCTAACCTAGCGACCGTTTCCAGGAGGCACGCATCTAGCATCTAACATTGGTGGACATTGGAAGCGAGCTGCATGCCCACAGAGGGGGCCCCTAACCCAGTGCTGTCCAGGAAGGAGTACTACGCGATTGTTTTGCAGCGGGAGCTGGTGCGCAAAGAAAAGCAGGAAGCCGAACTCGGCGGACTTTCTGGAGGCATCTCTGCCGAACATGCTCCTGGGTGGGAACAAAAGCAGGAAAGGAATGGGCCTCTTGTCCTGAGAGGGGCACTGAACGATTTCTCTTCCCTTCATTTTCCAAGCTCTCTGTAATGTTGTTTTGCAGCCTTAACAATAACAGCGTGCACTGGCACACACGCCCAAGCACACAAAGGGCTCGACTTTTCTTAGCTTTGAGAGGAATCAGGTTGTTCTATCAGATTTTGAGCTCATTGAAGTTGAGGACTGGGAATTTTTAATCCCTGTATCCCGGTGGATGCTCAGTGAATGATGGAGGGAAAAAGAAAGGAAGAAAGGGAGGGAGAGAGGGAGGATGTGTCGGCACAAATGCCAAGAGCTGGGAAATCAGCACTTGGAAAGGGGCTCCTGGGGCCCAAGGGGACCTCCCAGGCTGGAGGAGCCACTCTATCGCCCTGGGTCTCCTCGCTCCCTCTCCTGGCTGAGGAGGTCTCCACAATCATGGGCCTGGGTGCTATTTGGAGAGCAGGCAGTACACAGCCTCAGGTCTGAGACCCCCTGCCCCGCAGTGCTCTGCATGTACCCAGAGCCACTGCCCAGCAGGGTGATGCACCGCCAGAAGGAGGAACGGGCCTGCGGAGCTTCCCCCAGAGACAGACAGCAGATTCTGCACCCTCCTGCTTTGCCCTGTTCCCCTCCGGTGGGATGCGCCTGCCTCTCGGTTCAAATTCAGTTTAAACAGATGTTGTGTTCCTAAGAAGCAAGCCCCATCTTTGAAGCCCGGGAGAAAATCTCAGCTCCGAAGGGATATTTCCTACCAAGAAGGCTCTCCAGGGAGTCTTGGAAGAGATAAAAACCCAAAGTCCTGGATGCTTATCTCCTGGTATTTATGAGATTTTTCATTAGAACGGCTGTCTTCACGGACTGCTCTGCCGAAAGGGAAAGGGAAGGAGAGAAAGGGAGGGAGAGAGGGTAGGGATCCCACTGGGCAGGCCTGGATGTGTCCCCGGGAGGGATGTAGCCTCACATCCACCAGGGCAAACTGTCACCCACGGATGAAGCTTTTGGTGCCCGACCCTCTGTAATACTAAACTCTGTGCACAGATGGTACTCAGAACCAGGGTGGCCTTTAGGAACTAGAGCCTAATGCCAACCCACTCAGGGTCCCCCAGGACACCAGGCTCCATCCTGCCTCCCTCTTCAGTGTGTACTGGACACCTGGAAGGCCTTTCTGCACCTATGCCCACCTGCAAGCTAGCTGGCCATACTGCAGGACCAGCCCACAGGGTCTCCCCCTCAGGGTCCCCCGCCCCCTCCCCTCCATCGCCCAACAACCCTCGTGGAAACATCTCCCAAGGGCGGGGTAGTGGGAGCGGTCTGCGCAGGGTCCATAGGGGATGAATTGCCTGTAGGGAATTTAAAAACAAACATAAAACCGACTGAAAGCTGACAACTCTAAACAATGTCAATGATAAAACATACTGCCTTAAAAAAAATCCTGTTGCTCCAGGTTCTAAACAATTGCTGTAATCACAGCTGAGTTTTAATAACACGTGCGGAAGCTTCAAATGAGCACATTTTTATTACTTGACCTTTAATAAACATTGTGTTTACATGGACGTTAGTTCAGAGAACATCCACTTATTCCCCAACACAAGCCAATTCTGCTACGCACGTTCATTGTGAGAATAAGGATTCGGAATCGCTGGGGTCCTCTTTGAACATAGGTCCAGTCCCTATGCCACCAGATATTCTCACAGTTAAATAGTAGATTTTAACTAGGCAATGACAGTGCAGTGATTTAAGGATGAGGAAACAGAAACGGATTATCGCCAAGGCCGCCACCTCTGTTCATTCTCCCAACCTTGTGGGGTTCACTCTTTTGGAACTTTGTGTATTTTTCTCTTTTTTCAAAATACATATTAATGTAATTAACAAGTATGAACCCATTACTTTTTCCCCCGTTTTTTGCACTGTAATATCTGTTTGTTTGTTGACTGGCCTGGTTCTATATACGAAGTCCACTAAAGGGAAAGGTTCACTGTTTCTTTTCTGGCCATTATTAGAATTGGTTTTATTTCACCACTGTTACTGAAAATAATTTTGTTGTATAGAGATGACAGGTGTTTAAAAGCCATCTTCCCCAGGTGTTGAATATCCTAGGTATGTCCTGCTGCTCCTGTTCTATTTTATGTCGGTCACTGACAGCTGAACAACGCCCGCCTTCAGGGCAGGCTAAGCCCGGGCTTGCTCTTGCAGCTGGCTTCTCTTCTGGAACAGTTCCCAGGACAATGCAAAAATATCTGTTCACCCTGGTGTCCTGGATGGGCCACCCTCAGGGCAGCTCCAGGTAGCAGCCAGTGGGCACCTTCTACAGGTCCTCCAAGACCCTGCACTCCCCAATCATCTTCTCCGTCCACACTCACCCCCAGGGGATCTCATTAAGCACTAAGGCTTGAAATACTCTATAAGCTGATGGCTCCCAAATTTGTCTCTCCAGCCCAGACCTCACCCCTGAACTCCAGGTTTGTATCTCCATCCATGTCCTTGCCACATCCATTTGGATGGATAAATGTCTCAGCTTAAAATGCCTCAAAAGAGAACTCAGTACGTTCTCCTTAGACTCCTCCAAAGCCTAGCCACCCGGGCTCCTCCGTTTACAAAACTCTACGGTCACCCTTGACACCTCTCTTTCTCTTCCACCCCATCAGTGAGTCTTTCAGCTCTACTTTCAAAACAGACGGTGAATGTTTTGGCTTCAAAGCACCTCCACCACCATTTTGTTCTTCCAAATCACCTCATCTCTTGCCTGGATTCTAACATCAGTCTCCACCCCTGTCTCCTTGTCCCCTGTGGTCTGTCCTCCACCCTGCAGCCAGAGTGATCTTGGTAAAATGTAAATTCGATCCTGTCTCTTCCTTGTTTACTGGCTTCCCATCACATTTAGAGTCAAAATCCAAAGTCCTCACCTAGCTGGCAGCTCCCTCCTGGCCTCTCCTTCCTTACCTCCTTCCCTCTAGCACCCTGGCCTCCTTGCTGGTCCTCCAACATGCCAGCTGCCTGCCTGCCAGGAAGGCTCTTCCCCCACATGAAGTCAAGACTCATTCCTCACTGCCTGCAGGTCTCTGCTCAAATGACATCTGATCAGGAAGGCCTTCCAAGCACCCGCTATGCGAAATAGCACAGCCCTGGCCACTCCCTGTCCCTTCCCGCCTCTAATACTGCCTGACATTCAGCTTGTTTGACCTCTGTCTCCTGCTACTAGAAGCCAAGCTCCATGAGGGCAGGGACTTCGCTCTTTTGTTCACTATGATATTCCTAGAATGTAGAGCAAAACCTGGTACATAGTAGGGGCTCAACAAATACTTATTGAATCAATGAATGTGGACTCACATTTGATATCTGCCCTCAAAGAACACTGGGCTAAGTATTGTTGCCACAATACCCATTCTGCAGATGTGGAAACTGAGAGAATAGAAGGGATATACCCTCAAGATCCCTCAGATAGTGACAGATTAAAACATATGCTTCAAAGGAGAGGAACTCAGTAGAGAAAATCAATAAAATCAAAAGCTGGTTCTTTGAGAAAATTGATAAAAATAAAAAAGCCTCTAAACAGGCTAAGAAAAAAAGAGAGAAGATACAAATTATTAATATCAGAAATGAAAGAGAGGACATCACTATAGTTCCCACAAACATGAAAAGAGAAATAAAAGAATACTATGAATAATTCTATGCCCATAAATTTGATAACCGAGATGAAATAGGCCAATTCCTTGATACAACTGGCCAAAACTCATACAAGAAGAAATAGACAATCATAGGCCTGTATCTATTAAACAAGTTGAATCACTAATTAATGACCTTTCAAAAGAGAAAACATCAGGCCCAAATGGGTTCACTGGTGAATTCTATCAAACATTTAAGGAGGAAAGTGTACAAATTTGCAACAATCTCTTCCAGAAAATATTAGCAGAGAAAATACTTCCTAACTCATCCCATGAGGCCAGCATTAACCTAATACCAAAACCAAAAAAGACATTCTGAGAAAAAAACACTACAGACCATACCTCTTATGAACATAGATGCAAAGATCATCAACAAAATATAAAATATTAGCAAACAGAAATGAAAAAAGTATAAAAAGAATTATATACTACGGCCAAGTGGGATTTATCCCAGGTATGCAAGACTGGTTCAGCATTCAAAAATCAGTTAATGTAATCCATTATATCAAAAGGCTAAAGAAGAAAAATCACATGATCACATTAATAGATACAGAAAAAGCATGTGACAAAATCCAATACTCATTTATGATAAGACTCTCAGAAAACTAGAAATAGAGGGAAATTTCCTCAACTTGATGAAGAAGGTCTACAAAAAACCTACAGCTAACATCATCCTTAATGGTGAGAAACTAGAAACTCTCACATTAAGGAACAATGCGACAACTCTCACTACTGCTTTTTAGTACTGTACTGGAAGTCCTAGTTAATGCAATAAGACATAGGGTTTTTTAACTTTCACAGATTGGGAAGGAAGCTTTTTAAATTTTTACAGGTGTTTTAATTTTACAGATTGGGAAGGAAGAAATAAAACTGCCTTTGTTCACATATGACATGATTGCCTACATATAAAATCTGTAAGAAATGACAAAAAAAGGGGCTTCCCTGGTGGCGCAGTGGTTGAGAGTCCGCCTGCCGATGCAGGGGACATGGGTTCGTGCCCCGGTCCAGGAAGATCCCACATGCCGCGGAGTGGCTGGGCCCGTGAGCCATGGCCCCTCAGCCTGTGCGTCTGGAGCCTGTGCTCCACAACGGGAGAGGCCACAACAGTGAGAGGCCTGCATACCACCCCCCCCGCAAAAAAAAAAAAAAAGCAATGACAAAAAAACCCCTCTTGGAACTAATAAGTATTTACAGCAAAGAGAGGTTGCAGGATACAAGTTTAGTATACAAGAGTCCATTGCTCCCCTATACACAAGCAATGAACAAGTGGAATTTGAAATTTAACAAAAATAATAATACATTTCCATTGGCACCAAAAAAAATGAAACAAGGTAGAAATTTAACAAAATATGTACGAGATCTATATGAGGAAAAACTACAACACTATGATGAAAGATATCAAAGAGGAACTAAATAATTAGAGAGTATTCCATGTTCATGGATAGGAAGACTCAATATTGTCAAGACGTCAGTTCTTCCCAACCTGATCTATAGATTCAATACAACCTCAATCAAAATCCCAGCAAGTTGTTTTGTGGATGTCAGCTACTGATTCTAAAGTTTTATAAAGAGGAAAAAGACCCAGAATAGCCAACACTATATTAAAGGAGAAGAACAAAGTCAGAAGACTGACACTACCCAACTTCAAGACTTACTATAAAGCTATAGTAATCAAGACAGTGTGGTATTGGCAAAAGAATAGATCAACTAGATCAATGGAAGAGAATAGAGAGCACAGAAATAGACCCACATAAATACAGTCAACTGATCTCTGACAAAGGAGCAAAGGTAATACAGTGTAGAAGAAGTAGTCTTTTCAACAAATGGTGCTGGAACAACTGGACATCCACATGCAAAAAAAAACTAACCTAGACACAGATACTATAACCAACAAAAAAATTAACTCAAAATGGATCACAGACCTAAAAGTAAAACACAAAACTATGAAACTCCTAAAAGATAACACAGGAGAAAGATCTAGATGACTTTGGGTATGGCAATGACTTTTTAGATACAACATCGTAATCCATGAAAGAAATAATTGATAAGCTAGACTTGATTAAAATTTTAAATTCTGCTCTGTGAAAGACATTGTCAAGAGAATAAGAAGCCACAGACTGGGAGTAAACGTTTGGAAAAGATATATGTAAAGGACTGTTATACAAAATATGCAAAGAACTTGTAAATTTGTAAACTTGCATTGTAAAAGTCAACAATAAGTAAACAAATAACCCAATTTAAAAATGACAAAAGGCCTGAACAGACAACTCACCAAAGATACACAGATGGAAAATAGCGTATAAAAAGATGCTTTACACCATATGTGATCAGGGAATTGCATACATTGGATACCACTATACACCTATAAAAATGGCCAAAATCCAAAACTCTGACAACACCAAATGCTGACAAAGATGTGGAACAACAGGAACTCTCATTCACTGTTATAGTGGGAATGCAAAACAGTACAGCCACTTTGCAAGACAGTCTGGTAGTTTCTCACGAATTTAAACATACTTTTACTGTACAATCCAGCAGGTGTGCTTCTTGGTGTTTACTCAAATGAGCTGAAAACTTATGTCCACACCAAACCCTGCAGACGTTTTATAGTAGCTTTATTCATAATTGAAAGCAAACAAGATGTCCTTCAGTAGGTAATGCATAAACAAACTGTAGTACAACCAGACAATGGAATACTATTCAGTGCTAAAAAGAAAGGACCTTAGCATTATTCACAATAGCTAAAATGTGGATGCAATCCAAGTGTCCATCAACAAATGAATGAATGAGCAAAATGTGGTTTACACATACTGAGAAATATTATTCAGCTTTAAAAAGGAAGA
The DNA here is from genome assembly GCF_005190385.1 of Monodon monoceros. Taxonomy (NCBI): domain Eukaryota; kingdom Metazoa; phylum Chordata; class Mammalia; order Artiodactyla; family Monodontidae; genus Monodon; species Monodon monoceros. Next base: position 92,275,451 of record NW_021703784.1, on the reverse strand, counting down.
AAATTCTGACGTACGTTACAACATGGATAAACCTTGGGGATATTACACCAAGTGAAGTAAGCAGTAAAAAAAAAATAATAATGTGTGATTCCACTTACTTAGGTACTTAGAGTAGTTAAAATCACAGGGACAGAAAGTAGAATGGGGGTTGCCGGGGGCTGGGAGAAGGGAATAGGGAGTTATTGTTTGATGGGTATAGTTTCAGTTTCACAAGATGAAAAGAGTTCTGGAGATGGATGGTGGTGACGGTTGCACAACAGTTTGAATGCACTTAATACCACCAAACTGTACACTTAAAATGGTTAAAACATTAAATTCTGTTATGTGTATTTTACCACAAACAAAAAAAATAGGGGAAAAAAAGGAGTTATCAAAACATGAAAAGACATGGAAGAACCTTAAATGTATATTACTAAGTGAAAAAAGGCCAATCTAAAAAGGCTCTGTACTGTATGATTCCAACACTATGACATGAAGAAAAAGGCAAAACGATGGAGACAGTAAAAAGATCAGTGATTGCCAGGGCTTAGTAGGGAGGGAAGGATGAATTGGTGAAGCAGTGAAACTACTCTGTATGATACTATAATGGTGGATACATGTCATTATCCTTTTGTCAAAACCTATAGAATGAATGTACAACACCAACAGAGAACCACAGTATAAACTATGGGCTTTGGGTGATAACGATGTGTCAATGTAGGTTCATCAATTGTAATGCACGTGCCACTGGGTGCGGGATGTCAGTAGTGCGGGAGGCTGTACATGTGCGTAGGGATGTATATAGAGACAGAGAATGTGAGAATTCCCTGCACTTTCCCCTCAATTTTGCTGTGAATCTAAAACTGTTCTAGAAAATAAAGTCTATTAAAAAAAAAAAAAAACAGCTTCAGAATCCACAGCCCGATCTCCTTCCTCCATCCCACAGTGCCTTTCTTTCATAACTTAGCCCTGACCATGGCCCAGAAAGGGAAGACAGCTCGGCAAACCCCAAAGCACAGGGAATGGCCCCATTCATTTCTTCTCAGATAATATACTACCACATCCACCAAACATCACTGCCAGCCAGTTTGGACTTCTTCCTTTATTTGTAGGCTATAAATTAAAATACATTATTTTACACTTTTAACTAATAAAAGAGGCAGCTGGGTGCAGCAGAATGATCACCAGTCCAGGTCAGAAGACTCACAGACTGAGCCCATCTCTACCACTCCATAGCTGTGTGACCTCGGGCAAGTCACTTCCCCTCTCTGATGCTGACATGCATCTGAAAACGGGGTTTCTATTCCCTCCCTCTTTGCCACATCTGGCTGTTTGAAAGTTCTTCAGCTGTGATTCACAATGTGGATATAGGTCATTACTTAAAAAAAAAAAAAAGCCATTTAAGGGCATGTTTTGCTAATTTTTCCTGCATGAACAGAAAAACAAAGATTTGCTCATTCTTTAGAAGAGGAAGTTTAGACTTATTATTATCTCTCCATGATGTTAAGTAGTGGTCACCCCACAGAGTGAGGGGGTGGTCTGGCCCTGCTCTCACAGCCGACCAGGTCAGGGAGAGGGGGCAGCTCGGAGGGAAAAGCTCCACTGGCTGGGCCTCCCGTCGGGGACAATGGGTGTGTGGTCCTGGGATGAACCTTCTTGCGCAAATTTAAAACAACTTGAAAAACAAAAGAAGGAAAAGGTTTGGGATGGACAATATTCTAGAAGGCAGAGAAGGACCAGGTTGCTGTCATGAGTCACATATGGACAGAGGGCTGGCCCCAGGCCAGAAAGTTCTGGCAGACTTTGAGCTGAGTAAGCAGGAAACTGGGGTGGTGAGAACCTGTCACCCTGTCCCCTCACACACGTGTCCCAGAGAGCGAGGGGGAAGCCAGGAGGGAGACGAGGCCTGGGGCTGCTACCCCTTCCTGCCCTTAAACTCAGGACTTGTGCCCCATCAGTCAGAATTGGACAAAAAGGAAGGGTGGTACTGGGACGACACAGGTAATGAGATCCACCACTTCCTGGAATGTTGTCTCCTTCCTGGGCAAGGGGCTACACACTTGATATCCATCGCCTCATTTAATCTTGACCATGAAGCCTGCAGTTGTAATGACTATCTTCATCTAACAGGAGAGTACACTGAGTTCACCTGCCCCAGCTAAGAAATAGCCCTGAAATTCATCTAATACCAAAGCTGTGCTCTCCCTCCTGGATTAACCTGCCTTATGATTTACAAATAATGCATGGAAGTGTGATGTAAGTAGCAAGAGTGAATCCCTTTTCTACTCGGTCAACGAAAAGATGGGAGCTTGAGTCCAAACAGGATGCGGGAATCACTGGATCCCAATGTCACCGCAGCTCCATGAACAGACGTAAAAGTTCTGGACTGAGGGAGATGATGGTCTCACCCACCTTGGCTGGACTCAGAACACAGCTGGAGCTCTGGCCTCAGCTCTGAGGGCTGAACTATGATAGTGCCAAGTTCAGGCCACAGTCCACCCAGAAGAGGGTCAAGAGAGCAAGAAGTGCAGAGAGCATCTCGACCTGCATCCTCAGAGGGAGGCAGAGGTAACTACGACCCTGCACCCAGAAGATGAGAAGCTGTGGGGTGGGGACACAGGAGAATGGCCGGGAGGGAAAGGGGTGATGCTTGCTCCCTTCAGCCCCACAAAGCAGGTTTGGGGCAAGAAGATGGAAGGCACAAGGAAATAGATCTCAGTGCAGCACAAGGAGGCATGTTGACCTGTCAGAGACAGCCCAAGGCGGCCCAAGGCGGCAGAGGCTGCAATGGAGGCTATGAGCCTCAAGTCCCTGGCTGGGCGGATACTGACAACCACGTGGCAGGAACTTTGGGGTGGAGAATCTGCCAAGCATTCTCTGCCAAGAATCTGCCAAGGCCTTTAAGTCCCTTCCAGCCTTTGCAGAGGTGACCCACTTGACCCACACCCGACCCTCTGAATGAGCAGGCGGAGAATATCAATTCACCTTACAGAGGCAATGGAGGTGCTCAGAGAGGTTGAGCAACTTGCCCAAGGTCACACAGTGGAGCAGAGCTGGACTGGGACTCAGGTCTTCCTCCAAATCACACTGGGGTGGGTAAGAGGTTAATCAAGTTCACCTGGACCACTGGCTTCTGTTCTCACCTTTGGCATCTCTAAAGCCTTCCCGGAATCAAGGAGAATCAGGATGTCTCCCTCACTAACCTCTTTCAACTCTATCATGGCCTCTTCACCCCCACGATTGAAGCTTTAGTTCAGGGCCACATCCTCTCCACCCTGCACCGCCCTGGATCATTCCAGCAGCCTCTCAACCAGCCTCACTAACTGTGCCTCATCTTCCTCTAAACACCAGTAGTGCAAAACCTTGGCTGCACATTGGAATCACCTGGGGAGCTTTAAAATATACTAATACTTCTCCATAAATTACACATAAAGCAACAGTAATCAAAACAGCATGGTACTGGCATAAGGATAGATATATGGACCAGTGGAATAGAACTGAGAATCCAGAAATAAACCAACGGATTTTCAGCAAGAGTGCCAAGATTATTCAATGGGGAAAAACAGTCTCTTCAACGGTGGTCCTGGAGTAACTGGATATCCACGGGCCAAAGAATGAAGTTGGACCCCTACCTCACACCATGTACAAAAATTAACTCAAAATGAATCAACGACCTAAAACTCTTAGAAGAAAACACAGAGGTAAATCTTTATGACCTTGGATTTGGCAATGGATTCTTAGCTATGACACCAAAAGTACAAGCAACAAAAGGAAAAACAGATAAGTAGGTACAGGCTTTGCTGTGGTGGCAGCCAGACCTCCTTCACCACCACCCACCCCCACCAGCCACCTGCTTCCCACTGTCAGATCTCAGCAGGAGGACAATCCAGAGGCCTCCTAAAAATTGCCTTCAGTCATTTGCTCAGCCTGCTATAGAGGGCTGGCTGGGGAGACAAAAACATCAAGGGATTCCCCTTTCTGCCTGACCTCCAAACTCCATGCAAGGCTGGGTGGAGAACGCAGGAGCAGTGCAACCATGGGAGCTGTGGGCTGTCACTGCAGGCATGTGGGGTGCTCTGGGGACACATGGGGACCACCATGAATGCCATGGGGTGATGCTGTGAGTTCCTGGGGGGTGCTTCACGAATGCCTTAGGTGGCTCTATGGGCACCATGGGGAGCCACTGTAGTGCTGTGGGGAGTCCCTATGGACACACACAGGGCACCTCTGTAGGTGTGGAGGGGTGCCTTTGCGGGCACTGTGGGTGCCATGGGTAGCTATGGTAAACACACTATCCTTAGGGCAGGAGCCCCATGTTTGGATCCTAACCTTGCTGCGTTTTAGAGGTGAACTCTGGAATAATTTACCACTTTTCTGAACCCCAGTTTTCCTCACTTAAAAAGAGCTTATTAATCCCTGCCTCTTGGGGTGTGGGGGGGATCAGGGATTACCTACAGAAAGAGCCCAGGAAAGATCACCAGGAGTGAAGTGTAAACCATGGGATAAAGGCTCAGGGAGAACTGTTCACACCCGAGATGGCCCCATGCCCCAGGGGTGTCAGAACAGAGAGCTGACACAACCCAGGCCCTTCATCTCAGGCCTTTTTTAGACCATGCACAGAGAGAGGTATGTGTCTCCAGGGTAACCCCACTGTGTGGTCACAAACACCCAGCTTTCACATCCCAAGAGCCTGCGCCTCTTCAAGGAGGTCACCTTGGGAGGCTCCCCACATTATTCCAGGGGGCTGCCCTCGTTCAAAACACACAGGATCATCTCGCCGGTGATTTCCTGGCCCTCATAACCACCTGGGGGGGTGGGGTGTGCATGCTGTTTGCCCATTTTATAGATAAGAAAACTGAGACTCTGGGCAATCAAAGCACTCACCCGGAGTCAAACAGCTACTGAAGGGCAGAGCTTCGACTCAGCCTCCACCAGCCCCCAGCAAACATTTCCCGCAACAGCTCACGCCTGTCTGCCCGTCGCTGACACTCATCTCTGGATTCTCCCTGTGACTCTATGATTTCTGTTTCCTGACTAACAACAGGGGCCAGGCAAAATTACTCTGCTCCCTCAGCAGCCCTGCTGAAGGTAAACCAAGAACAACGGCCCCCTTGCTGCTTTTTTCTGTACTTAAAGAGATTCTTTCCTCTCGTCTGAGGCCCACGGCTTCCCCTGATGGAGAAACATCCCGAGGAAGTTAAGCTTTTTCTGACTCGCTTCAGTGCCTTCTCCTGATTAAGAAAACCTGGGGGGATCCAGGCTCTGTGATAAGGTGATAGCTTCCTGCAGGGACCAGGGCGGCTGCTGCCAGGAGGCTTACAATGAAGATTATGGCCCAGGAGGCTGGCAGACCAGGGTGAGCTGTGGGACACAGAGGCTGTCGAGGGAGTGAGAGAAGCCCCCCAGGCCCCGGCCTCGCTGCTCCTCTGCCACTGACTTCTTGGATGGGCCTTGACATGGCCCTGTTTTATCTGCTGCTAGGACCTGGCCACCCCGCCTTGGACTCCAGCCTAAAATAATCCCGGCCGGCCAGGGGGCACATCCAAAGTTAAGAGGATGAGCTTGGAGACCAGGTGAATATCAGATCAGTGAGTCAGAAAGTGGCCGGTGCTTCCCAACCACGGGCACCAGAGGCAGCTGAAATCGCAAACACCATCAGGCGGCTGGGCGCAGCACTTTAACCTGGGTACACGCCATCCACCCTCACAGCAGCCCCAGGAGGGGGAAGGCAGGTGGAGGGGGTCTGTAGGGAGGGATGGTGTGGGGAGATTTCTTCAGCCCCCTCATCTCATCTTCTCCCCAAAACAACCCCATGAATAAGTGTGATGTTCCCATTTCAGAGATCAGAAAATCAAGACTCAAAGAGATTTTACGAAGAGCCCAAAGTTTAAGAAAAAAAAATTCTAGGAAAGAACTCACTTCCATGTCTTTTTCAGGAAATGAATTTCAGAGAGGTGATTTGGCTTCAAGGATTTTTTTAACCTTAAGATTCAAGTCATAGAGCTGGTAAGCAAAATGTACAAGAATGCTTGGGTAGTTCAGGGAGGGGCTTCAAGTAAGCCACATTACTTACTGCTGTGTGACCTTGAGCAAGTCACTTAACTTCTCTGAGGCCTGGTTTTCTCTTCCCTGAAATGGAGGTGATAACAGGGCTGTTGGTAGAGGGATTGAACATAGCCCTCCACTTGGCACAGAGAAGCCCTCAGTCAGTGTTGCTTAATCTGACTCTTCTGATCAGTTGGGACTCAAACACGGTCGCATCTGCACCTCAGACCCTGTGGTCTTTCCCCTGAGGCTCTGAGTCATCCTTTGATCAAGACTGCCAATCAAACCTCCTCAGAGCTTTCAAACCCCCTCTCCTCTCCACAGCCATGCCCAAGCCCCACCTCCATCTCTGCCTCCCAGCTGCCCCCAAATCTGCCCTTCCCCCAGCTCAGCCCTGGTCTTGGGACCTCAGCAACTGAGGACCTGCGGGCTGGAACAGAGATTCAAGTCACTGCTGCCCCACTTTACAGATGCGAAAATGAGGCCCAATGAGGGAAATGGCTTGTAAGGGCTCTTGAGGCGCAATGGTGCCACAGACTGGGCCAGAGGACAGATATCCTGGCTCCTCATTCAGGAACCTTCCCTGAGGCGACCCAGCCCGTCACCAGTCCTGGGATTGTGGGCAGCCCAAGAAGCTCCCAGAGCCCAAGAAGCAGACCAAGGCTTCTCCGTTCCCAATTCCGTCATGGAATTTGGTGATTGGTCCTAGTCCTTGTGGATTTGAACTTTATCCAAAAAGACAGTCCTGGAATGGGGGAGGGGATGGGGTGAGGGAAGGGCTGGAAATCACCCCAGGAAGGTATTTCCTTCCCACAATCCCAAGACCATGGTGGGTGTGGAGGAAGGGGAGGCGTGGCAGGGGTCCTTGACAGAGGCGGGACCCTCCGTGATCCCCCCAGGAGCTCTGCTTTCCCTTGGAGGGCTCACTCTCTCCAGCCCTTCAACCCTCACTTCCTGGATCGACTCAGGACCCAGCATAACCTTCGGCCCCGTCAGTGGGGTGGCACCCAGTCTGGTGAGACCCCATCGGCCTCTGTCTCCTCACCCCTCACCTTCGCTCCCCAGCCCTGAGCAAACATCTGGGGGTGAGGACAAGAGAAAAGCCGCCCTTTGCCTGCCCTGCCCTCCAGCACGAGCTGAGAGCTTTCTCACTCAGAAATGGAGAGTCTGGAGGGGCAGGGAGGAGAGAGAAGATTAGACCCTCTTATTTGAATACGTTAAGATCCACACTCCCATGTCGCCAATCATACCTCTTTCAACTGTTGTCTTTTCCTTTCAGGGATGTCAAGATTCTCTTGAAGTCTCTTTCTGATGGTAGCTTCAGGATAAACTCTAGAAGGAAAAGAGGGAGAAATACATTTTAAAAAAGCAAGTGTGGGGGGCATGTGGCTTCTGGGGGCCACTTCGTCCAGATGTGCACCCGCTCCCTCCTCCCATCTCTGAAGGTGCAGAAGCCACAGGCCCCGTGGCCAGAAAGACAGAAGCAAGCACCCAGCCCCACAGAGGGTCCCAGGATGGCATCCCCAGAGCCTAGGGACTGGGGCATATTTTCAGTCTTCCAAAATCAGGAAGCCTGCACAATGTCCCTGTGATGAGACGGAGCGTGCCGTAACCACAGCGACACATTGTATCACTTTGCTTCTAGCTAGAATAGTATCATCTTGGTGTGGGAACTCCATTTTCCTCAGGCAGAAAAAAGGCTTTCTGAGTCATTTCGAAAATGCAAAAGCGAATTAATCATTGCCTAATGAATGCAGGATTTGGGGCAGACGGAGATTTTCAAGATCTGGTATCCGTGAAGAGATAAGTAATATGTGGAGAAATCTTTGGTGGTGAGAAAAGCAGCTCAGCCCCAGAGTGCAGGGGCGAGAAGTCCAGCCTCTCCCCCGACCCCTGCCTCCTCTCTGTCAGTTTGACAAAGAGTCCCCAGGTCACGGGAGAAGGATCAAATTCACCATGTCCAGGCCACATACCTGTCAGCCAAGGCTTAGGCCGGTCCCAGGGGACTAGCTTGTTCACAAACCCAGCTGAGTAACAAAAGGGCAAAACTTCACAGCGGAGTGGGAGCGGGGAGGGCTAAGCACCCCCATCCTTCCCTTCCCAACAACCTGGCGGCACAGAAGCCCTGATCAACTTTCATATCGTCTCAAATGACAATGACAATAATCCCGATGCCCTCAAAAATTCCATGAGAAATTATGGCCACTTTAGAGATAAGGACCATGGTGAATTCAGAGGCATTAACTCACCCAAGGTCTTACCACTGAAAAGGGGCAGGGCCAGGGCTACCCTCAGGTCCATGGGAAGTCAAGTCCCTTGCAAGTGCATCTCCATGGTGGGAGAGGAGCAATCAGGAGAGCAATGAGTTCAAGGTCGACTCTGTAGATCCCAACACCAGTGCCCCCTGGGCACATAAGAAGTTCTCAGAACTCCCTGCTAACTGATGGGGAACAGGGCTTGGCCAGAGGACGTGATCTCGTTTTATTTAGCAATCTCTGCCTCAGACGTCCACCCAGGCAGTGTCAGCCCAAGGGACCTCAAGTGTCATGGGCCAGACTAAGGCTAGTCAGAGGAATTCATGATACATATACACATCCATATACATATACAGCCATATCCGTATCCATAAACATGCATATACATATGGATATGGATGAATATAATATAATATAATAAATTTTCATTTTTAACTATAAAAGTGAAAGTTTTTCCATACTCGTTCATTCTATTTAACAGATAAACCCACTGCAAAATCTTTGTAATATGACGTTGTAGGCTATATTACATCTAATCACACGTGTGTACATGTGTGCATAAGCATGTGCCCATGGGGGCCACAAGCAGACAGTGGCAATTTTTCACACAAATGGGAGCTTACCTCGCATGTTCTACAACCCCAGTTATCAGTGATACCATGTCTGCCTCTACGAGTGAGCATACATGCATCTTCTGGAGTCTTTTTCACAGCTGCACAGTATCCCATGGGAAGTGTGGACCACAATGTACTCACCTCTCCCACCATGGATACGTGGATATTTCCATCTCTGGCCATTACCACTTTGCGGCAACGGTCCCCTCGGTGCCCACATTTCTGTGTGGAAAAGTTCATGCAGTTCCAAAGCCCGGATGCCCCAAAGCGGGACCGCCGGGCAGAGGCTCTGCACACATCACATTTGGCAAACTGCCTTCCCAAAATACTGGATCAACTCCCCTCAAATAGCAGGGCAGGAGCCCCTTTGCTTGAATGCAAATTTGAACCCAGGGTTCAGCCTACAGAGTTGCTTTTCTGCTCCCCTCCTGGTGGCCTGGGAGGTCGCATCCCCTGGATGAGGGAGGGGTTTATTTCTTGGCTCACGCAGAGGTCCACCCCTCCACTTCCCCCAGAGCATCTCCCAGTTCCTGGCCCACCTGAGCCGGGAACTACATTTACGGGCTCAGAACTGATAATGAGCTTTTATGAGCTCTGGGGACCGCGAAGAACACGTATTAATGTCAAGTGTGCCTGTCAGCCACGCAGCCTGGGAGAATGTTACACATTAACAAAATTAAAGGCTGCAGCCACGCCGGGGAAGGAGCTGAAGGCTGCACATCTGGCAGTGTGGGCAAGACCCGTCAATAACAAAATTACTTTTCAGGCTTCGCACTCCCGAGCCTGAAGCTGTCTCCCATCTTCGATGGAATTCTGCCTTCCTGCAGACTAAGAGGAGATTGGCTTATTACCAGCCTGCCAGGAGAGGCAAAATCCAGCACTAATCCTTATTCCCATTTAAGCAGATCTACATTGTGTGAGGAAAACCAGCTGCGCTCGGAATTTCTTCCCCCTTTCCCCTGAGATCTCATTCCAGCCCCCTCCTCTCCGTGGGGGAGGGAGGTCACTACAGATGTTAGGCCCGGAGCCCTCCCAGGAGGGGGGTAAAAGAATCCCGAGGTTTAGGGCCAAGACGGGAACTGGGGCTGGGTGACAAGAGGCAGCGTTGAAAGGTGGTGGGCTGGGTGATGGTGGTCGCCGTTGACCCGGCTGTCTTGTGCCGTGGAAGGGAGAGGCCCCCATTGTTCTGGCCCCAGACCTGCTCTTGCTTTTGTACAAAGATCCCCGCCGCCCCCAGGTTGGAAGTGGCACAGGTTGGGATCCTGAGTCCAACTCTAACTAGCTTTGTGACCTTGAGCAAATGACCTTCCTATTCTGTGCTCAACTCCTCATCTGGGAAACAGGGTTAACAACAGCTGATGCCTCCTAAGAGGCTGTGAGGATTACGTGAGGAACGTATACACAGGACTTAGCCGAGAGCCTGGCACACGATACCCTATTTCTTGAATGTAAGACTCCGTGGGTTATAATCGTACCATTATTATACAGACTTCTAAGAAAAAGAAAACACTGCCTGTTATGACATGTCACTTTTTGTATGATGCATCCTGGTTTTAGAGACCTTAAAATATATATATTTTTAAAAAGTGTGCCTTAGAATCCATGAAATATATAGTAAGAGCTTAATCAGTGGTACTTAGTGATATTGGCCAGGTGCGCCCATTTTGCAAGGTCTAGTTCAAAGCTTAGATCTTCTTCCTCCTCTTCTTTCTTCCAATCAAAGCAAATCTGCAGTGGGTGGGGATACCAGCCCTCAATTTATAAGAAAAATTCTGATAGCCACTTCAGTATCCTGGATAGGACCCGGATGAGAGACTTAAATATCTACCCTGATGATTCCTACTCTAGAACAGAGCACCCCCGTGTAACGGGACACCCAGATCAAAGACTCTTCACTCTTCTCCCAGTCAATGTTTCTCTACCATCCCATGTCTCCCAAATCATCCCTGCCTCTCCATCCTCACTGCCCCTGCCAGCCCCGCCTGGGCTCAGCCTGATCGTTGCCTATCTGCTTGCTGCAAACAAGCTCCTGCTGGACTGCCAGCCTGCAGCTGTCCCTTCCAACCTGCCCTCTCCTTTGCTGTCAGACTGAGTCCATAAATGTCTTTCTCTCCTGCTTCAGTGGGTTCCCTGGCCTCCCTTTGCCTATACACAGGGCCTTTTATCATCTGATCCCCAGTTGCCTTTTCAGGCCCATCTTCAGGTCCTCGCAATATGCACAGACCCAACAGTTAAGCTGAACTCACCTGGACTCACACGCCCCACCAACACACTCAGCCCGAACTCGCTGCTGTTCACTCTGCCTGGAAGTCCGTTCTTCCTTTCCTAACCCTGAACTGCAGCCCCCCACACACTCCTCAAATCACCTGGCAAACTCCTACCCATCCTGTAAAATCTTCCTTCGATATCTCCTCTGAGAAACCTTCCCAGACTTCCACAGCCATGATTAATCACTGTTCTCTGGGCTCTATGAGTTCCTGAAAGATGGCGATGATGTCTCAATTCCTGACTCAGATAATAATAGTGGGATGAATGGATAGTTGCTATGATAGATAGATGGATGGGTAGAGAATGGATCTATACAAGAACGGAATGGTAGAAGAGAAAAAGAGGAACTAGGCTGTAGTTGGTTGCAGGGATGGATGAATAATTGAAGGGATAGAAAGATGAATGAATGGATACATGCATGGATGCATGCAGAAATGGATGGATAAATGAACGCAAGCATGCATGGATGCATGGAAGCAGAAATGGATGGATGGATGGATGGATGGATGGAGAAATGGAGAAATGAACAGGACAGTTGGAAGGTGAATGTATCTGTAAAAGAATGGGTTAAATGAAGAGTGGGAAAGCAAAACCAGGTTAACAGAGATAAGAGAGGGAACAAATGACTCTCAGCTACTTGTATAATTTTCTCTGGACCCCGAGAAGCTGAGCCTCTTGCATCTATGAATGGACTTTGCTTTAGTCCTTTATGGATCCTAGCAGAGGCCACTCAGTCAAACACTGTCAGCCCCCAGCTCCACCCCATTTCAACACTCGCTCTAGCTGTGGAGCTACAAGTTGAGGCCTCAGGAAGGAGGGGTCAGAATTACCTCTTGCCTTGGCCTTGGCTGACGCAAGCGGTGAAGCACAGTGCCACAAGGAGACCAAACTTTCCCTGTGTCTGAGTCAAGCCCCGGTCCGAGGGGCAGTTGGTTTGCCAGCTGTGTGCAGTAGGCCTGGGACAGGCCAACTGCTGATGGAAGTTCCATGCTCCCCTGAAAAGATGCCATTTGGAAGAACCCTAAAATGGCTGGAGGGTCAGGGTAGGTAGACAGTATAGCAGCGTTTGGATGGTCACCTGTTAGTGGGCTTTGGTGGGGACGAATCCCCCACTAGAGCCTGCTGCCTCTCTGCAATGTGCAGCAGGGTAGGCGGTAGGTGGGAGCCCTCCGCATCAAATGGCAGTAAGCACTGTGGTCAAGAGACCAGGCTTTCCTATCCCACAGGCCGGGGTTTGAATCTCGGCTAGGCCAGCTGCCACCCGTGGAGCCTTGGGAAAGTTCCTTAACCCACTAAACCTCAGGCTATTCACCTGCGAAGTACGGGCCATCACAGTCCTACCTCACTGGCCTGAGCTGCGGGTTAGATGAGCTAACGGATTATAAGTGATTCCCACAGTGCTCAGCCCAGAATTGGCCCTTGGAGGCCACAGGAATTATGTAAAGTAGAACCTGCTGGTACTCTCTGTAAAAAGGGTAGTGGCCATGATCAATGGTTCCAAGTCATACTCCTCAGGACCCTTCCCTCTCTCCCTTAGGGGTCTACATTCAGAACAGATGGAGTCTACACCCCATATATACATCCTACCACTTAATTCGCAACAGCTGGACTTTCTGATCGTTTATATATTAAGTTTCCACATGATGTTGAAGGTGACTGATTTAGAGCCTCTTGATATCCTAGAATCCCAAGTCAGTAGGATTTCAGAGGAGGTGGAGAGCTGGGAAGGCTTCCTGGAAGAGGCAGCAAGGAAAGGAGAGAGGGAGGAAGGTGATCAGCTCAATGATGAGCCTCTTCCTGGCTAGCTCCTGCTAGAAATCTCTCCCCAACCCCCCTCCACTCTAGCCACCCAGAGCGGACCAGCCATCCTTCTGAGTTCTGTGACCAAAAGGACTCTTGGTCTTGTGCCACAAGAAGCGGCAGCAGCGTCCTCAGCGAGTCCCAGAAGCCGGCTCAGCCTCGGGCCCCTCTCCCCACACTGATGCCAGGCCACAGGATCCAGGCTGGGCCACTGCCAGCCTGATGCATCGCTTGTTGACGGATAAAAGCTCTGCAGTTTACGGCTCCAAAGCAAAGCTGGGGCTTTGTTTTGCTTTGTTTTAAATTAGCAAAGCAGGGGGTGGGGGGGGGGGAGAGGGAGAGGAGCCAAGGCTTATTCAGGACGAGCTCCTGCTGCGTCCTGCATCTCAGCGATCCCCTGCGCAGCCCTTAATGAAGCCGCCTGAGTGCACCGTGCCTCTGCCTTGTCTCTCCACCTGCACTTGTCTGGCTGGGGGAGTCAGAGCACTTCCCAGTGCCGCCCGCCCTGTCACTCAGCCCCATCACCCTCTGTTCCCATAATGAGTCCCTGAATGAGCCTGTTAACTGTGCCCCAGGGTCACAATGGGGCTGAAGGGGGAGCCATGACAGCCTCAGAAAGACTGGGATTTATGATTTACTTTTGCTCTGGGAGTGGAGGGCCACTCCCTACCTGTCATTGGGCGCAGCGCAGTGGGTGCTGGCACTGCTAGCAAGGGCCCCGGAGGGTCTGCCCGATGGGCGAGGGACTCCCAATCTGAGCCCATTGGCTCTTGGTGGCTTGGGGAGGGTGAAAGGGCCCAGAAGAGAGATGGACCAACCCCATAAATTAACATGTGAAGCTGTTTATTCTCAATGCAACTGTCATTAGTGAACATCTCCTCTGCACCTGCCGGCAGGTCTGGAGCTTTTCTGCACATGCCAGCCAGGGTCTCCACTGCCCTCCCCCATGGGATGCATACAACAGACGCCACCGCCAAGATGCTCTACGGAGCAGGAAGGAGAACTGGGGAGACCCCCTGTCACCAGTGGGCATTGCCCTGCATCTGCTCACCCTCTTTCCTGTCTGGAAGCACGTTTTTGGTACCTGAGGAGGGTAAGGACAAGGGCTACGCATACACTGGAGCTGACTTTACTTCTGATCTTCACTCCTCTTCCTCCCACACTGCAAGAACAATATTACCAGTCTTCCCATTTTACAGATGAGGAAAGTGAGCCTGAGCCACAGCATTTTTATGTAATTAAACATCGGTTTAGTTCACGGGGAAAGGGAAACAGAATCAACAGCAGTGTCTGCTAAGGAAGGCTCACTCGTTCTCACAAGGAGATGGGGCTCCAGCAGACCTGTCAGGCAAGTGCCCAGCATTTGGTCCCAGAGGGACCCGGAAGCCCTAATCGTTTAAGGGACTTATCTCTGAAGATGTAGCCTGGCTTGCCTGGCCTTTGTTCATCTGTGTGAACAAAGAAATGAAAGATGTGAGCCCCACAACTCTTGTACCAAGTGGCCAGCATTCTCCTCTTTACTAGCAAAGGAAGGAAGTGATGCTCAGAGAGGTCAAGCATCTTGTCTGCAGTGACAGAGCTGGACCAGGCAGAGGGAGGACCAGAACCCACCATTTTGTCTGCAGCCAAAGCGTTGGAGCCACTTCGCCTGAGTCCAGCCTGCATTAGGCTAACCCCATAGTGTCTGTCCTTCCAACAATGCATCTGAGAGGTTCTCAGGCCATTGGGCTGTTCAAACAAAGATACCTGGTGTTTCAAAGCCTTCAAGAACAATCCAGCACTTCTAGCACAGGGTTCAAGAAGAGCTAAGTCTGTCTCAGTGCTGAAGCTGACTTTGGCACAAAGTGTATCTCAACACACTGCAGACCTTGAACTCAACGGGGATCCGCTGTGCAGTCAGTCATACACCTACGGGAACGTCTGTGAGAGGATATTCTGCCTCTGAGAGAAGCAGTATTAAAAAGCCACACGACAGTAATAGAGATGTTTCCAAACTGGCTGCCCTGCCGCTAGCAAGGAAACCAAAAGCTGAGAACTCATCACTGAAGGGCCAACCCCACAGCCAACCACAGCTCTCCTCCGCAACGCGGGGCTATTAATTCAGACTTTATAACCCACAGGGCTGCAGTGGAATCTGGGCAAAGGGCACCCCAACTCCTTGTAATTCTTCCCTGCTCAAGTCCCTGTAAATATATTCCAATGTAGAAAAGCGTCTGCGGGAGGGAAGACGGCAGATCTATTAGCATTTTGATGGGTTTTCCCAACACATGGAACAAGAGAGCTTTAAAATTCACAGCCCAGAGATTAATCCTTCCATCACATCTCTCCCTCCACAGCTGGAAGTGGCCAAGGACTTTTTACCCCTTTCAGACCTTGATTAGGATAGAAAGTTAGGAACTCAGAGAGCTCAGTCTTCAGAGTCCTACAGAGAAGAGACAGCTGGGTTTTCTAGACCAAGTGTATAGAGCCCTCCAAACACAATTAAACGGCAGAATCAGGGATGGGGGAGGTGGAAGGCCTTGACACTGTGCGGGGGTTGGGAGCTTCTCTGACTCAACAGAAGAACACGGCCAGTTCCGGAGAGGAGCCCTGCTTGTTCCAACAGCAAGGTTCGCCTTTTGTAACTGACAAAGGCCAGGCTTCTTAACATCCCTGTTCGCTCACTCGACAAGCATCTTGGAAGAATCACCATGTGCCACATATTGGGTGCTTGAGAGAGAAGGATCAGGAAGACATTTCAGCTCAACAAATCCCTGACCTCAAGAAACTCAGTCTAGGGGCTTCCCTGGTGGCGCAGTGGTTAAGAATCAGCCTGCCAATGCAAGGGACGCGGGTTCGAGCCCAGGTCCGGGAAGATCCCACATGCCATGGAGCAACTGAGCCCGTGCGCCACAACTACTGAGCCTGTGCTCTAGCGCCTGCAAGCCACAAATACTGGGCCCACGTGCCACAACTACTGAAGCCTGTGTGCCTAGAGCCCGTGCTCTGCAACAATAGAAGCCACGACAATGAGAAGCCAGCACACAGCAATGAAGAGTAGCCCCCGCTCGCCGCAACTAGAGAAAGCCCGTGTGCAGCAACGAAGACCCAATGCAGCCAAAAATAAAAAACAAATAAATAAATTAAAAAAAAAAAAAGAAACTCAGTCTAGATGGGGAGAGAGAGAGAGAGAGAGAGGGAAATGGACGAACACAATAAAATGCAGCAGGCGACTGAGATCAACGCAGTTGTCCTGGGACCTCGAGATGGCAGGGGATGGGGGCACCTCAATCAAGCTGGGCTGAAGAGCTGGTCACACCCTTGGGGGATCCTGGTCCTTCCTCAAAACTTTCTTTTGAAAATGAATGTGATGGAATATTAAGTGTAGAAAGCAAGGTGTGTAGTTTTCTAGTGTATGATCAGAAAGAAGATATAGATACCGCTAAGGTAAATGATAAGCAAACTTTCAACATCATACTGGAGCACGGTTTAGCAGACTCACCCAAGGGGTCATTATCTAGGGGATTCTAGAGAAATGTAACTTTGACTCATGGGAGGTGACAGGTGAATTTGTAGATTTGTTTTGGCCCGGTAGAAAAGATAACCCAACGGTTAGGATTAACCTGTGTGTATACAATCCAGCCATCTTCCAGTTCTCTTCCTCCCATGCCTATGTAACCGCTGTTTCTCTCATCTCCAGCTTAGCCAATGAGCATCTCCTGTTGGCTTCCTCATTCACGAGTCAAATCAGTCTCTGACCCATGTTCATTCTAGATGTACATGTGATTCTATAGGACTTATAATTTTTTGAAACTTATACTTTGACAGTACATGCCCGATTACACACACACACACACACACACACACACACACACACACACAATGCACAGGGATAAAAATGGAAAAAACTACAGCAAAATGTTACCAATGGGTATCTTTAGGTAGCTGGCGTTTGTATACAAGTGACTTTTATAATCAGAAAAAAAGTGATAAACATTAGTTTTTAAATGAAGAAACACACACCCATGTAAGATTCCCCAGACTAACAGTTAATACCAGTTGCTTGCTTATCCCATCTGTCAAAGTGGGTGGGGCTCTAAGCACTTAAGAACACCACCTCGTCAAGGCGTCGCCATCACACCACGCCACGCGAAAGGCACCGTTACTCTCCCCATTCTACAGATGAGGAAATGGAATCACGTAGTTAGCCTCCGATCACAGATCTCCACAGTAAGAGCTACGATCTGAACCCCAGGCAGCCTGGCCCTACAGGCTGCCTGCTTAACCACCCTGCCAGACGCCTGCCTCCCAAGTGGAAAAGGAAGAAATAAACACATCTGCCGGGCTGCCAGGGTCAGGCTTGGAGAAGACCGTGTTCCCACCCCCTCCCAGAGTACAGTGTGCTGGGAAGCCAAGCGCGAGCCTCGCCAGCCTTGCATTGAATTCACATGTGTCTCTCCTCTCCCACACTTGCAGGCAGGGACCTGCTCTTCTCCATTCTTGAACCTCCCATCAGGCTGGGATTGGACCCCAGTGGATGCTCAGCAAATGTCTCAGAGCACCTCACTCCCTGCTCTGATAGCATACTCCGTTCAGGGACTCTAAAAGCCAGCCTCTAATTAATAGTTCACTCCATCTCTCTCTTTGCCCACACAGGCACTACAGACCGGTTTATTAACTAGATCATAAAGCAAAGCGCAGCCTGGCTTCAGCAAAGAGGGGTTTCGGTGTGTTGGAAAGGACCCCAACCTAGGAACCTGGAGGACATGGACCCTCCCTTTAAATCACTGTGTGACCTTGGGCAAGTCACCAAGCGTCTCTGGGCCATCACCTCCCCTTTAAAATGGGCAGGGGGACCCACTGTGCTATGATGGCCCAGATGTTTTGCCAGCATCAATCTCACTTTCGCTGCCGGGGTGTTTTATATGCAGCAGGCGTGGAGCCCGCACCACAGACCCACACCTATTGATTCTCACTAAAGCTCTTCACGTGGCAGGTCACTGCTGGTTAAATCTGTGTGGAAAATAGGTTTTGAGGGAGGAGTACCTTGTGATCTGGAAAACCATATTGGGGTGGAGGGCTGCAAAAGGGGGAGTGGGGAGAGAGAGATGCTTCATCTCAATAGGGCTCTTGAGAGCCCCTACACATCACCCCATCTATGGGTTCATTCTGGTCGCAATTTATTTATTTTTATTTTGGGGTCATATCCGCTTGCAGAGGCAGGCACGATTGTTTGGGTAAACACTGTTTCAAAAGATTCCAAATAGAAAGCTTCATTTTCCTTGATTTAACAATAAATATCCATCCAGCCTCTACCTATGACTGTGAGGAAGGCAGGAGACAGAATAACCGTCAGCCACTAAGTAAGCGTCAATATTGAAAGACGCATCTCTAGGTGATTAATTAGGATCAGTGGCCAAAAGAAACACAGGACAGCCGTCTTATAAAAACGGGAAAGGATACTGCCAATGAAAATGATTCTAGCAGACGTGCCTCCTTCTGATTCCTGGGTGAGTTACTGCCCCTTTCGGGGTCTCAGTTTCATTCTCTATCACCTAATGGCCTGTGATTCTCAGAATGGGTTTCCCAGGGGTTCCTCAGGAGACACCCAAATGGAGGGGGAGGGGCGGAGGGGGGAGCAGCCCCCAATGCCTGCTTCAACAGGGCAGCTCCCTTTTGAGTTATTTTGGAGACACCGAGGCTCCATGGTGAACTTTCTTTGAGGTCTGTGACTACAAGTAAGTTGAATGTCACTGGGCTAAGTCATCACAGCTTCTTTCAGATTGATCCCAGCACCCTGTCTCTTAATCACTGCCTGAAATCACTGCGTATACTGCCCCAGACAGCCACAAGATATCACGCCGGAAGGGGACTTGGGGGAGCAGCTGGTCCTCTCCTTCATTTTACAATGAGTGACTGAGGCCCAGAGAGGGTAAGGGACTTACCCAAGGTTCATAATGAGTTTGTAAGTAGAGCAGGATTAAAACTCAGACTCCCGTCTTGAAATGCTATGTCTTTCCACTCCACCTCGGCACCACTGGGCCACGTAGGACAGCATGCTTTGATGGTCAAAGCGAGGGCAGGTCACTGCCCAGTTACAGACCCAGCTGTGCCACTGATCGACTGTGTGACACTCAGCCTCCCAGGCTCCTGTCTCACCATCCTTAAAACAGGAATGATTTTCATACATAACCCGTAGGGCTGTCGCAAGGATTCAGCAAGACAGTATATGTCATGTATTCTCAATAAATTCTAGCTCTCTTAGGGCCAGAACCTGGGGCGGGGACAGGCACACAAAATAAAGTGGATCCTTCTGATGGGCTTGGTGCAGGAAGCATAAGGTCCTAGTGTCCACAGCCCCTCCTCCATCAGCAGCAGCAAACTGACCACCACCCCTGTTTCCCTGGTCACCTCTACTGGGGACACCGAGAGGAAGAGGAATGGGACCCAGTGAGACGCTATCACATTGTGTCTCTCCAAAGTCAAGAACGAATCATCCTCTTGAACTTTCTAGTTTCTCCTGACCCCATGTTAATTTCTAGCTCCAGATAAAATGATGTATCTTCAGTATCAGGAAAAGGCTGAAGAGTAATTTCAGGTTGGCACACGGTCCGCCTGATGAGATCGGATCCACTCATTTGCGGAGTCGGGGAAATCAAGATGCGGGAAGAGCCTCGTCTCAGACCATCTGAGATACTGCAGAAGAAAACGATGATCTCTTTAAAAGTAAAACTGGCAGCTCTGCCTCTGTTGTGAGGGAGGAACCAAGGCCCAGAGAGGTTGAGTGATTTGGCCCATGTCACACAGCCATAGAGGCCTTTGATAAAAGAGACAGAGTGAGAGCCAGATCTCCTGACCTCATGGCTCTGCTGGCACTTGGAGGGGCCGGGGGGGGGAGCAAGAGACGGGAGGGGAGTTTGAGTGTGAAAATGACTATTCATAACTCTGAGTGTAAGTAGTTGTGAGAGCATGAGCCTCTGAGGGAGAGGGAAAAAGCTGTGGGGCATCTGACGTGCCACCTGCCCTTGGGCTGTGAGCGGATCAGTGCGAACAGGTGTAAGCAAGAGGGCTGTGAGCGGGGAGTGAGTGAATGAGTGAGAGGAAATCCGAGTGCTGGAGAGAGAACAAGAGGAGGAAAAACATTTGGGCCGTTTTCAAATTCCCACAGTCAAATAAATCAAAACAGATTGTTCTGAGACAAAGAGGCCATTTCAAACCACATCCTTTACACCAAAATAGACCCTCCGTGGTCCACGTGACGCTTTCTCACAACCAATAATAACGGCGACAGCAATGTTCACAGTCATAGTTAGGATTCTTGAGCGGCCATGATGAGCAGGTGTGATCAATGCCCACTTTCCAGATCAGGCCACTGAGGCTTGGAGAGGGTAAGTCACGTGGTCCCTACGCCTCCCTGCCCGGGTGATTCCCGGAATCAGGAAGCCTGGTGCACAGCGGAGATGCAACCAGCAAGTGTCACCTGGAGGCGCCAGATGTTCCTGAGAACTGTCCCCTTGAGGCAGGGCCACACTGGCTGCTGCAAGCAGTATGGAGAAGCAAGGCACCAAGGAGCAAGCAGGGAGTGAAGACGGAATGTTCCTAGCTGCCCCACGGGGCAAAGCAGATGCCCGTCTGTGCAGGAGTGCCTGGCGCCATGATGGTCACTATTAGCTACTAAGGAACTGTGCTCATCGCCTCACCTGGACGCCTGGCCCTGACCAGCCAGAGGAAGGCCCTGCCCTTCCATGCCAGCTGGGGCCCGATGCACAGGACTGGGCCAGAGAGGAGGGCACCTCCAGGGCTCCAGAGAACAGGTCTCCCACCTCCCACCTCAACCTCAGCAAAGGGAACTTGGGTCCAGGCGGCCACGTCTCAGTAACCGCCGAGTCTCCGCTGCCGGTGGGCCTGAGGGGACAGCACCAGGCCTGCTGTGGGGAGGAGGCAAGTGTAGCTCTGCCAAAGCAGCCACGGCCACCAGGCACGCCGTGCGTTTTCTCCTCGTAAACTAGTCCCAACCCCCAAACAACCCTATGACGTGCTGTCACTCTCCTCGCTTCACAAATGAGTAAACCGAGGCTCGGAGAGACTAAATCACTCGCCCAAGGTCTCCAAAACTGCAAGGGTACGCACAGTCCGCACTGAACCCAGCCTGACAAGGAGACCTTGCTCCTTCTACCTCATCCATCACTCACCCGCAAAGCCCTTCTCTCTGACGGAGGTTGGGAGTCCCAGAGCGCAGCGTTTTGTTACGAGTTTCAAAGGCAAATCCCAACAAACAACCTGAAACAGAAGGGGAGAGAGGTGTGCACTCTCCCAAGGGGGCAGCCGCCGCTCACCCCCTGCCTGCTGTTGCCACGTAGGGGCCTATTTGTCAAGGAAGGAAGAAATCTAGAGTTTTATGCTACATCTCTTTTTCAACTGGTTAGAATCCTCTGTTTTGTTAACAGAATTTAAAATTTTGAAATATATATACACAAAAGTACATAGGTCTGAAATGTACAACTCCATGAATAGTCACAAACTGGACACACCTGTGAAACCACCAAGCAGAATAAGAAAAGAAAGAGACCAGCACCCAGAAGCCCCTCATGCTTCCTTCCGGGCCCTCCCCAACCTCTGCCCAAACGGAATCACTATCGTGACTTTTAACACCATAGCTTCACTTCGCCGACTCTGAACTTTATATAAGTAGAATCATTCTGTGTAGATAGAATTCTGTATAAATAGAATCATTCGCCTTCACCTCTGCTGTCTTTTGCTCAACATCAGGGTTCTGAGATTCCCCCCAGATTGCCATCAGCAGCTGGAGCTCATTCATTCTCTGCTGTGTAGTACTCCCGTATCCATTCTACCACGTATAGACATTTGCGTTGTTTCCAGGCCTCTCATAGAGAATGAAGCTACGGACATTCTTACACATGCCTCTTGGGGAGCACATGTACGCTTCTCTGTTGGAAAGAGTGGAATTGTTGGGTCATACGGTATGTGTATGTTTTAGTTACATTTCCCAACGTTCTAACGTTCGGTCAGTTCCACGTTTTAAACATTGTGCACATTAAACAGAATACATCTGTAGCTTGGATCTGGCCTGCAGGCCACCACGCTGCACCTTTGGCCTGTGTGCTTCATTCATTTTAGCCACTGGCCAGACCATCTTGCTTGGTGCCTCACAAATTCATACGATACAGTGGGGAAAATGCTCATAATCCCCTCCACCAAACTGCTGAATGAGCGAGGCCTCAGTAGCTGTCAATGGCTGTCCTTCCGTGAGTGCTTCTCTATGACAGCGGTCCCCAGCCTTTGTGGCACCAGGGACCGGTTTCGTGGAAGACAATTTTTTCCACAGATAGTGTCGGGGGGATGGTTCAGGCGGTGATGCGAGCGACGGGGAGCGGTGGGGAGCGGCAGGTGCAGCTTCGCTCGCTCGCCCGTCGCTCACCTCCTGCTGTGCGTCCCGATTCCTAACAGGCTACGGGCCGGTACTGGTCCACGGCCTGGGGGTTGGGGACCCCTGCTCTAAGAGGACGAAATTACATTGAAATCACTTGAGCAGTCTCTTCAAAATACACATGCCCAGCACTGCACTAGTACCAACCAGACTTCCTGAGGATGTGGACAGCCAAGCATGATTATTTTGAAATGTAGCCCAATTAAGAACCACTGCCTGAGGTCATAGAGCACAAAGCCAGTGACGGCAGAGCACCCAGGTTCCCAGTGGCTAGGCTCTACCTAGCACCCCAGGGTTCCCCAAATCTACCCTGTGGGCTAGCACTGCACCCTCCTGCAACTGTAACAGACATCAATAATTGATCTTGGCACTCCTTCCTGCTGAGCCCGAATTACCCAGCCCCATCTACCTTTCAGCAGGCCCTACCAATTGATCAGGGTTGGCATTTGAGATGAAATGCATTTGCCACACCTGCTATTCAGTGTTGGCCCCCGGAAACCCTTGCCATTTTCTCAAGTGGCTCAGCCTTCTTATTCCCAGGATGGGTAAGAAACAGAGAAAGGACCAAACCCAAGCCTGGCCCCATTCTTTAGCTTATTTGACTCTGATTCCCACGCCAACCCTACGATGCTTGCCTTGACGATAATGTATGTCTGCCCTGGGGTGTTTTTGTTGGTTTGGGGTTTTGTCTACAGGTTTTATGGGTGGCAAACAAGCCCAGAGGGGGCTAGTGTCTTGCCCCAGGGGAACTTGAACCATCTCCCCATTTCTAATTCAGGGCTCTTTCACTCTACTCCAGGGGGCCTCTCACAACCTGTTAGGAACTACTAGAAAAGCCAGAAACACGACGGTAACCTCATTCATCTCAAACCAATCACATCTGGTTCACTTCTCCCTGCTGAGCAGTAAACAGTGGAGACAGCACCCAGGCTGGCTGCAGGCTGGGATCTCAGCTCAGACAAGGCCGCGGCCAAGAGCTGGTGAGAAGTCATTCTCACGCTGATCCCTGGGCTCTAAGAAAGAGATTTTCCTTAATGAGGCTGAGATTGGTGATCCGACATCACTAAAAATTGCCCTTTCCCAAAGCGATTATCCACACAAACCCAGGGAGGGGCTCCAACGTGGAGGTGCTTCCAGCAGCAGCCCAGGGGGGGCCTCTGTGGTCCCACCACTTTCTGTCTTTATTAACATTTGCAGAAAAACTCACAGTGTGTTTTGAGGCAAATGAAAACCAAGCAATGTCATTTTCTTCCCTCAACCAGGCCACAGGGCTCCTCCTTGCCCTTCTCTCCTCACTCACACTAGAATTTTTTTCTTAAGCTCAAAAATACTAAAAGTTCCCTGACATCTGCAAATCTGCCTTTCAAGGTCATTTTTAGCCAAAGGTGCCCGAAACTGAGTTCATCGGATTGTGTTACAACGGCTCTCCTCCCTCGGGAACAGCTGTATCTGCACCTCCAAGTCTTTGCCTTCTATGGGGATTTGGGGCTTCCGGGGGCGGCAGAGGAAGGCACCCAGCCTGCCCGTCCACATCCACGTCCATGTCCACATCCACATCAGGAAGTGAAGGCAAGACCAGAAACGGCTGCAGCGTTTGGGAGATTTCTGGCTACTCCCAGAGGGCGCAGGACTAACGCAACGGGAAAAAGGACCCAAGGGCAGCTCAAAATGTGAGGAGTTCCTATTCCTGCACACACTTCTCTCCAAACTTCTGGGGACTTGTGTCCATGGCGGGGGTCCGACTCGGTTACTCAGCCTCCCACCAACCTGCACTGCTGTTACCTAGTTTCACGTGGAACGGAAAGAAGCATCAAGGCTTTACCAGCCCGAGGTCACACATGCCAGAAAGTGGCAGGGCCAGAATCCACCCATGATGGCCTGACCCTAGGCCCGGGCTCTAACCACTGCCCCATGAGGCTCTCTTCCCATTACCTACTGAACTGACCAGAATGCACTTTGCCCTAATCCCGTCCCTCCTCCTCCCAAAGATACAGTCATCTGCTGCCTTCAACAACACACTTATTTCCAGCAAGGCTCTGGGTGACACCTCAAGGCCCAGGTTCAGGGCCCAGCAAAACCCATCCAAGTGCACACATGTGTACGCGTACATGCGACATCAACTCCTGAATTCCTTGTTGGGGGGAAAAAGTGCTGCTTCTGTTCACAGCCTCCTGTTAACTGGCAGGAGAGACAAGACTACAGATGTGAGCTAGGAAGATGGCCCGCCACTCCTCATGGCGGGGCTCTTAAGGACAATGTTCTCTCAAGAACCTCTAGGTACCGAGGCAAAGACAGTCTCAGAGAATCAGGCGGCATCAGGAGTGCGAGAGCCGGGAGCCCCGCCAGGACCCGGCAAGAAAGCATCTCTGGCAAAGGGTAACTTTGTATGGCAGGGAAGGAGGGCGATGTGGGTACTGGAGAGGCTGTGTCCCCATCACTCTCTGTGTGGTAGCAGTACCAAGCCTGAGTCACCCACATAAGGGGCAGGGGATCCTCCAGGTGAGACCAAGAGAGCAGAAGCTCCGCGTCCTCAGAAGGAGGGGCCGAGGGGGCCTGAGACTTGGGAGAAGCTTGGGAGGTGAGAAGAGTAAGCGAGAGGGCCCAGCCTGAGTCAGGGACCCAGGAGAGAGCTCCTCCTGGTGGGTATGGCTCAGGGGCTTCAAGACCGGAAAACACTGCTGTGCAGTACTGGACTGGATGGTTACACACCCTCTGGATGTACCACCCTCCACCTCAAGTCTTCAGTAAAAGTCTAGTACAGTCATCCCTCGAGACTAGTTACAGGGCCTCCATGGATAGCAAAATCCACTGATGCTCAAGTCCCTCATATAAAATGGTATAGTAGGGGCTTCCCTGGTGGCGCAGTGGTTAAGAATCCGCCTGCCAATTCAGGGGACACGGGTTCGAGCCCTGGTCCGGGAAGATCCCACATGCCGCGGAGTAACTAAGCCCGTGCGTCACAACTACTGAGCCTGCGTGCCTAGAGCCCGTGCTCTGCAACAAGAGAAGCCACCGCAACGAGAAGCCCGCGCACCGCAACGAAAAGTAGCCCCCGCTCGCCGCAACTAGAGAAAGGCCGCATGCCGCAGTGAAGACCCAACGCAGCCAAACATAAATAAATTTATTTTTAAAAAATGGAGTAGTATTTGCATATAACTTACACCCATCCTCCTGTATCCTTGGCATCTCCAGATGACTTATAACACCTACTACAATGTAAATGCTATGTAAATAGTTGCTGGAGTGTGGCAAATTCAAGTTTTGCTTTTTTGGAACTTTCTGAAATTTTTATTTATTTATTTTTTTTAATTTATTTTTATTTATTTATTTATTTATTTATTTATTTATTTATTTTTGGCTGTGCTGGGTCTTCGTTTCGTGCGAGGGCTCTCTCTAGTTGCGGCAAGCGGGGGCCACTCTTCATCGCGGTGCGGGGGCCACTCTTCATCCCGGTGCGCAGGCCTTTCACCATCGCGGCCTCTCTCGTTGCGGGGCAAAGGCTCCAGACGCGCAGGCTCAGTAGTTGTGGCTCACGGGCCCAGTTGCTCCACGGCATGTGGGATCTTCCCAGACCAGGGCTCGAATCCACGTACCCTGCATTGGCAGGCAGACTCTCAACCACTGCGCCACCAGGGAAGCCCTGAAATTTTTATTTTTGAATATTTTCAGTCCGCAGTTGGTTGAATCCACCAATGCAAAATCTGTGGATGCTGAGGGCTGTCTGGACACACGATGGAAGAAAGAAAGAATGAACGAACGCCTACACCAAGCAACACCAGGAGCTCCTTTTCTGCATTCAACAGGCCTCCCAGGCAAAGATCCCCTTACAATGGAAAAGGTGGGGCCTTGCAATGTTTCAGAAAAACCCTCCCAGTTTCCCACATCCCTCCAACCAACGGGGTGATCTATGGAATTCCATAATCTCAGCACCTCAGGTCTCCCTTCCATAAAACAGGGATTAAAAATCTCATCACAATCAGACCGTGGGGCATCAAATGAGATCATACATACGGGTCTGCTGGGTACATGGAACAATTCTGCTGCGCTTCTGGAGAGGAAAGGGAATGAAAGAGAGCCGACGTGGCAGGTCACTCCAAGCCCAGGACCCAGTGGGTCCCGCTTGTGCTGTCCCTTTTTCTTCCAGATGAGGAAACTGAGGTTCGATTAGGATAAAAAACTTGCCAAGGTCATGCAGCTTGTGAGGGGCAGAGCCAGGATTCAGAAGTCGGAATTCCCACTTGCTTACGGCCCTACTCGAATGCCACCTGGACTCTACAGCTGCCTTCGGAACTCCTTCTCGAAGAACATTTAACTTTAATCCCGTACATTCCTCCCCAGCAGACACGCACACAACTTTATTTAAATATATCATCATTAACATCGTTTGGCCAAAAAGATTCCTTATCGGTGAGATCTTTTTCTCTTTGCACACAAACACACACACGTACCTCTCCAGCAGGTTTGAATAGACCTTTGTGAGTGGTAGGGCTACTTAGAAACAAAATTTGCCCGTGACATCAATTCAGTTACATAGCAACCACTTTTTTAAGAGCGGATTTATTTGAGCTTACTGTGCGGCAAATCATCAGGCATTTTCTTTCTTCAAACTCTTTTGGGAAGAGAAAATGATCAAGTGAAAGGGAGGAAATGTTATGCATATCATCCCAGCTATTGAGCATAATGCTGATGGATTTTCCTCTCGCACTTTTAATTTACTTAATACCCCCGCTTCCATGAACAACCACGCCTCGGCTTCCTGAGCGCTTGTCTCCAGAGGGCTCAAGGCTTTCCGGTTGCAGTCCCCACCGCAGACTCTAAAGGGAGGTTCTAGAGTCATGGGACAAGCAGCCCCACTCCCCAGCGTGTGGGCGCGATGTCAGCGGTCCTCCATGGACACGAGCACTAGTTGGAGCCCAAACGGGGTTCGGCTCCAGTTTCTGGCTCTCTGGACTCCCAGTCCAGGGCTCTCCCCATCTCTTCAGCTGGGGACGGTAAGGACAGCAACTCAGGGGTTGAGTCTAGTCTGCGGTCCAGCCCTCTTGGTGACCCTGCCCTGCTCCCCCAAATCCTAGGCCTCCTTGAGCCCATCAGGCTCTGAGCTTGGCCCCCGTTGTCCCCATTTGGTCTCTGGGCTCAGAGGAGGGAAGGGTCCCCGGGGACAGCCACCACCTGTGGCCCCAGCGCTATCCCCTCTGCAGCGCCAAAACTTCATCTCCTCAGCCTTCCAGAACCTGCAGGCAGTGCCCTCAGAGGTCGCTCTGTTTGCCTCGGCTCCACAGCCTGCTTCCCCAGCAAGAAGCCGCTAGAAAGGAAAATAAAACAACAACAAAAAGCCTTTTGATCTGCCAACGGACGTCCCCGTCCAACCCTGTAGGAAGGTGGAAACCACCCTCTGTAGTGACTTGCTGGCCTCCCTCTCACAAGTGTTCTCCAAAGGCCCCCAGGATCTTTCAGAGACCCCACCTAGCCCAGGCTCCTGGACCCCATGAGATGAAAGGGTCAAAACGACATCTGTGGGGACCAAGTGGGGATGGGCAGGGGGCAGGAAGAGGCCAGAGAGGACCAAGCAACTATGGGAGAGAGAAGATGGCCACTGACCCAGCTGGCCACTCCACAGTAGGTGGTCTCCACAGATTGTCTGCTGGGTGGAGCGGCAAGAAAGAGGTGTGTTCCAGAAAAGCAATTCAGTTTGCCCGTAGGGAATCAGGCAAAAACATCATGGCTGTCCACGCAGGGATATACTAGTCATCCATCACAAGAGGACGTGGTAAGTAAATGACACGTGAGCTGTGCCTCTCCCCTACACCGTGGTCCACCCTGGAGACCCCCTACAGCTTCAGGGGACAGTTCCGCTCACTCTGGTAGCCCCTACACAAGCACCTCCTTCAGTCTCTTGGCTTGAAGGCAGCCTGGAAGCTTCCAGAAGTTGATGTCCCCAGGAGCAACCCTCAACCAATGAGAGACGGAAGTCAGTGACCACTCGCTGGGTCGATTCTGAGGTGTGCTTCACACAGTCCCTGGGAGGGTCCTCAGCGGAACAGGGCCCCAGGTGCCCACAGCGGGAGGCTGCTCATTAGGGCATCTTTCGTTGGCTCCCCTCCCCTCCCTGCTCACTCACCTCTCTGGAACCAACCTCATCATATATAAACTCTGCGTACCCAGATCCATGCTCGGGGTCTGTTTTTGGAGACCCCCAACTAAACCAAGGCAGAGGTGTACGTGCTAAGACGGAACAATTGAGAAAATGCAAGATGCAGAGTTGAAGGGATGGAACGCCGCAGGGTATATAGGAATGGCAGGCACCATGTACACAGCTGTGCTCATTTACTGGGAGAACAACTCTGCAGAGACGGGGCTGCTCACACTGGTGGTCTCTCGGTGAGGAGACCGGCTTAAGGCTCAGTTTCCATTGAGTACGCTTTTGATCTATTTCCGTATCCTCTTACTATGTTTACTCTGATTATTTTTTCCTTAGATCTTTCACCAGTAAAAAGTGATTCATTTCAAAGAGCTTGTGATAACTCCTGGAAAATCAAATAAATGAACTACGGAGAGGGAGAAAATCCCAGAATCGATAATCCTCCTCACTTCCTAGAACGCTCCCACTTCCTTCTCACCTCCTCGTACCCCTGGCCTCCCTCTGAGCCCACATGCAGGACAATAGGTCCCAATTCCCTTAGGGGTTAGACAGCTGCCATCGAACAGGGGATTAAGGACTGGAGGGGAGCAAAGGGCCAGGTGAGAGGCCTCCAAGACCCCAGATTCTGATTTTCTCCCACTCTGGCTGTTAAGACATGGACTGGCTCCAACAGGGAAGACCCTGGTGTCCCACAGAGGAGCAGAGCCAGGGAACAGACCATGTAATGCTGGAGAGCAGGCTTGGGGTTCAGACCTCCTGAGTCTTTAAAGAGATGATTAAATTAAAATGAGGCTTTTAGGGCAATCTGACTAATGCCCTTATAAGAAGAGATTTGGACCCCCAGGGGACACCAGAGGTTCATGTGCACAGAGGAAAGACCCTGTGAGAACAGTGAGAAGGCAGCCTTCTGCAAGCTAGGAAGAGACCTCAGAAGAAACCAAGTCTGCCAACACCTTGATCATGAGCTTCTAGCCTCCAAAACGGTGAGAAAATAAAACTGATAAGAATTAACTTATTTAGTCCTCACAACAACCCAATAAATTAGGTATTATTTTTAGTCCCATTTTATGGACGAGAAAATGATGAACGGAGAGGTTGAGTAACTTGCCCAAGGCTACGGAGCTGGTGAGTCGTAGAGCTGGAACCGTAAACCATTCTATTGGATGAGATTAGACTCGTTAAGTGCCTGGCACACTGAAAGTGATCAATATGTCCGCTGTGCTCATTACCCAAGACAGCCTGAAAAAGACTGGTCTACAAAGGGAAAAATGGAGGGAGGCATTTTGTGAGCACCTGCCAGGTGCCTGGGATGGATGAGCAAAGACAGACAGGGTCCCTGCCCTCCAGGGGTTACGCTAGAGCGGGGGAGATGGAAGTTAAATAATCACACAGACAAGTCAACAATTGCCCAATCGTGACTAACTCCTGTTAGGGAGGGGATGGTGGAGCAATCAGAGCCAATAGGTGGGAAATTTGTCCCACTTGGGAGTCCAGGAGGGCTTCTTGGAGGAGGTGATGGGATCCAAAGGATGAAGAGGAGTTGGGTAGTTAAAGAGGGAGGGAAAGCATTGCAGGGATGAGGGAAGAGCATGCAGAGCAGACCTGTTTGGGTTGGGGCAAGGTGGCTGGTGGGCTGGAGCAAAGGGAGGCAGGCCTGGGTGAGGGAGGGGCAGAGGCTGCAAGAAAGCCTTCTGAACACAGGTGAGAAGCTATTGAAGCGCTTCCGAGAGGGCGCGAGGCGGCTAGCACAATCACATTACACAACAGATGTTTTCCCTAACAAAGTGCGTAAGTCGAACTTCAGTAAACTGACTTTTATTTTTAAGGCAGTAGGGACGAACGGGAATCTGAGCGTTAATCTGTCTGTAAATTGGATGAGGATCCTCTGATCCATCTGGCATTTTCACAGATCCGGCCGCCTCGAGTGAGGTACACCTGTTAGGTAGTAATACCAGAGGAGGACTGGCCTTCCATGTGTCAGAGTGTGGGCGGGCATCTCTGCTGGTCGAGGCTGTCTGTTCCCCCATAAGTCGCAGGGACACCTGATACTGCAAACGCGGCTTTCCCCATGGAGCCACCACACAGCCTGTTTCCTGGTGACCACGACTTTCCAGGCCGCCCTTCCCCATCTCCCCCTCATCCTCCACGCTTTAACTTGTGCTTACTTCCACGGGGAGGCCTTCGCTGCCCCCGCCCCCAGATGTAAGTGCCTTTCATGACTCCCCACTGGCACCCCTGGCTCCCCACTGGATTTGTCTCCATGCTGTCCGCAGTGCCCCCACCTAAGGGGCGTTACGGGTAGAGGTCTTGGTGCATAGCAAGGAAGGATGCGATCCCTAAGAAGCTATGACTAAGAATTCATCATTCATTCCCTCACTCATTCATTCTGCGTGTATGAACGTCTACGAACATCTATTCAGTCCCAGGCACTGAGCTACACACTGCAGGCTCCGTGGAGACTGAGACAGACAGGTCTCTGCCCTCATTCCACTGAGGGAAACAGATCATAAATAAAATAATTAGAATAATTCCAACATTCAATGAATACTTTTCAAGTGCCACCTTCAATCCTAAAAGATACATTTATGCATTTTGATCTTATTTTATCGTCATAAAACCTTATGAGGGTGATCATTTCGCAAAATATACAAATATTGGATAATTATGTTGTACACCTGAAACTAATATAATGTTTTATGTCAATTACACCTCAATTAAAAAAAAAAAACCTTATGAAGTGAAATGGTGGTACAGGGACTTCCCTGCTGGTCCAGTGGTTAAGAATCCACCTTCCAGTGTAGCAGACACAGGTTCAATCCCTGGTCGGGGAACTAAAATCCCGCACGCCGCAGGGCAACTGAGCCCCTGTGCTGCAACAAAAAGACCCTGCATGCCACAACGAAGATCCCGCATGCTGCAACCAAGATGCGACACAGCCAAATAAATAAATAATTATTTAAAAGAAATAAATAAAACGGTGGTACAGAGAAGTTAAGTATCTTGTCAAAGGCCAAACAGAGGCCATGGACTGTGGCTGAACTGGGACTTGAACCCGGGCCCTTATGTTCAGAACTCCTAACCCCGATGGCGTGTTGCCTCTCACACTTTCAATGCATGGGGATGAGGCGGTGTATCTGAAGCCTCGGCCTCCACAGCTGAGCCTCCAAACCCTCCTGGGCCCCTGTGAGATGGGCGCCAGAGCTGGGAGCCTTGGCTATTTCCTCCTAGGCCCCCTTCTCTTGCAGAGAAGTCCAGACGACCTGCCAGGGAAGAGGAACCCAACTTGCCGTCATCACAGTGACTTCCGGTGCTAAAGGTGAACCCAGGATAAAGAGCGAGAACAATTCATCTGGACCAGATATTTTCAGCCCGAGAGGAGATGGAGATGGCAGGCAACTCCAGAAAGACGAGTTGAGAAAAACGTAAATGGTGCCTTTCACGCAGGTCCTTTCAAATCATTACTTCTAGAAAACATCCTATCTGCAACTGGTTATAATTCCCATGCACCCATGTTTCTTAAGCCCCCACTAACACCCAGCACCCTTCCAGACCTGTTGGGAGGGAAAAAATATGGAAAACAGCATCTGACAAATGTTAGCAGTGGACAAAGTGTGTCTGATGCAGACACTTACTCTTTTGATCTTAGAACTAGGCCACGAGGTGGGTATAAATCCTCACTCTATTGATAAGAAAACTGAAATGTACAGAGATTAATTTTCTTGTTACTTACTAGTTGTATAGTTGTGTGACCTTGGGCAAATTACAATACTTAGCCTCTTGGGTTGGTTTTCTTGGCTGTTAAATGGAGCGATAACAGTACCCACCTGTTATGGATTGAATGGTGTGCCCCACGTATCCTAACACCTGGTATGTATGAATGTGACCTTATTTGAAAACAGGCTCTTTGCAGATGTCATCAAGTTCAGATGAGGTCATTAGGCTCTAATCCAATGTGACTGGTGTCCTCATAAGAAGAGGAAAGCTGACCTGGTGCAGCTACAGGGAGAACACCGTGTGATGACGGAGGAAGAGGCTGGAGTGATGTGCCCACAAGTCAAGAACACCAAGGATTGCCAAAAGCCACCAGAAGCAAGGAAGGAAGAACCCTCCCCTAGAGCCCTGCTGACACCTGATTTTGGACTTTTAGCCTCCAGAACTGTGCGAGGATGAATGTCTGTGGTTAGAAGCCCTCAGTTTATGGTACTTGTTACTGCAGCCCTAGGAAACCAACGCATCACCTCACCGTGCTCTTGAGCTGGTCCACAGCTCTGCCCCAGTGTTTCGGGGTGAGGGACTGCAGAAGCTGAGGTCTGGGGGCAGAGTGAATGAGATGTGTCTTAGGGACCCCACGTGCCTGACTCACAGCCTAACCGGCCTGCCTCCCACCAGCACTTTTCAAAGAAGCCAGGAGCATCGTGGTGCAGCTACAGTGGGAGGCCACTCTCTCAGTGCCCCCAGGAACAAGCATCCACTATGCCAGGGGGCCACGGGCCACCTCCGAATCCCGTCTTGGGAAGCCATACTCTCTCAAAGACCCCTCCACCCTGGTGTCCAGCTCGCCAGTTATTCCTGTGAGGTCTTTTGCAGGGGACAGTAAATCCCCATTATTCAAGGCGTGCTTGTATTTTGGCTGGAGAAGTACCTCATTCCCCTGGGGGCTAAAAACTCAGACAAGATGAGTACCCTGGGCTGGCCCTGCTGGAGAGAGCCCTAAATGTCAGGCACCAGGTGGTGGCGGGCTGCCCCCCAGGAGGCTGAGGCACACTTGGCTAGCAAGAGTGCTGCAATCTGTCCTAGCCAGAGAGGCAGCCACCCGGGAGGGGGGCTCCTCTCGGCAGCACCCTCAGGCCCCGCGCCCACAGTGGTAATTAGCCGTGAAAAGACGGGCCTAAATCCAAGGGCCGGGGCTCCAAATTCTTCTCCCATTTCAAATGGAAGCCATAGTAGTTCAACTATTATGAACTAGAGAGCCCAGCCCCAGGCCACCCAGGATGGGAGCCCAGAGCCTCTCCATCCAAGAGATGGGAGTGACAGGCGTGTGCGCAGGGGCGGGAGGGGGGGCACTTGGAGCCTCTCCTCGGGTGCTGGCCCCTTGCCAAAGGCATCTCTCGTTTCTTACTCAAGTGGGCGAGGAGCGATGTGTAAACATATTGATACCTACTAGGTGCCAGGCACTTGATCAGCTTTATAGCTTTCTACATTCTTCCCATTTTGCAGAGGAAAAAACAGGCTCAGAGAGATAAACAAGTGTTAAAGTAGAGGTGTCAGGATTTGAAGCTAGGTCTGACCACCTTGCTGTTCTCAGAAAAACAGGGCTAGAAACCCTCATCAGGCCCCCTCTCTTTACCTGCCCAACCCCACAAGGAGTGAAAGGGGCCAGCAGGAGGCTGCATAGATGTGACAGGAAGCACAGGTAACCTTCTGTGTCATTTGGGGGACACCTCAAAGCTTGAATGCACAGCAGTTACCAAAGTAGTGTATATGGAGCCGAAATTCCTACGGCTTTCACTATGAATATTTAAAACTAAGGCTTCTCATGCCCTTACACTACTCCCTCAGCTTCCAGATAGTTCCTGCAGCCTCCCCCCCACCCCCCGCCGCCTTCTCTGCCCCTGGCCCTTCTCCCCCTGCCCCATGCACACACAGAAGATGAATACAGAAGCTCTTCCCCATTAGGGCATGGGAGGAGGAGACAGGAGCAGAAGTAGGTGCTGGAGGGTCCTGGAAGAAGTTCTAAGAGCAGTAAACTTCAATAAGGCAAAGGAGACCATGGGAGCTCTGGGGTGAAGGTCAAGGGTCTGGCTTAGTGCCCTTGCTGTGTGCTCACTGGCCAGCCCCTTGGCCTCTACAAGCCACCCCTCCTCCAGTGTATTATGGGCACTATATGATCTGTCCAGAGATCATTTCCATGGACATGGTCTGTAATCTCTAAAGAGCAATGCACATCAGGGATCATTAAGGAAAGGAAGCATCCGTGTTCTAAGGACTATGTGCCAGGTCTATACTAGAAGCTTTAAATGCATCACCTCAATTAATCCTCAAAGTACTCTATCCAGGAAATATAAATGCAGGGAGTTAGTGCTCAGTAAACACCCAGCCTCCCTTGCAGCGGGTTTCAGGCCAGGTGACAAGTGCTCAGTAAATACCCAGCCTCCCTTGCAGCTGGTTTCGGGCCAGGTGACAAGTGCTCAGTAAATACCCAGCCTCCCTTGCAGCTGGTTTCGGGCCAGGTGACAGTTCTGACCAATGGACTGGAGCTGAAGTGATGTGTGTCACCTCCAGGGGACACAGTGGAGCGTTAGTGTGCCTTTTCCTTTTCCATTGCTCCCTTCGCCTTCTGCGGTAACCATGGATGCCACATCCTCCTGGAAGTGCAGCTATGAAGATGGTGGAGTCACCATCCGCCTGCATCCCTGAGTAACTGTGTACAGCAGAGATCCATGTTAGACAAGTAACGTAAGTGAGAATTAAACCCACAAGGTTAAGCCACTGAGAGTCTGGGGTCATCTGCTGTGGCCGCTGGTATTACTTAGCTTAACACTCTCATTGTTGCTGTTATTCTGCTTTTCACAAATACGGAAACCAAGGCCACATAGCCAGAAACAAGATGCAAGTTCACATCTGTGACTCCAACACACATCCTCTTTCAATTACAACCTTTTGTTGCTGAATAAGATCATCCCCTTCCTGTAAGCAACCTTGTCCCAAAAAGCTCCTACCCCTCAGTGTCCCCAGGATGGCTGAGTAGCCAATGCAGGATGAGAAAAGAGGATCTCATAAAACACTCTGAGCCTGGGAAATGAGCAAAAGCCGGGGGGAGGGGGCCCAATCGCATCTCAGGGCAATCTTTTCTGGGGCTTTGGAGCTCACAGGAGGGTTCGATAGGAGAGGAAACGTCACAGAGTGGTTTCGAGCACAGAAGGGAGAATCAGACCAACCTAGGATCAAATTCCAGTCCTACCACTTGCTCCCTTGATTTTTCTGAGCCCTGCTTCCTAATCTGTAAAATGGGGACAATATCTGAACCGACTTTGAGGGTGGAGGTGAGATGAAGCATTGTCTAGCTCCCGGCCGATGGTGAGCACTCCTCAAATGTCTGCCACAGTAAAGATCGTCACTGGGACGGCTCAGAGAACAGCCTTTGCTGGAGGGAGATGAGGCCGAGGTGCAGCCAGAGGCTGCCCCGCCAGGATGGCTGACGCAGCCCAGACAGCAGACCTGGCCCAGCTCGCATCCCAGCAAGAGACCGAGGGGCAGAACACAGAGAGCGAAGCGGGGCCAGCCAGACACAGTGCGACGCAGCAGAGGAGCCAGATTATTTATTTTAAAGTCGAAAGTGTCTTCTAGGAGGATGGCCTTTTATTTGGGTGAATCTGGGAGTTATCAGCTTAAACTCATTATCTGTACATGTGGTCTTTGTACTATAGTTAAGGGTGGGAAACAAAGGATGGAAGGGAAAGGATGGGCATACACTAGCTGATGAAATATCATCCCTCAAGTGCCAGTAACCAGGATATGTTCAGTGACATCACATTGGGCTTCCTGCCACAAGGATGGGGCTATCATGAGAATACTCACAAGATTTTAACTCTGGAGTCCCTCAGTGAGGCAGGGAAAGGAAGAAAAAACAAAAGAAAAGCAATTTGTTTTATTCACCCTTGTCTTCCACGTCAAAAGCAGACACACACACACACACACACACACACACACACACACACACGCACACACACACTGTGCCCAAAAATATCAGAGCTGGAAAGGATCAACGTTGATCCCTCCCTCCCACTTCACAATAAGAGTATTAGTAATAATAATAATAATGACAATGATGACTGTGATTATTTGTTGAGCATTTACTACCTGCTGTGCACTGTGCTAAGTGTTTCACATGTTTTATCTCGTTGACATTTCACAACACTCTGATACAGTATAATTAGTCCCATTTCACAGATGAGGAAACTGAGGCACCAGAGGTTGAATGGCCTAAGGTCACACAGCTATTAAGTAGAAGAAAGCCGACATTCAAACCCAGGCAGCCTAACCACCTCACAATGCTGCGTCTAGAGAAATAGGGAAACTGAGGCTCAGAGAGGGGTGGTGAGTCACTCGAGGTCCCACAGCTCCATGTATAACAGAATTGGGGCTAGAACACAAGTCTCCTTACTCCTGGTCCAGTTGGTCCAGTGACCTTTCCACTCCATCCTGTTGCCAATCAGTATGTACACACACGCATAGGACTAGTGAACATGCTGTTGCTCAGCTCCAAGTTGTTCAGTTACTAATTAAACTAGCAGTCTTGGGTACAAACAAGGGGCAAGGGCTGGACCTTGAGGTAACAGGTGCTGAGATGAAAGAACTGCTTTGCCAGCTGCAAACACTGGGACAAATCTCCCTCTCCCTCTCTTTTTTTTTTTTTTTTTTTAGCGGTACGCGGGCCTCTCACTGCTGTGGCCTCTCCCGTTGCGGAGCACAGGCTCCGGACGCGCAGGCTCAGCGGCCATGGCTCACGGGCCCAGCCGCTCCGCGGCACGTGGCATCTTCCCGGACCGGGGCACGAACCCGCGCCCCCTGCATCGGCAGGCGGACTCTCAACCACTGCGCCACCAGGGAAGCCCTCCCTCTCTTTTTAATGAGTGTTACATTATCTGCACACAACCCCACCCCCCAGTCAGAGCACTGATGCGGGTCCAAGGTGGCAGCCCGTGCGGCAGGAGGAGCCCAGGCTGGCGGGTTACTTAGCAGCATCAGATTGCAAAAATACCCCATCAAGCGATCATCTCTGCTCTGGGGGACTAAAGTGCTGGTTTCCAAGGCCCCTCCCTCTGCTGTGTCCCAGCTGAGCTTGAACAAATGTTCCTGATTTTCCTTCTCAATGGCTGATGAAATAGACCAGAAGAGCCGCCCTCTGGAAAGAGGGGTCCCTAAGAGGGGCAGTCCAGCCATCACTCTTTGCTCGTAGCGGAAAAGAGGAGGGAGTAAAAGCTGCACAGGCCTCCAGAGAAAGGTAACATGCAAGCTTGCGGACAGAAATGGGGATCCCAGCAGGAACTGATCACCAACATCACCCTCTCCATCCCCAAACCGCAGTCTGATGGAGGACAGGCACCTGGTTCACTTTGCCCTGTCAGGGCGGAGCGGGGCAAGATGGCCAGGAGCGGTGCCCCCCACTGCACAGAAGGCAGAGCAGGGCTGCCTAGCGCCCTAAAATGTTAGACTCTCCTGACTTTAAGTTTCAAGCCCCCGCCTCCTCAACCGCCACCCCGGCCCCAGACCATTAAAAAGTCACTAATTCAAGGAGCTGTTTCCAGGCTGACAAGGCAGTTTTTAAAGGAGGAGAGGGTACTTCCTGGATTAGCCCAAGGTGTCCTAAGTCCAACTCCAGATGAACTGATGCTTCTAGAAAGTGGCCTGGAACTTTCACTGATATACCTCCATTTCAGCCGCAGGCTGGGTAAAAATACGCCAAGGGTCTGCCATTTGAATGGATCTGGGGACCAGACGACCAGGAGACACAGTGCCCAAGACCTGAAATTTTGCTGAATCAGAGACCTTGGAGTTTGCCTGGAAGCAGTCTGAGTCCACACATGATACTCCACATCCAAACAGGGACGTCAGCAGTCCCAGGGGTCTCAATTCCCTCCCACCTTCGGGCAGGTTGGGTGTGAGTGAGGTGCAGGGAGCAGGGGTAGAACGCAGAGCCGCCAGCCCTCTGCGGGCCCCTTGCTCGCTCCCAGTTTCCAAGGGCAGGGCTGTTCCAGGCAGGCTTCCCTCCACAGAAAAACTAGAGTCATTAAAAACAAAACAAAACAAAAAAACAAAACAACTCCTTTTGTTTTCTGGCCCCATGGAATGTCTTGAAGACAAATCCAGAGACAGCGGGCTTCTCCACCCTTTCCTCAGTCTCCTCCCTACTCGTCGGTCCTCTTCTATTCAAAATAAAAACCATGCTGATCTTTCTTTACAGCAACTTTGTCCTCGAGCAATTTGAGAGCATCCAACAAAAACATTTGCTACACTGAAAGCAAGAACCTCAACTCTCTTTCAGGGACCACCCTTTTCCATCACCTTTGCAGGGGACTCTGGGAACATGAGAGGGGGGAGGGGGGCTGCCCAATGAGCCCACACTGGCATCCACGAGAAAGATGAAAACTTCCGCCAGCCACTATGAGACCAATGCACGTTCTTAGATTTGCTCATTTGTACTCACTTGGGGTGCAGGGAACAGGGAGGGAATTAGAGAGAAAGATGAGGCCACAGTGCTTCAGGGTCCCTCCAATGTCGAACAGCCCACACATGACAAAGATGATGCTCTTCATAGATGCCAGCAGCCGTCTGGCTCCCTGAGGCCTTGGCACAGACCCACAGACTCAACACACAGGGGCCCTGAGGTCCCACAAGGGGACACGTGGCAGGTTTCCACCAATAATTGTGAAATGACCACATGAATGTGGCCTGTAGACTCCAGACCCCAAGAGGAAATGAAATTTACCACTTGAAACTGGACTGCTAAAGTCTTTAAGGGCCCCCATCAACCCCACCCTGTGCCTCCCAGTTTATTTGTGCCCAGAGAGGGGATTCACCCCCAAGACCCTCAACCCACCCACACCAGAAAGGGATCTGGCCAGATCCAGGGAACAAAGGTACAACTTTTACCAAAAGGGTGCATTCAGCGGTTTGGGTTTCAGACCCCAAAGAAACCTCAGAAAGTTAATGCTCCCATACACTTACTCCACACCAATTCGCTGTTAATGTAAAGTTCCCCTCCTTTTTGTTTTTCTGGGGGTGAATTTTTTATTCACCCATACATCCTGCCAGCTCCCCCAAGAAAAACCAGCTCCTGAGAGCCAAGCTTTCCAATACACAGCGCAGTTATAACTGGGGGCATCCCAGCCTCACACTCCGACCCTCTGCCCCATTGCGGTTGCGGTGGGGTGCTCCTCAGGGCTGGCCCCTCGTGTGTTGGGGGTTGGTCTGCGGTTGTCGGTCCTGGATTTCGGTGCATTTGTCTCGCAGGAACCAGAACTCGCCTTCCTGCGGGTGAAACGGCCAGGGAAGGGCGCCCCCTCGCGGGAGCGAGCTCACCTCAATCCAGCCGGGACTCAAAGCCGGCGCGAACCCACCCGTGCCCTCCAACCCTCCAAGCGGACTCCCGCTGCGCCCCCTAAATCTGGACGTGCTCGAGCCTCAGATCCAACGAGCACCCAACGGAGTCTCTGCTTCCCCAAACCGCACACACCGAGTACGGAATAAAGGGGGCCCCGAAGGAAAGCGTGGCGCCCCCGCCCCGCCCCGCTTCCAGGGACTCCGAAGGCGACCCGCCCTCAGTGGCCCTGCTGGGCCCGGCAATCCTCACGGCCCGGATCCTCGCTCCTAATCCTTAGTCCCTACCTGCCCCCCTACAGAGTGGCATGGCGCGCACCGCCTCCCTCAGGACGCAGCCCTCGCCAAGACCCCGACCTGTAACCACACCTGCCACCCCCGCCATTCTGCTGCCCCCCCTCACCCCCAATCACCCGCCCAGAGCGCCAAGCAGCGCTGCACCTGTCCCGGGGGAAGCCTCTGGCCCTCGGCGGATTCGGGGCAGGGATGGGGGCGAGCACGTCTCCCCCCGCCCCTTCCCCAGCCTAGCCGAAGTAGAACTTGAACATCCTGGGATCCCCGCATTCCACCCCCACCCCCACCGTGCCCAACAGTCGCCCGGGGGGAGGCGGGAAGCGCGCTTGGGCCCCTAAGTCCCCCGGGGCGCGGCGGCGGGCGCACGGAGGGCACTGAGGTGCGGAACCCCTACCTTCCAGCGGCAGTGGCCGGATCCCGCGCCAACTCCAGTCGGCGGCCGCGGGGGAAACTTTCCCCGGGCGGAGAAGCGCACTCGCAACTTCCTAGGCACCGGCTGCCTTCCCGGCGGTGGCGGCGGCGGCGCGTCCGGGCACCGGCTGGCGAGAGGCGGCGGCGGCGCTCGCTCGGGGCTCGGGGCTGGGGCTCGGGCTCGGGCGGCCTCGCGCGGCTCCGCGGTGGATCACTAGGCGCTGCGTCCGCCCCGCAGCCTGGAGCCCCCGAGACGCCGGCGGCAGCTGCAGCCGCCCGCCCGCCGGCCCCACCTCCCCGCCACGGCTCCGTCCCTCCCTCCCTCTCCCCCGAGCTCCCTCCCCTCCCCAAACCTCCTCCCCTTCAGTCTCCAGTCGCCGCCGCCGCCGCCGCCGCCGCCGCCGCCGCCGCCGCCGCTGCCTTGGCGGCCGACGTGAAGGCACGTCTCCTCCGGCGAGCTGCCCCACTTGCCCCCTCCCGGGCTTGGTCCAGCCTCCAGGCCTCGCTCCGGGGGCCCCTGGGGCCACCCTCTGCCCTTCTCCCCTTCTGTCACCCCTGCCCTCCTCCCCACTCTGCTCACAGGCCCTCGCTTCGTCTGAATTCAGGAGATCCGTAGGGGGAGTGGGGAGCTGGGCGCGCTAGACCGGAGTATTTATTCCAGGGAAACTTCCACGCTGCCCCCCGACCTCCGTGGCCGGACCGCAGGGCTGCGGGCTGGGATGATCCCCCATCCGGACCTCGCTCCCCATCTTCCCGCTGCCCTGGAAGGACCTGTTGAAAGCCAGGGTTATTCACCCTCCCTGGGCTGCTTTGGACCGATGCTGTTAATAGAGGAGACTGGAGGGGTTGCAGCAAGAGGTTGGGGACGTGGGGGTGCCCACCCCAGACCAGATGCAAACGACTTGATTGCAAGAGGCCAGACCTGTGTCTCCATCTCAGGGCTTACCTTTTCATCTTTGTACCACTGCCTGAGCCACAGGCCCCCTCCCCAGCCACTGACACATGACTTCACCAAGACATTTAACCTCTGAACCTCTTCTGTGAAGTAGCTACCCACCGCCTGCCCCAGACAAAATGGGCAAGCAAGCAGATCAAAGCAGACAGCCCAAGTGAAAGTGCTCTCTAACCCCCCAGAGGAGAGGGGCTCAGACTGCCCACTCCTTGTACCTGGGCAACAATTTTTTGAGTCCCAGCTCTGAAGATTCCACACCCAGTGCCTGCCTGCCAGGACATTCAAACACACAAGCTCTGCAGGAGGGCCCTTTGTCAACTGATTTGCGCTAGGGGGTGAGTGACTGATAGGAGTTGAACCTACTCCAGCCTTGGACAGGAATGTTGGTGACGTCAGGCCACAGGGCAGCATTTGCAGGGGCAGGAAGTCACTGCCTTTCCTTGCCCACATTCCAGGAAAAGGATACATCCTTCTAAGGACTTGGAAGATGTCAGGTCCTTTCAACTATTTCACTGAGTAAATTGAGGAGGGCCTAATACAGTAGAGGTGTGGCTGGAAGAACAAAACCTGGATCCACAGTTTTCAAATGGACCCAGAGTGAGCAATCCTTAACCCAAGGGAAGAAAAATCTCTACTAATGCAATTTCTGTAAAACAAGGACAAGGAAAACTTGAAAGGGCTTCAGGCTCCACATTCACCCCTTCAGCTGCCAAAACAGTGTTGGGGGAGAGGCTGACCATTTGCCCTGAGAAACCTCACAGGCTCTTCGTTTCTGGAATGCTGTTGGAAGAGGCCGTCTGTGTGCGCCTCCTTGGATGCAAGGCACCACATAAATTTAAAGAGGAAAAAAGCGTTGAACCTACCATGAGGGTGCTGGGGCCCAGGAGGTGGAGGCCAGGGGCAGCGGGAGGGATGGATGGAGTTTCTGGGGATCCACAGGATTGGCAGAAGCAGGCGGGAGGAAGTGGGAGAAAGGAGCACAGGGAGGTGAGGACAGGGCAGGCCATTTGGACAGTCAGACACCCAGCTGGGAGGAGAGCTCTAGTTCCAAGTCAGAGTTTCCCAGACCTCAGCGGTTCTCTGCCTCCGTTGAGAATCTGGCCCTATCTGCACACCAGGTAGAACCATTTGCTTAATCGCTTTCTTTAAATCAACTCTTGGGTTTTTTATTTGCTTGTTTTATCTTTTTTTTTTTAAGTAAATGTGCGTGTTTTACAAAGAAATGTTACAGCATTACCATAAATGGAAAATGGGCATCACGTTACTATAAATAGAAGGTAACCATAAAAATGAATACAATGCAAATAAAACGGTGTTATTAAATTCTAGCAATATATATTTAACCACAGTAAAAAAAAAAAGAAAACTCCAACACAATACTGCTGCTTAGGGAAAGTGTGAAGCCAGAGGCCCCACTGTCTCTGGAAAAGGGAGATTAACAAGGATAGAAAGGTGTTAAGGACACAGCAACAATAAACCAAGAC
Organism: Monodon monoceros; assembly: GCF_005190385.1. Lineage (NCBI taxonomy): Eukaryota > Metazoa > Chordata > Mammalia > Artiodactyla > Monodontidae > Monodon > Monodon monoceros. Next base: position 92,232,683 of record NW_021703784.1, on the reverse strand, counting down.
TCCAAGTTGTGATCAAAAGGGCTGAGAGTTGGAAAGGGATGCCCACCCTTCCTTCCCAGGAGGTCTGTCAGGGTACTGAAGACCCCTTATATCTCCTTCACTATCTCTACTGCCCCACAATCAGGAAACACAATTCTGAATATATTAGCTAAGAAGTACTTTCTGGCCAAAGTCAGGAACCCTAAGAGTTTAGTCCTGGATGAGAGAAGGTGATCCGGGTTACAGAGAGCCGGCCTCCCTCCTGCTCACAGGATGGCCTTGGTGAAGTCCTGCCTTGTCTGGCCTCAGTGTGGCCACCTGCACCACAAGGGCCCAGGGCAAATGGCTTCTAGAATCCTTTTTGGTATCCTTTGATAAAAGCAAGAAAGGAACCAAATTTGTGGCTTGTTGGGAAACAGAGAGGGAGAAGGCTTTACTGAGGAGAGAGGCCGGAAAAGGGAGAAAATGTTGGGAGTGGGGAGGGATGAGGGTCAGCAGTCCCCAGGAGGGAGTGAAGGTGGTGTTAAGACCACTGCTGACCAATTGGAGTCTAGGTGGTCATGAACCCAGAAGTGGCCTGGCCCAGAAGGTTCTAGATTCCCCATTTGCCCACCCTGGAAGGAATCTTGTGGAGAATTCACTGTAATCCAACCACTTCATCTTACAGATGGGGAAATTGAGGAAGAACCACAGACTATCGTCTCCTACTCGTGGTCAGAGAGCTGGGCATTGAACCAGGCCTCCTGACTCTGAGGCCAGGGCCCTTTCTACTCCCCTGGTGTTTGGGGGTCTAGTAGAAATAGTTCTTCTGAAAATATTCACCTCTTCTCCAAGGGGGCTCTTAGACTTCGTTTTTCTCCGTCATCTGGGAAAAAAAAAAATGTTGAATTGGTGTGAAAGCCCCAAACTCACCTGAGTGTGACCAGGTGGGCAACCCAGGTATTGTGCTCCAGCCACGGGCACAGGACACCTGGGGTGAGCAGCCACACATTGGTACCTTGGGGGCACTAATGCAGAGCAAAGAGCTCCAAACCACGAGTCCACAGACCGAAGTTCCAGTCCTGGCCATCTTGACAATTCTCTTCCCTCTCCAGGTCTCTGTGTTCCCATCGGTAAAATGAGTGAGATGTGTGGGCGGGATCAGTGGGTTTCAAGTCAGCCTGGCAGTTCCCACTCCTAGGTACCTAACGATCGTGGAAGAGGGAGGGAAACTTCCCTCCCAGCTTTAGCCAGAAGCAGGTTCCCTTTTCATCTGTTTTGTACGCTGGTGTCTCACATAAGATTTCAAGGAGAAAGTGTCCTTCACTTAAAAAGAATTCGAAATCACTAGATTTGCTTCTAACATTTATAAATTTATGACTAATCAGACTGTAAGCCTCTCAAGTACTGGGGCCCTGCCTTGTCCATCTCCAGGGCCTTTGCACCTGGCAGAGCCAGCGCTCAGGGGATGTTGGGTGCCACTTCCTAACTGTGCCACCTTGAACTGTCCACTTAAAAACTCTCTGAGCCTCAGTGAATTGATGCGTTTCTAGATGGGAATTGTAAACGCACCTCTGGCATGGGGTGGCTGTGAGAGTCTCATGGAAAGCCCCTGGCATATAATAAGTGTTCAGTCAAGGTGAGCCTAATGTGTGAATGGATGGCTGGATGAACGCTGGCCGGGCTGGATCCTTTCCCCAGGAGGCATCTTGACCTTCCAACCTAGCTTTTGCAAGGCAGCCTGCGTTTTAAATATTTAATCACTGCCTCCCTGATTTTTTTATGAATTGTCTCTTTTTATATGTAATTTGCAATCATTTCTCCCAAAATGACAGTTCATTAAACGTACAACTGAGTGTGATTGAATTTGTTTATCTTTGCCATGATTGTCATAGAAATAAATTTGCAAATCCCAGGAACATCCTTTGGAGCTTTGATGAATATAGTTTTGACCCTCCCAGACCTGGACCAGTTACAGGGTCCTCCTCTTTCTCTCTTTTTCTCCCTCCAGCAAGCTACCCACAGACACTGGCCAGCCTCTCTGAGGTTTTCAGCACCAGGCCCAAGGGCCTGTCTGCCAAGGTCCTCCTCCATTCCCAGGAATGCTGCTGGCTGGGAGCTGGAAGAAAGGGAAGGCCCATGTGCTCCCTCCCCCCAGCCCTCTGCAGGAAAAGAGGTGGATTCTGGATGGTTGCACTGGGAGGGGCCCAGGGTCAAGCTTCCTCTGGGTGCTTTGTAGCCCAGCTTTCCAGAAAGCAGCTCCCTGGAATAGATCCTGCCAGATAAGGATACTTCTGAACCTTCATCATCACCTTCATTTTCTTTATTAACTGCTAGTAAGTAATGCAATACTAGTAGCTACCATTCATGGAGTGCTCACTTGGGTAGAAGGTCAGGTTATAAGGTTGGATAAACCCAGGTTCAAAGCCTGGCTCTTTTGTTTACCAGCTGTGTGGCTTTGGGCAAGTTACTTTCCCTCTCTGTGCTTTAGACTCCTAATCTTTAACAGGAGGAATGTGTACTATATGCCAGGCATTGTGATTATGCTGTTAAAGCACCAGCTCTCTAAGCCTCCAAACAACTCCATTAGGTAGGGATGGCTAGGAAGCCTGTTTTACAGAGAGGGAAACTCAGAGACCTCCCATAAATTGTCCAGCAAAAAAAGAACAGGGATTCAAACCTTTCCCTTTTCATTACCTTTGGAACCATATGCTCATAAGACAGGGAGAGAGTGCTAGGCAGGAAAGAGGTCAGGAGAAGACCTGAGACCATCCTGGCATTGAACTTTCTGGCTGTGTGACCTTGGCCAAGTGGCCTAACTTCTCTCAACCTCCCTCTTCTTTTCTAAAGGGAGATGATAACATCTACCCCACAGGGCGGTGGTAAACATTGAAGGAGATGATATCTGCAAAGGGGCTTTGAAAACCAGAAAGCAAGTAACAAATCTAAGTTCTGGGTTTTCAAATCATCTTTATCATCCATGTTTAGAACGCAGGGTCCCCCCTGGTACAATTCAGTCATCCAATAAATATTCGTGAAGGTGCAACTGTGGATCAGGAACTGGCTCCATACCTGAACATCCAAACCTGAGTAGTAACGGAGAATGTGTACGGTCCCTACCTTCATTTGATGACTGAACAATCAACACAATCAGAAAATTTTTAAAGACTCATGTTGTGCAGTAGCCCTCTTAGTTTACAGACGAAAACACTGACGTGAAGTCCAGGGTGGGCAGGGGCCACTTATCTAAGATCTGCCAGCAAGTTGACTTCAGGGTTTAGGGGAATTTGGGTCCTGCTTCCAAATGGGTATTCTTTTTTTTTTTTTTGCATTACGCGGCCCTCTCACTGTTGTGGCCTCTCCCGTTGCGGAGCACAGGCTCCGGACGCGCAGGCTCAGCGGCCATGGCTCACGGGCCCGGCCGCTCCGCGGCATGTGGGATCTTCCCGGACTGGGGCACGAACCCGTGTCCCCTGCATCGGCAGGCGGACTCTCAACCACTGCGCCACCAGGGAAGCCCTGGGTATTCTTTTGAACAAACCACCTGCCTCATTTTCTGCTCTCAGAAGGAGTGGATACTGTCTCCCCTCTATGAACTATTAGGCCCCACACCTTTGCTCCCTAAACTAAGAGCCTATGTCCACCCTTTCTACTCTGATGCAAGCAACTCCCGAAGAAGGACTTGGCAATGCACTTTACTGGTCAATCGGGGGCCTCAGGCAACATCCAGGAATTGCCCTAGACATGGGTCTTTGGCCAAGGGCTCTTCCGCCCATGGGCAGTGGACACCTCATCCGGGACATTTAAGCCAGCAGGGAAGTCGTGGGGGTTACGATCAGTTTCCTTGCAGTGTCAGCATGTTGCAGCTCTTGGACTCCAGGCCAGGTCAGACCTGGGCTGTGACTTAACTTCCCTGAAGATCAGTTTCCTCCTCTGCAAAACGAAGATAGTAACTACCTCTTGGGGTTTCGGAAGGTTCGTTGAAATAGCACACGTAAAGTGCTTCCAGCGGGCACAGGCTAAGTAAGTATTCAAGACTGTTCTACCTATTTTCCTTGTAGACCAAGTCTCACTGATGCACGAAGCATTGCGAACCTACTGTGTGCTTAGAGGGAGGCTAAGCTGCAAAGGCCACAGCCAAGAACTTTATCGAGCTCTTACTAAACCCCAGGCACCTCACTAAACACAGTACCTCCATTTATTCCTCCCAAAAATCCTATGAGGAAGAGTCTATGATTGTCCCCCTTTTACAGAGGCTTCGAAAACTGAGGCTCAGAGAGGTTATGTTGCCTGTCCTCGACGCCCTAGCTGGTGAGGGGCACAGCTGGAATTTGAACCCAGGCAGTCAGGCATATTCCAGAGCCCAATTTCTATATCCTGACTCACTGCTTCATACCCAGGTCTCTCTGTTTTTCCCAATAACCCTGTGGTTATTAGTGTTGTCCCCATTTTACAGATGAGCAAAATGAGGTTCAGGGAGGTGGAGTAACTCACCGGTCAGGGCAGCAGCAGAGCTAGAAAGAACCCTAGAGGTTCTGACTGCGATGGCCTTGACTTTTGTGACGCAGGGCAGGTGGCTGGCCTATGAGTTCCCTCTAGCCTGGAAGAGCTGCCTCCTTTGAAGCTAAGTGACCTCACAGGAGTCATATGGGGCTCTCAGGCCACTGGGGTGTGTGCTAGGCATAGTGACAAGGAGGCGAGGCCACCTCGTGGTCATCAATTCTGATGTCCATTCCGTGCCCTGGGGCGTCAGTCAGCTACAGAGAGCTGGGCTGAGAAACCTGGCTCCCTGCCGGGCCACCTCGAAGTTCAAGGACAGATCTGCACCTGGCTGTCACAGTGACAGGATTTGTGAGCTTACGGGACCTCAGAGATGGAAGGAACCAGGATGGTTGGCTAGCCCTCTGCTTGAGTGTGTTTGTGACACGTCTGTGCTTACGATGTGTGTACGTGTGTAAATGTAATGTCTGTGCGTGTGTGTATGTGTGTGATGGTACATGTCTGTGCGTGTGTAAATACGTGTGTGTTGGTACACGTCCACACTGCCTCATGGCATCTTTTTTGTTTTTCAGAGTGAGGCTGATTCACTTAACCAAATTAATGTTCACATGGTGACTGACTCATTTAATGGGAACAGCTAGCTCATGTGCCAATAAATGAACTGACCCTCAAGACCCCTCCACCAACAAAATATGAAGTGGATCTCATTCCTGAGTTCACAAGTATTGGGCAATGGTCAGCTTTTTTCTGACTTTTTCTTGTTTTTCGCAGCGGTGTCTGCTAGCCTCCATCTAGCATTCTGACAAAAGAGGAAGTGTGAGAGCTTGCGAAGGAAGACAGGGAATAAAAACTCCCAGAAGAGAGGAAGAGGGGAGTATTTCACGGTTTATCAAAAGTGATTTTACTCAGCTGACTTTCTGGGCAGATGAGGAACCTCACAGATCTCAGGGGGTCGAAGGCAGCCAAGTTCATCCACTGATTTTCAGCATAACTGGGGTCAAGCCCCACTGGTCCAGCTTCTCTCCTTCTGGTTTTTCTTCTTCCCAGGTTTTTCTCTTTCTCTGCTACTGCTTGCCAGATCCCTTACTTTTTATTCCAAATATGTAAACCTCAATAAACCTAGAGACAGGCTTATGCCTGATTTATCACCAGTTACAGAGGAGCCCGAGCCAATTACAAGGTGGATAAAAGGCCCCATGTGCGGTTTGTAGAAATGCTTCCGCAGCATGAACAGCTGAACTCCATAAAGCTCCCCCAGAATGTTTGCATAGTGGCTGCATTTTTTAAGAGGCTGAGCTTTGCGACAAGACCCTGGGTCCACTCAGACCATCGCACCATGGTGGACCGCAACAGCTCACCACCGAGCGTACGGAACCAGCCACTTATCCGCTGTCTAGTTCACAGCACCTGGCACCTTGTAAGTGTTCGATAAATATCTAGTGAATGAAGGCGTGAATCAGATAATCAATAAACACTAGTTTTAGCAAAACAGAATTAGAAGATTAATTCCTCTAAAGGGAAAATAAAACCGAATACATATTCTTTCTGGCCAAAAAGATTTTGTTCTTCTGATGATCTGTGCCTCTGAGCCCCCTGTATTCAGAGACACCATGCTGCATTCTGAGGCAGGATCATTTAACTCAGAGGTTTCCTTCATCCAGTCAATGTTTTAGAGTCCTGCGCATGGGCCAACGATGCCAGGTAAATGCTGGGCATATAATGGTGGATCCGACAGACGCGGCCCCTGCTTCCGTGATGCTCACAGGTCGTGGGGAAAGCTGTCTACTTTGGGATTGACTGGACACGAGGCTCCCTGGTGAACGCAGAAGCAGTCCCAGTCCCACCTCATGTTCCACGGCAGGGAAAGACCCCAACCCCCAGTTATGGGAATAGTGGGTGAAGCTCGCTGCCTCTCCTACGAGGCTAAGCTAAGTGTCAGCACTTTATTAATAGAGAGGAAAACCCACTGTACAATTCTTCCTCCACTTTCTAGAGCCTGGAACCGCTACCACCTAAAACAAACTAACAAGAACTGAAGGGAGCAATTAAACCCAACAGGGCTCCACGGAGCCCTGAACACGCACAACACCTGGAGGCAGCAGGATGTACGGGCGTGGGGTTTGATCACACTGGACATCAGTAGATCAAGATTCTGGCTGGAGCTTTGCCGGTAACATGCTGGTGGCCTGGACAAGGCCCTGCCCTTTCTGAGTTGTCCAGGTTGGATGAGATGAGCTGTGAGTCCCTTCCAGCTCAGACCTTCTGCATATGTACAAATACCCCTATTTCTCTGCCCTCTCCACCCCTCTACCTGTCGTCCCCCTACTCAGGATCCTGCTTATGCCTGGATTGTCCTGTGTCATTCTCCGTAGCGTGCTGTCACTCTCAAAAGCAAGTTTCCTAGGGAACCACTGGCCATGTTGAGCCCCAAAGACCCAGCCAACCCCAGGTCTGGGAGGGAACCCCAGCCTTCACTGCTGCGCTCAGAAGTCAAAGGGCAAAGTTGCCAGTGCTGGTGGTCCAGGGGCACAGGGAGCACCTGAGCTCGGGGCTTAGGTATCCCCCGGCCTCTGCACGCCTGGCCATCCTGTGGCTTGCCAGAGGCTGAGATCCAGGCCCTTTCTCTCTGTCATCCACAGGGGGGTTCACTCCCACCGGGTGTTTTCCCACAGAACACCCCCACCCCAACGCAGACCTCTGAGAACCAGAGTAGAAGACTGATCAAAGGGCAGCCCTGCCTGTCCTTGCTGCTTCTCAGAGTAAAAGCTGAAGTTCTGAAAATGACATGCCAAACCCAACCTGATCTGGCCCACTCACTGCTTTGTATTGTCTCCTTCCACCTTCTACTTGGCCTATCCTGCCCCAGCCCTATGGGCTCCAAGAGCAGCATGCCAGCCATATTCCCACCTCAGGGCCTTTGCACTGGCTGTGCCCTCTGCCTGGGAGGGAGGCACCACTAAGCACAAATGCCTCTGTCCCTCTCAGCTTCATCATTGGCTCTGGTGCTCCTGGCAGAGGGAGGCAACCCTCCAGGGGCCTCTTTCCCCCACCTGGGCTCAAGTCCCCAGTACAGTGAATGAAAGGACAGAAAAGACAGGACAGGTGATCTTGCTTGGCCTGTTGGGGAGGAGGTGGGCGGAGAGTCCATTTGTGAGAGGGGCCTAGACAGAAACGGGACTATTTTATTTTATTATTTTCTTTTATTATTTTATTCACACGGCACGTGGGATCCTAGTTCACTGACCAGGGATCGAACCCGCAGCCCCTGCAGAAGAAGCTTGGAGTCCTAACCACTGGACCACCAGGGAAGTCCCAGAAACGGGATTTATTTTGTCTTCTTACACCTGCCCTTTCTTCTCAGATTTCTCTAGTTCAGCCCGTATTTACCCAGGCCCAGGAGAGGCACTGGGGACACTGAAAAGCACGGATAGTAAGTTAGGCAGGCAGGCACGTGTTCATTCAGTGCCTACTGTATACAAGGCACCATGCTAGAAGTCACACCAGAGGGCAACTTGGTAAAACGATCGGGACAACCAACAATGACCAAGACCTGCTATCAGCTCTACTCCAAGCTGTGTGTGTGTCAGGTGGCTTAATCCTCATGACAGCAGTTATCAGCTATTCCTACCATGATCCCCCCACCTCACAGAAGCTGTGGCTTCGAAGAGAGGCTCAGTTATCCAAGGGATGGTGTAAACCTAACCCTGACCCCCTTTCTGTGACCTTTCAAAGGTCATGAATATCTTTGAGAACATTGAGAATGCTGAAGACCCCTCCCCAGAAAAATATACATACACGGAATTGTTATGGACTGAACGTGTACCCCCAAATTTATATGTTGAAGTCCTACGTCCCAATGGGATGGTATTTGGAAGTAGGGTCTTTGGGAGGTTATTAGGCTTATTAGGTAGAACCCCATGATGGGATCAGTGCCCTTATAAGAAAAGGAAGAGACACCAGAGCTTCCTTTCTCCGCCATATGAGGATACAGCAAACAAGTAGCCATCTACAATCCAGAAAGAGGGTCTTCACCAGACACTGAATCTGCTGGCACCTTGACCTTAAAGTTCCTAGCCTCCAGGACTGTGAAAAATAAATGTTTGTTGTTCAAGCCACCCAACCTATGGTGCTTTGTTATGGAGCAGATGAAATAATTTCGCATACAATTTCAGGGGCCTTAGAAAGCCTTGGTGATCCAAAGACGTCAAAGGCCGTTTAGATCTGAGCTTCCCGGGCAGCCAAGGGCAGAAGGAGATACTGGGTTCTATAGCTCTCATTTATCTTCGGAGGAAAAAAAGGCACATTAAGTTCTTTGAAAGAGAAAAATCTCTTTCCTGGCACCATCATCTGGGAGGAATTTCTCTCTTGGCGGCAAAACAGTAGCTCTTCTTTTTCCACTAAGCAGAAGCTAGCTGCAGGTTACCTGGGAATCCCAACCTGCGAAGATGGCAACACCTTGAAATGTAAAACACTTCCTGCTTCCTTTCTCTGACAATAGACTGTAACCCTCCCTGAGTGTAAATACAGCTCCCAGTTTGGAGGCAGGTTGCTAAACATATGCACGGGACATACGGAGGACCCGGCGAGTGCAGCCGCCCCCAGGAAATACTTCAGCAGCCGACCTGCTGCTGCCCCGCCGCCGCCGCTATTCCCTGTGGTCCCCACTGAACAGCCAGGCCCGTTGCATCTGGCCCTGGGGACACTGATGGGACACTGGCTGTTCTTCTGGGGAGGCAAGGCCCACAGTCCTGATGACCTTTCCTGGAGCAGACTGGGCTTCTCCCGGTCCCTCATGGTAGGGCCTCCGATCCTGTGTGGGGCGGGGCTGGGCGCCCTCTGCCAATCTGATCATTTTTCAGCCTCTATCGTCCCACTCCCTTTCCTGCTCATCTCTCTTATTTCTGACTCTTTCTCATTCTGGGTCATTCTCATTTTTTTCTGTGTCTTTTTCTTTCCTCTGCTAGTCTCTCGCGCCTACCTTCTCTGTGTTACCTTGTTGATTCTGATTCTCTGCCCCATGTTTCCTCTGTCTTCCTTTCCTCTGTATCTAGTTCTTCCTCTGGCTCTGTCTCACCTTCTCTTCTTTCTTTCATTCTCTGTCTTTTATTAGCTTTTCCCCTTTGTCTCTCCATCCATCTCTGTGTGTCTCTCAGTCTCCGTGTCCTTGTGATTCTTTCTGTCTTCCGTCAGTACTTTTTTTCTCTATGTAGGAATCTGCCTCGCTCCTTTCTCTCCCTTTCTCTCTGTGCTTTTTGCACCTAATAATCTCTCTCTTCCTCCCTCCCTCCTTCTCTCGGTGGTGGGCTCTCTGCATCTCTGCCTCTCCTTTCCCAGTGTCAATCAATCTCTGTCTCCATGCCCCTCACTCTTTCTTTCTTGTTCTCAGGGAAGGGGGCTGGGACCCAGAGAACCCTGCATAAGGACGGTTAATCAACTCAGAGCCCTGAATCTGTGCCTTACGGATCCCCCCCTTTCCCACAGCCATTTCACCCCCTGGTCTTTGGGATACCCCTTCATTTCCTCCTGTACCTGACACACACACAGTGACCCTGGAGTCCAGCCTGTCCCGCAGGCCTCTCCATGGGCCTGGCTCCATTCCACTCCTGGCTCTGGTGCCTGGTTGCCACGGTTACCCTGGCTTTCCTCAGAGGCCACAGGGGATTCTGGTGCTGGTGGCTTGGACCAGAAACACCCCCCTGGCTCCCGTACCTCCCCCACAACAGGCCTTTCTCCTCCTGTCCAAGGGATTCCAGCCTGGGGAACCTCCCATAATTCTCCAGGAGGCCATACTTGTCTCAAAAGGACACTGCTGACAGTTTGTTTGAAAAGAGATATTAGGCCCATGGCTAGCTCATCTCAGCTGAGCTCATGACCAGGATACCATTAGCCAAATGTGGGTCAGACGAAGATCAAAGCTGGGGAATCCTTACTAACACTCACTCATCCAGCCATTCAATTATTCAAACATTTGGAGATAGAGGGATGGATAAAGACAGGTCCCTGCCTTTGAGAAAACCCTGCAGATAATAGGGACATAGGGCCCTGGAAACACCAACCTCCTTGAGTCTAGCTCATCAAAAATGTCCCCAGAGGAAGCTGTAATGGCTGGGCCTTAGAAGGTGAATAAGGGTAGGAGGAAGAGGGTGAGTGGGATTTGAGGCAAATGACACAGCCTGTGCAAAGGCACTGGGGTGCGTAGAATGTGATAGTGGGACAGTGAGCTCCATGAGGGCTGCAGCCTTGATGCCTAATTCAGTGCCTGGCATAGTAGATGCTAAACAAATGCTTAGTGAGTAAATGAATGAATGAGCTGCCGGAGGCTCAGTGGAGTCTGAACACATAAGGAACATGGAGGAGGTCGAGGGGGAACAGCTGGAAATATATGCTCAGCAGGATTTATCGACGCCCCTTCCATCCATGCTAGAGTGGGGCCTTCATGCCTTAGCCACCTAGAGTTTTTGTTTGTTTGTTCATTCATTTGTTCATTTGCTTTTTAAAGAACCATCACTCTGGCAGCTGTTTTGAAGATTAATGGGAGGTGAGACTTGTAAATTTGACCTGCTCAGAACCGAACTCTCGATCTTTCCCACCGACCCCGCCCCCCTTCCTCCCAAACCTGCAGGAAGCAGGAAGCGCCATGGTTTTCTCTACCCCGTTGATGGCGACACCATCCTTCCAGCTGCTCAGGCCAAAATCCCTGGCGTCATCCTTGACTCAGCTCCTTCTCTCCCCGCCACATCTGGTCTGTCAGGAAATCCTGTCAGCTGCACTTTCAAAAAGTGGCTGGACTCCATCCACTTCTCCCCACCTCCACCGCCACCCTACTCATCCAAGACACCGTCATCCCTTGCCTGGGTTGTCGCAATACCCACTAACTTTCTGTTTCCCGCTCCCCTCTTCTCCCTCCACCCCCTCAAGTCTCTTCTTGCACAGCAGCCAGAGTGATTCTATTAAAATGTAAGTATGATTATGTCACTCTTCAGCTCAGAACTCTGCTATGGCTCCATTCAATGCTGAATAAAAACCAAAGTCTGTGCAATGGCCTAAGGGCCCTACAAGATCCATCCTTCATCCCATCTCCTCTTCTGCAACACTGCATCCCTCACTCACTACTTTCTGGCCGCCTTACTTTTCTTCAAACACTTCAAGCAAGTGCTTGCCTCAGGGCCTTTGCACTGGCTGTTCCCTCTGCCTGTGTGCTGTTCCCCCAGACACCCTCACTGTCTTCACACCCACGTCCTTCACGTGTTCATCCAAAAGTCATCGTCTCAATGAGGCCTATTTGATCACGGTGTTAGTTTCCTGGGGGGTTGAGTAACAAAGTGATACAACCTGGGTGGCTTAAATCACAGAAATGTATTGCCTCACAGTCCTGAAGGCTAGAAGTCTAAAAGCAAGGGGTTGGCACAGTTGGTTGTTTGCCAGGGCCATGAAGGAGAATCCGTTCCATGCTCTCATCTAGTTGGGGTTGTTTGCTGGCAATCTTTGATATTCCTGGACTTGTATATCTCTGCCTCCATCTTCACATGGTGTTCTCCTTATATGCAGGTCTGTGTCCAAATTCCCTCTTTTTATAAGGACCTAGTAGGAGCCCACTCTACCCAGCCTGACTTCACCAAATTTAAAATTGCAGCCCTGCCTCTGATCTCCCTCATCCGGAGGTCACCGTCCCACCTGCTGGTTAACTTACTTGTTTGTTAGGATCATTGCTTCTCCCCCTGCAAGAATATAAGCTCCACGAGAGCAGGACTTGTTGTTTTGTTCACTGAAATAGCCCAGATGCCTAGATCAGTGCCTGACACATTGCGAGAACTCAATGAGCTTTGTTGGATGAAGGTGGATGGGCAGGAACGTGAGAGACCACTTAGGAGCTGTTGTGGCTCCCAGGCTTTTGTAGCCCAAACAAAGTCCACACAGAAGGGATGACAAGCAGGGGACAAACTGAGAGGATATGATGGAGTTAAAATGCACAAGAGTATGTGGCTCTTAGATGATCAAAAAAGGCGGATGGAGGTACAGATAGAAGACATTCCAAAATTTCCTAATCTCTTTCTAGCTACTAAGTGTCTTGTGGCAGACACTGCTGGTTAACTCCCCCAAATCATGCCCACCCCCCAGCTTAACACCATAGGGGGAAGGTCAAGAGAGAGAGATGCTAGCAGCTCTGACGTTGCTATGATATTAACTCAACACCAGCCATCCCTCCCCTCAGAACTCTTCCTGAATCCCATTTATATCTGTGGGGCTCATGGGTTTCAGTATACAACATCACAGAGCTGCTTTGCTACCTGAGACAAATTCAATGTGTCTCAGATGTGACCAGGGTTCTCTTCCATCACTAGGGTGCTACATCCTAGTGTAGCATGCAAATAATATAAAGCCCAACTCAAAGTAGCCGAAAGAGTAAGGACATTCCATTTTCTCATATAAATAGAAGTCTAGAACTAGAATACATAATTTATGCTCAGTGATGACATCAAAGACCCAGGTTTCCTCCATTTTTCTGCTCAGCCATCCTTGATTACCTCATGGTGCAAAATGGCTGCCGCAGCTCCAGGTCCAACATGCTCAAACGACAATGTCTACAGATCTGAAGAGAGTGGGCCCCTTCCTCCTGCTGTTCCTTTTTGAGAGAGGGAGAAAAACCTTCCAGAAGCACCTGACCTGACTTCCTATTGCATCCCATTGGCCAGAATTGCACATATGTCCTAGCTCCATGCCTGGTGTCTTAGTTTGCTAGGGCTGCCATAATAAAGTACCACAGGCTGGGTGACTTAACAGAAATATGTTTTCTCACAATTCTGGAGGCTATAAGTCCAAGATCAAAGTGCTGGCATGGTTTCTTCTGAGGCCTCTCTCCTAGGCTTGTAGACGCCCATCTTCTCCCTGTGTCCTCACATGGTCTTCCCTCTGTGCGTGTCTGTGTCCTAATCTCCTCTTCTTATAAGGACACCAGTCATATTGGATTAGAACCCAGCCTAATGACCTAATTTTACCTTAATTACCTCTTTAAAGACTAAACACAGTCACATTCTGAGGCACTGGTTAGGTTAGGGCTTCAATATGAATTTTGAAAGGACACACTACAGCTCAGAACACCTGGTAGTAGCTCAATAAACAGGAGTTATTTGTATCTGTATCTGCATTTGTATTCACACTTGTGTGGGGTTTTTTTTTTTATTGTATTCTCTGTCTCTGTAATAGAAAGTGAAGGCTGCTCTGACTGAATTGCTTAAACCAGATTAAAAGATCATATAAGAAATATTACTTTGCAAAAAAAATCCTAACCCAGGAAGGAGTTACTGCTAGTAGGATTCAGGGATAGTATCCTCCAGAGAACAGGGAGTGTGCTGTTCGCCCCTGGCTCCTGCCTGATTTGCTGGGTAAAGCCTGGAGGCCTACCTGATGGTGGCATCCTGTTGTCCCTGGCCTTCTGTCTTGCCTGGAGTGGTCACAGCTGAGTGGGGTCACTTGGCAGCAGGGAAGTCAGCAGTTCCTGGGGAGGGGGTGGGATAGGCTGGTGGGATGGACTGGTTTTGGGGCAGGGCATCAGGCATGGCAGCTGATGGCTGATGGGTGGAACACACCAGAGCAGATTTGGCCTTCTGGGGGCAGACTATGTCCCTACTCTGAGCTTCTTTTCAGCTATTCCCAGAGGATTCCTTCTCACCCTGATTGGTTTCCAGGAGGGAGAAGGTAAAGAGTGGAGGAGGAGGTACAGCCAGGATGAACAGAGGGTCAGAGGTGCGTTCGTGGCTGTGTCCCTCAAGGCCGAATGTTTTCATTCGATCATCCATCATCCACTCATCCAAGCACTCATCCATTCAGCAAATATGTATCAAGTGCCTTTAGGCTGGGCAGGTGCTATTCTGGGTTCCAGTGATATGGTGGTGAACAAAACAAGTTCCTGGCTGCATGGAACTTACAATCTAGGGAGGGAGACAGACAATGAATAAACCAATCAGTATTTATAGAATGTCCTGTCAGGTGCCATGATGAAAAAAGAAGGGTAAAGGGGTGGAAAATGAGAGAGTGTGGTGTTTAAAATGGGTCCAGGAGGGCCTTCTGAGAGATGACACTTGGGTGGATACCTGCACGCAGTGGGGAGAGAGCTGTATCCACGGGAACGGGACTCCAGACTGAGACAACTGTGCCTGTAGGAGACCCAGGAGAAGAATGCGCTTGGCGTGTTTGAGAAGCAGCCAGAAGCCAGTGTGCCAGAGGGGGTGAGCGAGGATCCTGCAGGCCCTCAGAGGCTGTGGAGAGACTTTGACTTTCACTTCGAGTAGGAAGGGAAACCACTGACAAGTGTGAGTAATGGGAAGACGTGGTGTGATTTGCTGTGGGCAGAACAGAAGGGCTCATACCGCACAGTGCTAGCAAGGATAAGGTGCCTTAATTCTCCAGAAGTCTTTATACACTTCACAGAAGTGCTGTATGAGATTTTTAAATTAGGATTGTTGCTATCCCATTTTACAGAAGAAGAAACTGAGGCTTTGGGTGGTAACTCACTTGCCCGAGTTCAACCACTAGCAAGTGGTAGAGCCAGGCTCTTACCAGAGCCTAGCCTCAGCACCCCTGTGGATTGGAGATCCACAGACCTGCATCCCAGTCTTGGTCCTGACGCTTATTAGCTGTGACTCTGGATGACTAAATTCCCGTGGTTCCATTTCTGCCTCTATAAAATGGAAGCATGGCAGATGGGCTCAGAGTCGGCATCCGTAATCCTGCCACCTGGGTTCATGGCCTTGTGTAATCCTCTCCACGGAGTAAATTGCTTCTAACCAATAGACTACAGCAGTGTTGAGGGATGCTACAACCCTGATTCAGTGAGAAAAGACCATGAGTTCCATCTTACTAGGAGACCCTCTACTGCTTTCTGGGCTTGCAGACTTTGATGAAGAGAGAGGCCCATGTGTAAGGAGCTAAGGGCAGCCTCTGGCCACAGCCCACAAAGAGCTGAATTTTGCTAACAACCACTGAGTGAGCTGGGAAGTGGACCCTTTCACGGTCAAGCATTCAGATGAGACTGAGACCATGGCAGAGGGCTCTACTGCAGCCTGGGAGAGACCCTGAAGCAGAGGGTCCAGCTAAGTCCTGCCCAGCTTCCTGACCCACAGAAACTGTGAGACAGTAAATGTGTCTTACCTTAAGCTGCTGAGACTTGGGGTAATTTATATTACCCAGCAATAGATCACTGCAACAGGGGGTAATACTTGTGGGTACCACTGATAGGTGTTTTGGAGGATCAAGCACAATGTTGCGTATAAGGTATGCAGCCTCGAGCCTGGCACAAAGTGAGTTCTCAATAAATAGCAGTAGCTGTTTTCACTTTGATAATTAAGGCCTCCCAGAGGGCAAAGGAGAAACCTGTACTCCCGGGACTTCAAGCATGAACAACACACGGGTTTGCTAAGATCTAGGTCTAGAAAGGCCAGGCTTGGCCCTCCTGCTCCAAGGACAGGAGCATCCCTGGCCGATTTCCCCGCTCTGGGGCCTCCCAGTCATGCTGACGTCCATGACGTGGCAGATCCCACACTGGGTCCTGGACTGGTTTGCGCCCACAGTGACCCCAGGATTTGTGCTCCTGCCCCCGCCTTCCCACTTTCAGAAGCCCACCCTTCTTGGGGAAAGGATCTCCCTCCCTAATCCCAGAGAGGAAGGGGTTGGGGTGTGGGAGGAGGGCACAGCCCAGCCAGAGGCTCAGAAGTGAGCTCAGCCTGGCCTCTCTTTTGGGGGCTAGCTCCTACCCATCAGAGGCATCCAGGCAGTAAGCAGGCCTTGGGGCACCCGGCCTTGGCTCCAGCATCCCGTCCTTGCCAAAGCTGTCGTGGTGTCCTTCTCCGCATGGGCCATACGCCCACTGCATGCACACAAGGCAGCAGTCTCCAGCCGTGAGTCATCGGCTCCATCAAGGCCTTATGAGCGTGACCATTTCTCTTGAAGAGATTAGGAGCCAGCTGTTTCTCCACTGTCTCAGAAGCAGAAGCAGGACACACCATATCCAGGCACCTGGTCCATTCTCTGGTCTCCCTCACCACATACCCTGGCATGTAAGGAGGTCTTGGGACCCCTCTCGTTTTGTCTCTCTCTTGGTAATGTTGTCTGTCCTCTTTCCCTCCCTCTCTCTCTCTCTCCCTCCCACTCCCTCTCCCCACCCTGCCACCATATTGCTTTCATCACTTTCCCTCTGCCCCCCTTGCTTCAGGGAGGCCCCCTCCAGACACCTCCCACTCCCTGAGGCCACCTTGCACTTTCCTGCCTGTGTGTCTCCTGAGCCAGCGGAGCCCGCCTGTTGTCCCACTGCCATGTCCACACAGTCAAGTCCTGGGTCAAGGGCCACCTCCTCCTTGAAGCCCACCCTCATTACCTCCTCATCCTCTGCTGTCCTAGCTGCTACAGAATTGCAAGCCACCTCAGGGAGCTGCGGAAATGGAAGCAAGTATGAAATGATAATTGTGATAAATGCCATAGAAACAGAAGACCAGGGGTGTGGGAGCTGATGCGCTATGTTCCTTACCCTGGACTTGGCGGGGGGTGGGGTCTGAGAAGGCTTCCTGAAGGACATTGTTTCTCCGCTGGGACCTAAAGGACAAGTTAGCGAAGTGAAGAGGAACGGAAGAGCGTTGTGGACAGAAGGAACAGCAAATGGGAAGGCTCAGAGGCAGGGAGGGGGAGGCAGGATGGGTAGACAGATAGATGAGTGGGTGGGGTGAACTGGTGGCTGATTGAATGGGTGGGTAGATGGATGGATCCAGGAATGCACGGAAGATGCGAGAACGTAAGACCTGCTTGGCCTGCTATAGTGTCAGAGCACCTACCTCTAGCAGGAGGCAAGGGGGAGGGTCCTGGGTCAAGCCTGTTATCTGCCGTCTGGCTCTTTGATCTGAATCCCAGGCAGACACTAATGACCACTGCCTCCACCCCCAGCCACAGAGACCAGACCCTCTGACCTCAACCCCTTCCCTCCTCTCCTGGGGATCCTGGAGATAGGGTATTTATAGCTGATAACCTCCCTGCCCCCTGCCCCTCTTGCCTCTCTCTGGCCACTTCCTTCTATTCTCCTGCCCTGATCATGGGGAGGTAGCAGCCCCACCCTGCGCCTCAGAGGCCTCCCCCCTCCTTTCTTTCTTCCTTATCTCTCCTGGCACGTTTCCTGCCCCAGGAGATAGGGAGAGAAAGGCCGACCCGTGAGCTTTGTGATAGTGGGAGCGAGGCTCTCAGAGGCTCCAGGGTGGGCTGGACTGCTCAGGGCCTGAGGGTTCCCCTGTCCGGCTCCCTCTGCCAGCGTGGGAGGCGCCTGCACTGCACGTGGGGCTGGGATGGTGACGACGGTGTATGTTGCGGGCAGCTAAGAGCACATGATTTTGCCTCTGCCTGGCTCTGTCCTCGGTGAATCACTGCCTCCTTCAGCCTCAGGTTCCCCGTCTGTGAGATAGGGCTGGTGACAGTCCATCTCCAGGGCCGGTGTGGGACTTCAGGGAGACAGCGGACATCACAGCACGACTGAGGACGTTTAACTTCTATGATGAGGGCAGAGAATCTTTTGAGGAGCTCTATGGGGAGGGAAAAGGGGGTGCAGGACCTCAGGTAGGTCAGGGGCAGGGGGTGGGATGCAGGGCATCTTGGAAGCCTGGGAATTGCTTAGGAACACCTGCCTCAGGCATCCTGCCTCTGGCTTCCAGGAGAGACTGGGGATATGGGCTTCGGGCTCCCTCCATCCTCCCACCCCTCCTAACCCACCCCCAACACCCACACACAGAGCAGGAATGGAGGGAACTTGCTCCCACTGTCCTCTTGCAACCCATGGGAGAAAGGTCCACAGAGACCCCGCCCCACCCAGGCTTCCACTATGAGCCTGATACACCCCTTCCTAGGGGAGGGGCTCAGAGAGAAGAGCTGACATTCCCCTCTGCAACTTTAAAGGACCTCGAAGTGAGGAGAGGTCAGGGCTGACATCGAAAGAGCCCAAATTGTGACTTTCAGGCTGCTCCCAGCAGTGAAAGCCCGGAATCCTAACCACTGGACCACCAGGGAATTCCCTGCAGGGGCATTTCTGAGTGATTCTGGGCATTTCTCTCCTGATGACATTCTGGTATCTCATTTGTTCACTCAACAAACATTTTCAAGCACCTACTGTGTGCCAGGGCACAGTGTTAGGCCCTGGGGAGACAGAAGTGACCTAAAATAGGGACGAGCCTGGCTCTCTTATACGGAACAGAAAACAAGCAGATCAAGAATAGGGCCTCCCTGGTGGCGCAGTGGTTGAGAGTCCGCCTGCCGATGCAGGGGACGCGGGTTCGCGCCCCGGTGCGGGAAGATCCCACATGCCGTGGAGCGGCTGGGCCCGTGAGCCATGGCCGTTGAGCCTGCGCGTCCGGAGCCTGTGCTCTGCAACGGGAGAGGCCTCAACAGTGAGAGAGCCCTGCGTACCGCAAAAAAAAAAAAAAAAAAAAAGAATAGTAATAATTACTGATTGGAGTGAGTATTATAACGAGACCAAGCAGAATGCTAGGACAGGAAATAATGGAGGGATGGCTTGTCTAAACAGGGTGGTAGGGTCAGCCTCTCTCAAGAAGGGAACTTTAACAGCCCTGGCCACGGTGAAAACTGGGGGAAGCAGTTCCAGGTAGAAGGAGCAGCAGGTAGAGAGACCTGTGGGAGAAAGTTCCACATCAAAACGTCCCAACCCAGACTGCAGCTCGGCTCGAATGTGTTTCTCCTCCAGCTATTCCTGCTTTCCCGAGTCGTGTGAGGATCCTCCTCACCAGGCCCCACAGCCCATCTGTCACGAGGCTGAGAATTCTTCCTCTGATCTGGTTCTGCCATCATGCTCCCATCCCCAGCCTGGACTGTTGAGACACTCCCTCACTGGTCCCATAGCTCGTCTCCCCACCCTGCAGTCCAGCCTCCTCCCTGCTCCCAGGGATTGTTCTAAACCAAAGCCCTCAAGTAGCTGCCCTGCTCTAAAACTGCCCATGGCTCCCTATTGCCTACCCGACCCAAACCAGACCCCTTGGGCGTTTCATATCATACCTGCTAGGCCCATGCCCCTGCACCCCCTTTTGACCCTAGGAGCCTCCCATAACGCCCTGTCCTTCATGCCTTTACGCGTGCAGTTCCCCCTGCTGGGAACGCCCTCCCCCCAGTGCTCCTCCACCTCCATGGTCTCTCCTCCACTGCACGTCCCCTGCCTGCCCTTCACCTAGGCATCTAGCTGTCTCTGTTCCCCAGGAGGAATGCCTTTCTCATATTTGGTCCCCCAGTGCCAGCCCAGACCTGATAGGAGGGGAGGCAGTGTAGCCCACTGGGTGGACTCAGGACAAGCTCAGGTGAGGGTCCTGGCTCAACCCCTCCCACCTGGGCGCTCTCAGTTTTCTCATTTGTAAAATGGGGATAATATTAGTGCCTTTTACATCAGCTTGTTGAGATGATTAAGTGACACGTTTAATTGGGGGGCACTGCCCCAGGGGATGTTTTGGAACTGGACGGCGGCGTTTTGGCTGCTCACAAAGCTGGGGATGGGGGGGAACACCATTCTAGTTAGTAGGTGGAGAAGGCAAGTGATGAGCAAAACGTGGGACAGCCATGCCCAGTGAGAACGGTCCCATGATGCACATGACTTTCACGTGTCCTGCTGGACATTCATCTAGGGAGGAAAGATGTATATAATTATATGAATCTAGACTTTAACTCTGCTTTACGCATAAATATAAAGCGTTTTGCACAGTGTGAATACACACTGATTTTTCCACGGGTCAACTGAGTAAAGGCAATAACAAGAGAAGTCTGTATTTCGTTTTATTCAGAACAGGCCAGGAGTTGCTCGCAGTTTTGGACGGTGACCCTTTTGGAGTGTTGGAGTCTCCGCTCTGAACCCCACATCCGGAGCGGCCACCTTCTCGGAGGTTCTGCAGGGACCGCAAGCTCCTGGCAACTTCATCATGCCTTCTAGAGCAGCTGCAGATTTTATTTTACGTGACATTCTTTATATTTCTGCTTTACATTACAGTTAGGACTTTATATATGGATAGTTTTAAAAAGGAGTATGTAGGTAGGTTACAGTATCCATGAGGTTCATTTCAGGGTATTAAAGAGGATATTACATATTTTAACATAAATAGAAGGTGTCGGTTGTGAGAAGGTTGAGACCTGGCGATGCAGAGACTTATGAAGTCGTCAGAACTCAGACGTTATTGTCAGGGTTCAGCACACGTTTGATGGGGGAATGAATGGATGACCGGAGACGTGTTGAAGGAGGCTCTCTGGTGCCCCTCGTATTACCACCTGTTTGGGCTGCCTGGGTCTGTCTGCTGCCGGTTCCAGAAACCTCTGTGGGGCCAGCTAAGCACTGGCTTCCTTGGTCCAGGTGGCCGGCACCGCACTGGGTCAGAAAGTTGCTCGGGATAACCTTAGTTCTGCCTACAGGGTCCCTGAGCAGAGGCCACCTGGATTGGAAGGCCCAGCCGGAAAGCGACCAGGCGCAATGTCCACCTTTCAGACCTTTGCAATGTCCCGGGGTGCGAGTTGGGGCTCCTGCCTGGATCTGGTCAGAGGTGAGGGGAAACGGGGGGGAGGACGTGGTTCTGGGTGGTGCCCTCCTTCCTGCCGGGAATAAAAATCATCACATTTGCTTCCAATTTCTTTCTTTATTTACACATTTTCTCTTTACAGGTAATTCATGCTTGCTGTCCAAGCACTTCAAGCAGTGCAGGAGTGTAGGATTCTCTCTGGCTTCTACTCTCTCTTACTAACCAGAGACAGGCTGGCATCCTTAATAACTGAGCAGGTGCCTTCCTCCACATTTTTGTGGAACACCCAATCCACTCACTTAAATTTTGTTTTTCCTTTACAAAACCCAGATCATATTGAATCTGATCTTCTGCAGTGTGTTTTTACACTAACTGCTGAGTGGAGGAGCCTTTCCAGGGCAGCACATAGAGAGCAACTGCTTGTCATTTTGTGGATGTATTTCATTTATTTGGCCTTAAAATTTTGTTAAACATTCTTTTTCTCATGGAAAGAATACATGCACATGGTTAAAAAATAAATTTCTCTATCTTCACAAACACTCCAAGTTTGCTTTTAGTTTTTCTGAACTAAACTTTTAAAAGTACATTCCCATTTCTTCATGTGTCTGTTTTAGGGACTATCTACTGATGACCTTCCAAGAAAGGTGAGGAAATTAGTGACCAATCCTTAATGTGGGTTGGCTGTGTGATTTTATTTTTATATTGGCGAGGTTAATAGCATTCACATTCCATTTTAATACTGTAACTATAATTGATTGGAAAGATCAAAGGCTAATAACCAGACTTTTAGTAACAGCTCACACTTATAAAGTCCTTAACCGTATCCTGATATCATGCAAAGCCCTTCACATAGGGGTGAACTTGTTAAATCCTCACAACAGCCCTAGGAGGTGGCAACAATTATTACCCCCATTTTACAGATGAGGAAACTGAGACACAGAAAAGTTGAGGAATTCCCCCAAGATGCTTCTGTGTTACAGAGTGGGGACTGGAACACCAGCTGGTCCCAGGGTCTGTGTTCTTAACCACTACACTGGTTTGAGCTGAGCCCCTCTCCGTGACTGTTTAAATCTTAGGATTTCCAAAGCATGGATATACCCCTTAGCTCATTTGAGTCTAACTTCTTCCCACACCACAGACGGAGAAACACAGCCCTAGATTATAGTCTTTTTCTTTCTTTTTTAAAAAATATTTATTTATTTATTATTTGGTTGCACCAGGTCTTTGTTGCGGCAGGCAGACTGCATAGTTGCGGCTCCAGGGCTCCTTAGTTGCGGCTCTCGGGCTACTTAGTTGCAGCATGCATGTGGGATCTAGTTCCCTGACCAGAGATAGAACCCGGGCCCCCCGCATTGGGAGTGCAGAATCTTATCCACTGTGCCACCAGGGAACCCTCCTAGATTATAATCTTTAAAAAAGAAAAATCTTCGTTTGCTGAGCATTTACCGTGTACCTGCCGCCGTGCACAGTACCTGCAGGTGAGAGCCCGAGTCCGCCTCCTCACCCCCCTACGTGGGCCTGTGTCCGTCTACATGTGGGACGGCGACACGGAGGGACAGAGGTAAAGAAATCAGAAGAGGAAGGGCTTGGGCCTGCCTGAGTGCTCAGGGCAGGCTGTTGGTGGCATCGTGGAGAGAGAGAGCCCTGGGCTGTGACCTGGGGCAGGGAATCCAACCTCCTTGGCCTTCGAATTCCCCAACATAAGGTCAACATGTCGGTCAAAGTGACCCTAAGTGGACCCGGCTCTAGGCCCCTGTGGCTCTGCCTGGTGGCACAGTGGTTGAAAGCCTGCCTGCCGATGCAGGGGACACGGGTTCGAGCCCTGGTCTGGGAGGATCCCACGTGCCGCGGAGCGGCTGGGCCCGTGAGCCACAATTACTGAGCCTGCGCGTCTGGAGCCTGTGCTCCGCAACGGGAGAGGCCGCGATGGTGAGAGGCCCGCGCGCCACGGTGAAGGGTGGCCCCCGCTCGCCACAGCCAGGGAAGGCTCTGTGAACTTGGGCAGGTCCCTTCCCTTCCCTGAGCCTCTGGCTGCCTCGGCTGTAAGAGCAGGTAGTAGCCAGCCTCCTGCACAAAGTCCATGCAAGGATTAAATGAGATGATGTGGGGAACGCCCTGAGCACACGAAGAGGTGGAGGAGGAATCAGAACTGGAACACCAGACCCTGTCCACCTGGCCTTCCGCCCTCCCCTCCACAAGGCCCCCCCCGGGGGCTTGCCCCATTCCATAAGCTGAGGTAGGGGCAAGGGGCTGGAGGCTGTGGGAAAAAGCGATTGCCAGGACTGATCAGACCTCCGCCTCACAGCCAGCCTTCCCACGAAATCTTGTTCAGATGAGAGGTGGCCGGGGCGCTTCCTCTGCAGACCCAGAGGGAGCTGTGGAGCCCGCAAAGACATCTGGTTTCTGAATCTTGGGATCCCACACCCTCAGGCCAAGGGAAGGAGGGGCTCAGGCTCATAGGGTCTCTTCATATACTCCTCCACCTTGCTCCCCTCCACTCGGGCAACATCGTCCCAACCTCCGCACCACCCAGGTGAGAGTTTGGGACTCAGTAGCTGGCTAAGCACCAAGGGCAGACCCTGAACTGGCGGCCATCCAGGCGGAGCCGTCACCCACCCACCTACTCCCTGCCCAACCCCTCTCCAGGCCCCAGCCAGGGTCTGCAGCAGCTCTCCACCCAGCACCTGAAGTGGCACTGACTAGCCTCCACCCCACAGGGCACAGCCTGGGTGGAGGCAGCCTTGACGGGAGAAGCAGGCGGGCTGCCTGATGGGGCTCCTTGCAGTGGGGGTGTTGAGTGCTGCAGGAGGGGTGTGGCCAGAGAGGTGATGGTATTAACAGACCCTAAGGGCAGACAGGGCTGAGGCTCCTCCTGGGGCCGCGAGAGGGGGCAAAATGTAGGACTAGATGCTGGTACAGGCACCCTGTGGTCCCACATCCCCTTCACTTGAGCAACACAATGACCTAGTGCAGGCAGGAGCTGGCTAAAGAATGAATAATAATAACAAAAAGAATAATGGTCACTATCCCTGGTTGATGTTTACCAAGCAGATTCTAAGAGATTTCTCTGCTTGGTCTCAGCCTTCACAATGACCCTCTGAGGTAGGGGCTCTGTTGTTCTCATTTTGTCTCAGATGGAACCAGAGAGGTTAAGTCATTTGCCCAAGATCACGCAGCATCTAACCCAGGTCAGAAGGGATCCATCGCCCATCCCTTTAATCTCAATGGCTATGTGACTCTCCAACTTTACTGCTGGTAAAATTCAGATTCCTGGGCCCTGCCTTGACTCATTAAGTCAGAATGACAGGTGAGTGAGGCTCTGGAAGCTGTAATTTTGACAAGTGTCCCAGGAGATTCTTGTCTACAAAATCCTGCACTAGGTTGTCGAGTGACTTTCTCAGAGAAAGCTAGAAAGTACCCAGACAGCAACGGCCGGTTTCTAAAGAGGCAGCTCGTGAAGGAGGGAAGGAGGTCTCCCTGTGATGGACGTTCTCGCAGAGGGGATGGATGGGAGGCTGCCCTGGGGCTGTTGGAGGTAGGGGGCCATTCTATCCCCGCTTCCCTTCCCTGCGTCCTTCTTGTCTGGCAGCCTGGACAGAACACAAGGTCAAAGGCCTCATCTAAAAGGCTCTGGCAGGTGGGGCTTGGGGCCCAGTCGATGAATGGGTTCTGCTGGCCCTGGGGTGAGGACTGACGGAGGGTGGCAGATGGACACCCCTAGGCCTCTCCCAGGGGTCAGGCAAGAGCTCTTCCCGGCTGATCTTCCCAAGGCCCCTGCCCGGCCGCTCCACCCACCCCTAGCGCCTGCTCTCCCGTTGCCTGCGACTCTCAGCTGGTCACCTCACCATAGCTGTAATTCCACCCCCTCTTCACAAGGAGACAGCAGGTTCAAAACCCGGGCACAGTCATCACCACGTTGACAGTCACAACTGCCCTGATAGACAAGCGGGGTGCTGTGTGACCCCCCCCCAACCAAACGGGAGACTGAGGCCTGGAAGGACAGGCAGGGCGTGCACTGCCTAAGGGCACCCACCTCAAGGGGCAGGACGAAGGGGCTGAAACCCAGGCTGACCTGTCCCATGCCCTGGCATGGGGCTGTGTCCCAGGGTTGGGTGGGAGGGGGCTGTTTTCTAGTTGGCACAAGGGCACTGGGTGGGCAGGTCCAGTCAGCAGGAGGAAGCCTAGATTCGCCCTGCATCCCACAGTTGCCAGGTTACAGGTCTTTGTATCCCTGGACCCTCTCTGTTCCAATAGACCAGTCATTTCGAATTCCTTTATCCACGGAACCCTTATTTCAAAGTACATCTTATGTAAAATAGAAAATCATAATGACACTAACCAACAAGGTTTGAGTACTTCCTATGTGCCAGGCCCTGTGTTAAGCACTACCCATGGATTATCTAATTTAATCCTAAAAATAACCTGATGGATAGCTACTATTATTATTGCCAATTTAAAGATGCAGAAACCAAAGCATAGATAAATCATGTAAATACGGCACTGCCTTTCTGGCTCCAGTGGCGCCATCCCACACCTTCAGCCTCTAGGGGTTCCTCAAAGCACAGTTTGAGAACCAGTGTACAAGCACTCCTCACCGCGATATTTGTACCTGAACCAGAAAACACATCAAAACAATGACCCACACAAAGTTTACACGGGGACAGTACCTCTTGGGACTTCAACAGCTTTCTAGAACCCCATCATCCCCACCTCACCACGGCCACTTTTCAGTCTTACTAAAGAATGCAAGTGCTCACCTATTGTTTTGTTTGCCCAGGCTCCACCCTGACCCTTCTTCCTGGCAGTGCTACCCTCTCCCAACTCCATCGTGTGCTTTGAGAACGGGTTGCCCTGTGCTTATAGGACCTCACCCCTAGATTACAGCCGATTGGTGGGGATTTGATCTCAGTTGGGCCAATCAGAGTGCCTCCACCCTGGAATGGAGGAAGTGTTCCTGCCTGGTGAGGGGACCTCGAGATGTGGTTCCAGAGATGTTGTTGGCCATGTCCCCCACCCATGGAGGACTCAGTCTGCAAGGAGAGGGAAAGAGCACAGCCTGCAGAGAGAGAAAATAGAGCCCTGCGGCATTTGATTTTCTGTTTCTGGTCCCTGAGATCCAGTGACATTTCAGTCACTGTTTGCTTATTCATTCCTTCTTATGTTGGCCCAGCTAAGCAGAGCCGGTTTCTGCTGCTGGCCATGAAGATGGAAAAGAAAACGAAGGAGGAGAAGGAGCTGCATGGCGGGGGAGAAAAGAATACAAGAATGAAGCTACTTTGCAGGTTGCAGCTCTGCCATTTGGAAGACAATTTGAGTTGACCACTCAATAGCCATTCTTGCCCTTCTTTTTTCCTGACAGAATTTGCATCTTGGTCAGGCTTCTTTAAAGATAGGAAATTGGGGGCTTCCCCGGTGGCGTAGTGGTTGAGAGTCCGCCTGCCGATGCAGGGGACACGGGTTCGTGCCCCGGTCTGGGAAGATCCCGCATGCCGCGGAGCGGCTGGGCCCGTGAGCCATGGCCGCTGAGCCTGCGCGTCCGGAGCCTGTGCTCCGCAACGGGAGAGGCCACAGCAGTGAGAGGCCCGCATACCGCAAAAGAAAAAAAAAAAAAAGATAGGAAATTGGTCCAGTATGAACCTTGGCCAATGAGATGTAGGGAGAGTCTGATGGTGGTGGTAGGGGGTACTTGGGAGGGTTTTTCTTATTATTCAAAAGTGACATGGGACAGGGCCTGTGAAGAGATAGTTTGCTATCTGCAGCTGTTATACCCTTTTTCCATGTAGGATGAGTTTTTAGCTGGACACATGGTTGTCCAGCCAAAGACTGCATTTCCCAGCCTCCCTTGCAGCTAGATGTGGCCATGTAGCCAAGTTCTAACCAATGGTATAAGTGCCCGTGTTGTGTGTGACTTCTGTGGCTGTGCCTGTTAAGAGGAGGTACATGACCTGTCCTCCCTCCCCTCTTTCTTCCTGACGACTAGAATACTTACATAATGATGAGCCATCTTCCTCCTTGTGGATAAGGACAGCAACTTAGAGAAGTCTAGCCCTCAATCCCACTGGCTGACATGTTAACCCTGAACTGATGTTGGACCGTAAAGGGACAGGAAAATAGATTTCTATGTTGTTTAATCCACTGCTCTTTGCGGTCATGTTACAGCAGCTGATCTACCCAATACAGGATCTTCTTGCTTTAGATCTTGCTGTGCTGTCTGGAGCTGTGACAGCCATCTTGTGAACATGAGGGGAAAACCCAGGGGATAACTGAGAAGCCAAGTGAGAGTCCTACTTCCATTGAGCTGCTGAACTTGCCAACTCTGCAACCACTGATTCCAGATACCTTGTTAGGTGAGACAATACATTTCTTATTCAAGCTATTTTCATCGGTTTTTCTATCACTTGCCGGCAAAGCATGCCAACTGAGGTACCCTAGGTGGTCTGTGGTAGAGTGGCCTAAAATCATGCCCTGGCCAGGGACAGTGGAAGGCCAGAACACAGTGGGGAGATTTGTGACCCAAACCCACTCCCCCATCAGGAGCTTCTGCCCTTTCCATCCAGGAGGTGCAAATCCAGCCTCAGACCTTTCTGGACAAAGCAGCTATCAAAAGAGCGTTGACAAAACAGAGCCTCTCTGTTTATCCATCAAGAAGAAAGAGAGAGGAGGGTGAAGACATTCCACCTAAGTTGTGTGGTGGGGAGAGTATGACTTGCATCCTCTAACCGGTAATAAACGCGCTTGTCTCCTGGGTCCTTGGCAGCTTTACCCTGAGAGCTTTTATTTCTGTCCACAATTTCCATTTCATGGAGCCAGGAGTTCTGCAGATCACTCAGGATCTTGGAAGGAAGCAGAAATCACATCAGAGAGGACTTTGAGGAGGATTTAATGAAGGGACTTTACAGAGGTGTGCAGAGAGCTAAGGGAATGCTGAGACACGCTTGAGCACCAGGCAAGGGCTGCAGTGCAGGAGGGGCACCTGCAGCCAAGACCTCGGTGGAAATACCCCTCTCTCCTCCCGCTCTCTGATCTCGCGCCAGTATCTCCCAGTACCTCACGCCAACCTCGATGGAGAGAGTAAGGGAGCCTGGGGGATGCAATCCACAGAGGTCGACCTCCTGGGGCAGGGAGGGAGGGGCAGAGCCTGGATTGGGG
This sequence comes from Monodon monoceros, assembly GCF_005190385.1. Taxonomy (NCBI): domain Eukaryota; kingdom Metazoa; phylum Chordata; class Mammalia; order Artiodactyla; family Monodontidae; genus Monodon; species Monodon monoceros. The sequence continues at coordinate 92,204,544 of NW_021703784.1, read as the reverse complement.
GTGGGGGTGGGGGACAGGTATGAGAGAGGAGGGCAGGGGGAACTTTTGGTTCAGATCTACTTGCTCCAGAACTTCCCAGCCTCGTGTTGTTGGGAGGTGCAGGTGGGGAGAAGGGGGTGACGAAGACCCTTAGGCTGGGCAGTTCTGGTTATGGAGGACCCAGGTTCAGAGGCCCCTGAGCAGGCAGCTGGTGCTGGGCCTTTTCATAGGAAAGGGGGAGAACCCCAAGGATAAGGGAGGCAAAGAGCCAGCTGCCCTGCCAGGCGGGCACCAGAGGGGCTCTCAGGAAGGGCGCTTGCAAGTCAATGGCAAATGATGAAAAATGCAGGCAGATAAATAACTTAAAAGACCCAAGTTTGCTGGAAATGTTTTCTGATGTCGGCTCAGCTGCTGGGCAGCCAGGCTGGCAGGCTCTATTTTTAATCAGGGCCAGTTGGGTGGAGACAACTGGTTGCTTTGGGTGGCTTTGAAAGGAGGCTCTGCCTCATTGTTCCCTGTGGGGCTGCTTTTGCTCTGTCCCCAGGCACTCCTCCGCTCCAGCCTCAGCATGAGAAAGGTCACCGGCAGGTTTCCCAAGTAGACAGGGGAGGTGGAGACCACGGGTTTGGACCTCAGAAAGTAGTGGGTTCGAGCTGCAGCTCTGCTACTTAAGCTGTGTGTTTAATTTAACCTTGTAGAACCTCAATTGCCTCATCTGTGAAACGGGGTAACAGTAGTACCACCTGGCAGGGACATTTTGAGGATTCAATGCGACTGTGTTTGTGCAGAGCTTAGCACACGTGGCACCTGCAGAAGAAGTACTCAATGAGCATTAAAGGAAGTGGAGCTGAATTCCTGGGAAAAGCTGCCTGGGTTCACATCCAGGCTCACTTAGCCTCTCCAAGATTCCGCTTCCTCATCTATAAGAGATGCAACCACCTCCTATGGTTAACATGATGATTAGGAGAGAGACTGCGCCAGAGGAAATAGTAGCACTAGCTAGATGGCAGCTGTTGTGATTATAGCTGTCGTTGTTGTCATTTCATGAGAAGATTGGGATGAAAGAACAAGTAACCCAAAGTCACTGCTATAGGGTGTGGTCTAGACTATATATGTGGGGACGGGGCTGTTGTGGTCTGCATCTCCTCCGATGCTGGTCTTTCCTCTCTCATTATCAGAGTAAGAAATGACATGGGAAGATGCCCCTCATGGTCACAAAATGCATCCTTGGGGTAGAGAGGGGGCACTCGTGAGTTCAGCATCATACAGGCTGCACCTATGGGCTGTGGAACCTGGAACAAGTCATTTCCCCTCTCTGAACCTCAGTTTCTTCGTCTGTAAGACTCCTCCCAGCACAGCTGTTATGGTTGAATGTAAAGGACTTAGGGCCCAGCTCATAGTCAAGGTTGATTGCTTTTAAACAATTATTCCTTGGACAGGATTAACCTCCTCAGCACCCAGGAAGGAAGGAAACCTCACTGTCCGCTGGAACGTGGAGGGGAATGCACCATCAACATCACTGATAATCAGGGAAATGCAAGCCAAAACCCCAATGGGTTATCGCTTCGTACCTGTTAGGATAATTATGACAAAAAGAAAACAGATGTTGGCGAGGACTCAGAGAACAGGGGACAGGGAGCCCTTATGCACTGTTGGTGGGAATGCAAACTGGTACAGCCACGATGGGAAGCAGTATGAAGGTTCCTCAAGAAATTAAGAATACAACTACCATATGATCCAGCAATTCCACTTTTGGGTATTTATCCAAAGGAAATGAAACCATGATCTCAAAATATATCTGTACTCCCATGTTCACTGCAGCGTTAATCACAACAGCCAAGGTGTGGAAACAACCTGGGTGTCTGTCATGGATGAATGGATCAAGAAGACATGACATGTAAATATTTATACACGCACACAATAGAATATTATTCAGCCTTTAAAAAGAAAGAAGTCACGTTATTTGCAGCAGCATGGATAAACCTGGAGGGCATTCGGCTGCGTGAAACAAGCCAGACAGAGAAAGACAAATACCACATGGTATCACTTACAGATGGAATGTAAAAAAGAAAAGTTCAATTCATAGAAACAGAGAATAGAAGAGTGGTTGGCAGGGTCTGGTGGGGGCGTGGCTGGGGAAAATAGGGAGAGGCTGGTAAAAGGGCACAAACTTTCGGCTACAAGATGAATACGGTCAGAGGATCTAATGTACAGAACGCTGACTATAGTTGATAATGCCGTGTTGTATAACTGAAATTCTCTGAGAGAGTAAAACTTAAATGTTCTCACCAAAAAAAAAAAAAAGGTAAACTGTGGGGTTAAAAAAAAGACACAAGGGCTTCCCTGGTGGCGCAGTGGTTGAGAGTCCACCTGCCGATGCAGGGGACGCGGGTTCGTGCCCTGGTCCGGGAGGATCCCATGTGCCGCGGAGCGGCTGGGCCCGTGAGCCATGGCCGCTGGGCCTGCGCTTCCGGAGCCTGTGCTCCGCAACGGGAGAGGTCGCAACAGTGAGAGGCCCGTGTACCGCAAAAAAAAAAAAAAAGACACAAGAGAGGTCATGCTCATATCTAGTGAACAGACTGTCCCCCAAAATGCCGTGGGTGGGGAGGAATAAGCTCACTGTCTCCCCTCCAAAGGCCTGCATTTTCAGTTGATACCACACTCATGGGGTAGCGTGAGTTGCCGTGATGCCTCCCACTGCCACCTGCGTACCCCTGGAGAGCAGAAGGCTATGTCTCCCTTCCCCCATCTCCCATATCTGAGCTCTGGACTGGTATACAATCGGTGCTCAGTAAGGAGAGTTACACATTTGTGCATGGTGTTACCATTTACAAAACATATTCACCCCGTGCCACCAGCTCAAGTGGACCGGGACACTTGCCTAAGGTCACACAGCCGGTGGAGATCTAGGGATGCTCCTTTCACACCTTAGATAGTCCTCTAAAATGATACCTGAAGTGTTTTGTTTTCTTTTGAATCCTTACTGTATCTCAGATCATGTGCTGTGTGCTTTACATCCGTCACCTCATTCAATCCTCATAACAGCTTGATAAGGTAAGTGCTGCTATAGTCCCCATTTTACAGGTGTAGAAATTGAGATTCCTAATGCAGGACTTGCCCAGGGTCACACATCCGTCAGACCAGAGCCGTGGTTTGGAAACAGATCCATTCTTCATAGCCTTCCAGATCCTTCAGAGCTCATACCCTCAACCACCACACTCTACTGACCAAAATTTCCTTCCCCAGCTCCAAAGTTGTAAACACTATGCAAACCCCTTCCTACAAGGTGGCAATATTGCCTGTCCTTCCACCTCATCCCCCACACTCAGGATGAGGCAAGACAGAAGGAACAGTCAGGGGTGAACCCAGAGAGCTGAAATAACATGATCAGAGTCAACACAACAGTTAAGCCACAAATCCGGGATTGGAATTGAGGTTCGTCAGATTCCAGAGACTGTACTGCTAACCATCATATAATATCACCTCTAATCATATTTAGTTAATTTAGTATTTAATTGTATACACATATCTTATAGTGGAATACTTATAGTTCATTAGTTTCTCTGGTTATGGTTTCTACATATTATATTATAATTTGTTCTGAGCTCCTCTGGAGCGAGACTGGGTGTCACTCACCTTTTCTTTTCTTCTTTTTCTTTCTTTCTTTTTTTTTTTTCCTTTGGCTGCGCCTCTCAGCATGTAGGATCTTAGTTCCCCAACCAGGGATCAAACCCGTGTCCCCTGCAGTGGAAGCATGCGGAGTCTTAACCACTGGACCGCCAGGGAAGTCCCCGTTCACCTTTTCAATTGTTGCACCGAGCACAGTGCCTGTCATAGCACTGGGACTTAGAGCAATGAATAAACTAAGTAGAAGAGCTGAACCTCCAACCTCATTTGCTGATTTCCTTTGTTGATTTCCAGGGCTCCTTCCTTTACATCAAAACCTCAAAGACCTGGAGTTGCCGGAACACTGGGTGGTACAACGCCACAACCCAGGATAGGCATGAGCTGCCAAGGGCTGGACTGTGTACGGCAAGCTGGCTAAGCTTGTGGGCTCTGGACCCAGCTTGCCTGCGTTCAGATTCCGACTCTACACATAGTAGTTCTGGGAGCTCGGGCAATTTACTTAATCTCTCCCATCGGCCGGAGGGGTTGTCACGGGCAAGGCTTTGGGGATAGGAGTCACCTCCATCTGAGCGAAGGCATCTTGGGCTCCACCAATGGGCAAGGCAGATGGGGCGTAGGCAGTCAGTGCCTCAGTGCTTCTCCTCCATCAGACTCGCCTTTCGGCCGGCTTTGTAGTCCTGCCTGGCTGGACGCATACAGCCTTGTTAATAATGTATAGGCCCCCGTCTGCCTTACTTAACACTGAGCTCCAGCAGATGCACAGCTCTTTATAAATGATCCAGTCCAGCTGATTAGACCCCATGGGGCACATTCCTGCAGCCAGCCTCTTGTTCCCCATAATGGAATCATAATGTTAATGTGATTTCAATTAGGGCTACATTACAGAACACAGGTGCTGGAGTGCGCCCATGGCCCGGGAGACCTCCCCGGGAACTCATTTTCCTGGGAAAGGTACGTATGTTTCCAAGGTCTCCACCAACCTCAGGAAAAAGCAAGTCATCCCGGCTGCGGGGAAGCTGTGAGAGCAGAGATAAGAGGTATCCTGAGCCCAGGTTCCCTGCTCTCCAGGACCCCCGAACCTTTGTTTCTCATTCAAACTTGACTAGTATGTAGGCCCTTTGACGGGAGAAAACATGTCTTGGGGACCCTAAGGTCCACAGGCCCCGATTTGAGAAATACTGACCCAAGAACCAAAGCCTCAGTCTAGGAAAATGCCTTTTGTTGTCTATTATCACCGTAAAAGGGAGGTATTGCCTTGACAAAAGGCAATAGCATTTTTTTCCTTAAAAATAATTCCCACGTAAGGAGAATTTACCACGTGCCAGACATAATTCTTCATATTTTACGTGTAGGAAATCATTTCTTAGATTTTATCATCAAAACGAAAGCATGCAAACATTTTCATCTCTTGAAAATTATCAAAGGATGCATTTCTAGTGTACAGAGTGTCTGTAACTATATATAAAGTATAATATAATATATTATACATAATATACATATATAATATATATAACTATATATAATGTTGTCAAGGACATCTTCAACCTGTAAAACAAATATATGTATGTAAATATATATATTATCTATGTAAACATATAATGATTATCTATATTATCTTCTAGACTTTATGGAGACCCTGTGGTTTCACAGATCAGTCTCCTTCACTCCATGGTGAGCACTGGAAGTTAGAGATTTGTTATTTTCTTCATATTTGCATCCTCAGGGAGTACTTAGGTGATTATTTATCTCAGTTTCCTCAACGTAGCATGGGACCCACTGGATAGACATAAATTAAATGAGATAATTCAAGCAAAGCAATTAACATAACACCTGACACATGGTCAGCCTTTCACTGTTGTGGCCTCTCCCGTTGCGGAGCACAGGCTCCGGACGCGCAGGCTCAGCGGCCACGGCTCACAGGCCCAGCCGCTCCGCGGCATGTGAGATCTTGCCGGACCGGGGCACGAACCCGTGTCCCCTGCATCGGCAGGCAGATTCTCAACCACTGCGCCACCAGGGAAGCCCTCAGTGTTGCTTTAATTTGCAGTTCCCTAATGACTTACGATGTTGTATAGCCTCCTGTGTCATTTGACATGCCTCCACTTTTTTTTTAAGTGAGCACTTTCTTACTTCTTTCTGGCAGTTCAAGATGCTCCAGGCTCATCTTATATTTTTTCTAGAATTCCGTCCCAGAATCAGCCATTTCTCCGGGGAGTCCTGGTTCTTTTTATTAGAGAATGGTATTTAGAAATCAAGATCTGGGTGCTAGGCGTGATTATTGTTACTGGAGTGTCACTGCTTCCAGGTCCTCTCAGCAGACACAGCTAGGAAACGTATGTATACACACATAACTATATTTATTTCTGCATTTACTTGTATATATATACTATAATAAACATGAGTTCATACTGACATCTTGACTGTAATCCACCATTATAGCATTCATTCTAGGCTTCCCCCTTACTTATTTGTAATGTCTTTCTTTAACAGTGAAAAAGCTGGCTCTCATTATCTAGAATATATAATATGTATATATGTATGTATGTATGTAGATACAGCCCTAGTACAGAGAATGGATAACCTGGAGGGTGAGAGTACAGTGTCTGGGTACTGTGCTTCCTCTTTAGGTTTACAGTATTGAGTCAAAAAACTGGTTTCAGAGTTACTTAGCTCAGTTCCTTTTCCCCCACTAAATTAGTTTTTATACTATTTTATACTATTAGAGTCAAGTAAAATTAAATGCAATACTTTGTATTTTAAAATAGGATTTTTGTTATCCCATATTATTATAGTACTTCTCTCTATTTTTTTATTATCTCTCTGTCCATCCTTCCCTCCATTACTATGCATAAAGCAATGCCTGGAATTGTATTAACCAAGTGTTAATAACAGTTGCTTCCGAGTGATGGGATTTGAGATAATTTTTAACGTTATTCAGGTCCATATTTTGTAACTCATTTTTATAATAAGCATACATGTTATTTTTTACAGAAAACAAGGAAGTGTTCTCTAAAATCAAGGAAGAAATGGTAAACAGGTGGAACACTGCTGAGGGGTAAAATCCCTAGTGGATATAGTAGCTAGGAGATCATTTGGGGGCCTGATGGGAGCCATCACTTTGGAAGAGTGAGGGACGGCAGCCAGACTGGATAGGTAGAGGAATAAACGGGAGGCGTGGACAAGGCAAGCAATGAAGTTGAGTGCTTTCTGGTGTGTAGCATGCCTGGGAACCACCCGGAGCTTGTCCAAATATATTCCTGGGTCCCACCGCCAGGGCTTTAAGTCAGCAGGTCTTGGGTGGAGCAGAGAACTTGCTTTTCTACCAAACTCCCAGGTGATGCTGACTCTGCTGGTCCTCACACTAAACCGAGCTGCGCTGAGTTAGGCAAGTCTTTTGAGAAGATTGATTGGCTGTGAGGGAGGCAGGCGAGGACACGGGAGGGAAGATGCTTTGTCTGGATCACTTTTGTTGTTGATATCTGTTTGCTTTTTATGTGTTGTTGATATCTGTTTGCTTTTTATGTGCTCCTAGTCATATATAAACAAAAAAAAAATAGAGAATTACGAAAAGAAATAGAGAAATCAATAATCTTAGTGAGAGTTTTTCTTAATACTTCTTTATTGGAGTATAATTGCTTCACAATGCTGTGCTAGCATCTGCTGTACAACAAAGTGAATCAGCCACATGCGTACATGTGTCCCCATATCCCCTCCCTCTTGAGCCTCCCCGCCACCCTCCCTATCCCTCCCCTCTCGGTCATCGCAAAGCACCGAGCTGGTCTCCCTGTGCTATGCGGCTGCTTCTTAGTGGGAGATTTTAACACACCTTCTTCAGTAACTTTATTATTATTATTATTATTGCGGTACGCGGGCCTCTCACTGTTGCGGCCTCTCCCGTTGCGGAGCACAGGCTCCGGACGCGAAGGCTCAGCGGCCATGGCTCACGGGCCCAGCCGCTCCGCGGCATGTGGGATCCTCCCAGACCGGGGCACGAACCCGTGTCCCCTGCATCGGCAGGCGGACTCTCAACCACTGCGCCACCAGGGAAGTCCTTCAGTAACTTTAGAGCAAGGTGGTAAAAAAATAAAATCAATAAGTGTGTAGATGATATGAATAACCTAATTAACAAGCAATGCCTGATGTATACAGAGAAATACATCAAATAATGACAGAATTATTTTCAAAGGCACATGGAATTTGCCAAAAGATTCTACCTGGCCATCAAAGAAGCTTCAAAAAATTTCCAAAGATTGAAATAATACAGAGTACAGGCTAGTCTTTGACCATTGTGAAATCAATTATGATGATAAACGCAACATTTTCAAATGTTCAGAAGTTATGTAGTACACTTCTATTTTCTTAACCGTTTATTTAGAAATAATGTCAAATTTACAAAAAAGTGGTAAAAATAAAACTAGTACAATGAACATGTATCTTCCCTTCACTCGAATCCACTTATCGTAAGCACTTAACGCCATTGCTTTACCACCCGTCCCTCTCAGGCCCCCAGGCCCTGACCCCAGCACACACACAATTTTTTCCAAGCTCTCAGCTGAGGACAGTGGTGCTCTAAGGACGATGGTGCTTCAACGACAAAGGACGACCCTGCCTGAAAAAGTTTCAGAGTTACACGCCCGGTTCGCCCTCTCCACCCTGCTGCGAAGATTACGAAATTCCTGAGCCCACCTGGGCAACGCCCACCTGGGCAACGGGACCTGTCCCAAATAAGGAAAGGCATATGCCCTTTCCCACTCCCACCCTGTAGAAGGAAGGTATATGCGCCTCGACCAATCAGTAAATGGAATTTTCACCTCGGACCATTCCTTTGTTTTCTGGCTATAAAAGCTGATCCGTAGCACATGTTCGGGCTCGACTCTCCCAGACTACTAGGAAGTTGGCCCGCTGTTCTGGCAGCGACCCTTCCCTCTAATAAATTCTATCTTCTTTACATTCTGCCTTATGTCTGGAAATTCTTTTCCAACCCGCGTTCGGACCACCACTCTTACCAACCACATGAATGAGTTCCTTGGAAGTGGATTCTCCAAACTCCCATGAGCTGCCCCATCTGATGCTGATTGGAGCAGAGCCAAGCCTTGCCCCAAGTCACAGATTTGTGAGTTAAACAAATGTTGTTTTAAGCCAGTGAGTTTGGGGGAGTTTGGTATGCAGCAGTAGGAACTGGACTAGATATTTCAGGGCTTGGGACGTGAGTGGTCCAGAGATACATTAGGGCACTGTGGGTATTAGGAGGCTCCTGTATTTTCAGTGGGAACAACCTGCCGTGGGGGGTGATTTCCTCCTTCTGTCCTGGTGCGGGTAAAGAGAAAGCTGAGAATCAGCTCATCTAGGGTCGCAATTTTGCAGGTGGGTGCAAAAGACAGATGGAAAAGTGTGATTCAGGAAATGGTGATTCAGAGGGTCACTGAAATGGTGGACCACCATGGATTCTAAGCTGGATGCAGAAGAAAGCGGAGGTGGAAGGTGGTTGCCAGAAAGGAAGTCAATAAAAGGGTATAATGGTTCATTTAGTGTGCCAACTTGCCTGGATCATGGGGTGCCCAGATATTTGACTAAACATTATTTCTGCGTGTGTCTGTGAGGGTGTTTCTGGATGGAATTAGCATTTGAATCAGGGAATTCAGTAAAGCAGTTTGCCCTCCCCAGTGTGGTGGGCAGCATCCAATCGTTGAGAGCCTGAATAGAACAAAAAGGCAAAGGAAGTGAGGCAGGACAAAGATGGGCCCCAGGCTGAACAGCTGGAGTTGTCCCCTGCGGACAGATACTCTAAGATGAAGAGGGGGAGGAGCTAAGCCCCACCCAGATAGAAGACCACATGTTTCTCATTCTCCAGGTCGGGAAGACCTTCCCGACTGCACAGGTGCAGAAAGGCTCCTCAGAGGTCAAAGGGAGGGGCCGTCACCCCATAGTAGGTGATGTCAACCTACCCATAGGCCTATTCGCTAGAATCCACCTTGGCTAAGAGATGCGTGCGCACACATGGGAGGACCCTGAGGTAAACCAAATAGGGACACAGAACCAGGCAAAGTAAGATGATTGGCCAAAGGAAACACGGAAGAAATGCCCCATATAAGTGATTCAAACCACCACGAAGGTGTGACTCTCTCTCTGAGCCCACCTGCATGTCTATCCACACGTACTCTTTTTCCTCCTAATAAACACTTTACTTGTTTCACTACTTTCCGTCTTTGTGGGGATTCACTTCTGCAGTCGTACGGGCCAGGGCCTCGTCACTGGCCACTGCTCCCAGGTGGTCTAGTGACTAGGATTCAGCGCTCTCACTGCTGTGGCCTGACTTCAGTCTCTGGCCGGGGCACCGAAATCCTGCTTCAAGCCGCTGTAGGCCGAGGCCACCCAAGGCCAGAAGGACTAATTCAGCCTTTCCTGTCTGATTGCTCAGCTGGGACCCCGATCTTCTCCTGCCCTCAGTGTTCCTGATCCTCAGGCCTTCGAACTTGGACTGAATTACCACTGACTTTCTTGGGTTTCCAGCTCGCAGATGATGTATCGTGGGCCTTCTCGGCCCCCATAATTGCACGAGTCAATTTCTTATAATAACTCTATCATCTATCTATCATCTATCTCCTATTAGTTCTATCCAGAGAACCCTGACTAATACTAGGAGTCAGGGCATTCAAGACCCCGATGAAGCTGACAGATGGTTGTAACTGGAGTACAGCCATTATCAGGGAAGATGAGATCAGGAAGCCTGGGTCTCTACTGAGAGCTGCAGAGCAGCCCTGGCCGTGGCCGTAGGGCAGGGCAGTTTTAGGTCTGATGAGGACTTTCTCTTACTGGTACCGCTGATTGTCTCTCAAATGTCAGCCTTCCCTTGCTTCATCACCAGGAACAGACGCCTTTCTCTGCTCCCCGCTGGGTTCTGTCTCCTCTTTGTCAAGAGCCCTGCACACGCTGAACTCTCTCTGTTTCTTCCCCCTCTGCCTCCCTGAGGGCTGGCTCTGCGCTTTGTTCACCCCTGCATCCCCAGCACCTGGTCTGGCACGTTCTGAGGCCCAGAAAATGTTTGCTAAATGAACCAATACTTGAAGGCAGGACTGATGGATGGAGAGCCCAAAGGGACTCTGACAATGGACGAAGTCCCACACCCTCTCAGGCTCATTCTTTCTGCCCCACTTTCCAGAAGGTAAATGGGAAGCCAGAGAGGTCAGAGGCCTGCCCAGGTCACACAGCAGAGCAGGCCCGGTGACTGAAACCGCAGCAGAAATAAGATCAAGGGCGAGGTGGTGGCGGCGGGAAACAGCTGGAAGGAAGGCCCTAAATCCCTGTTCTGCAATGTTTCAGCACCTCGCTGGACCGGGACAGACACCCCCCTCTTCTCACATCTTCCTCCCTTCACTGGCTGGCTGCAGGGAGCCGCCCAGCCCAGGGGCCAGGGGTGGCTGCCCCTGCGGCGGGGAAGGGGGGGGAGCGGGGACGGGGAAGGGCCCAGCTGTATCTCGGCGCCCACCGCTCCCCTCCGCTCCCCAGCAAGTAAAAGGAAAAGGACAATTAAAAGGAAACCCAGAGGTGGGAAGGCAGTTTTCCAAGCCAGGCTCGGGGCTTCCCTGGGAGGATGAGGTGCCCTAAGGAAATCCCGTTAAATGGATGTTTATTTTAATGGGAGCCGAAGGGAGAGGGGCTGAGGCTAATCCTGGGGGTGAGAGGAGGAAGGGAAGGGAAAAGGTGCAGGGTCTGTGCTCACAGATGGCTTTTGTGAGCTTCCCGAAGGCTGCCCATTGGGTAAGTGGCCAAGATGCAAGCAGACAGCAAGGCCAGAGATGCTGGTACTGAGGCAGCCATCTGGGTTGGGGGGTGGGGATGGGGGATGGAGATGTGGGGACGAGGTGGGACTTATTCCTTCCTTCCTTCACCTCCAACATCCCTTGGGTCCTGATGACACCCTGACTCCATGCTAGGGGCTGGGTAAATAATGGCCCTTCAGCCCTGCTCCCTGCCGCAAGTAACAGGGGAGACGCAGAGCTAGGTGGTCTGTGGTAATGTTGGTGGGGCAGCCATAGGCACAGGGTACCTGGGAGCGTGGGGAGGCCCACGGGGCACAGGGAACATAGACTTCCCAGGCTTGTCCCACGTTCGGGACCCAGGGTCTTGCAGAAGGGGTGCTCTGAGGCTTGTTCTCACCTCCAGGCAATGACCTGGTGGAGAACCACTTTCTCGGTGCCTGGAAACCTAGCTGGATATGGGGAGCCCCTCCCCCAGCTCCTCTGCTCATGGGGTCCCTGTCATCCTTGATGGAGCTGGAGACCTTCCTGATGACTGGTCAGCCCCTAACATTCTTCTGGGCAGGTTTCACTTCCATCCCTCCTACTCACTCCCTCATTCAGTTCACAACTCTTCACTGAGGCAAGATGGGGTGTTCAGATTCCAAGATGAAATGCTTCATTCATTCATTCATTCATTCATTCACTCCACAAATCCACATGGGGCATCTCCTCCGTGCCAGGCACCGCCCTGGGTGCTGGAATTTGCAGTGAACAAAAACAGTTAAAGATCCTTGTCCTCATGGAACATCTTGTGGATAGAGATGAGAAAGAAGTGAGTGAACTACCTAGAATGTCAGATCCGGACGGTGCCGTGGAGAAAACAAGGCCAGGGTGGAGGTGGCATAACTGCTGCAGTAGCCACACTGTTCCTCGTTCTAACGCTGAGAGGAGCATCTTGGCCCGGCTCGGAGCTGAGATCTCCAGATCATCCCATTCCATCCTCACCGCTGGCCCGTGAGTCAGTTCTAGGATTATCCCGACTTTGGGAGTGACCATGTGGAGGCCCCCGGAGAGAGTGCCATATGTGCCAACAGTGACAAGCTAGTCCGAGCGGGGCCATGCCTCAGTCCCCACCCTCGAGGGCTGCTTGGGGGCCCCAGCCACGAGCTCCTGCTTTGGCTCAGACCCAGGAGGCTTCAGTGATCAGAGGCCTTGTTAAGCGTGTGGCTCTCGTCCGGGGACACCCCTCACCCCCACTGACCACATCGTCGGTCCTCTTGGGGCTCCCACCTGCCTCTGGTCAGTAGCCAGGGAAGCAGTGGGGTCAGGAGAGAGGGTGATGGATGGGAGTCAGGAGGCGTGGGTTCCAGCCCTGCCCACCCCCCACCCCACCCCTGGCCTCACCTGCCTTGTTACTTCAAGGTCCCTTTCCCGCTCTCTCTGTCTCTCTGCTAGTCTATGGAAGGAAGGAGATTGGCCGAGATAACCCCTGAGGCCCTGCGGGGTCTAGAGCTCAGTTTCCTCATCCGGATGGGATGCTCTCACCTTGACCACACCCTTGGACAGGATGAGACAGCCTCTCCTGTGAATGCAGATTCAGGGGGAGCTCGTGACTCTGGCAAGTGGGGAGGGTGGGAAGCTGGCTTGCTATCCTTTCAAATTACCTCTATTTGTGACATGGTATGTGTATCACCAATTAAAAAACAAACAAAAAACCCTGAACTTTAAATGTAAGCCTTTCTACGTTTCCTCCTCTTCCGGGAACCGCAGTCCGTTTAGCGAAGACTTATCCCTGGGGCTGCCTTGCTGGTGACGACATCTCAGGGCCTGGCGCATCATAGCAGGAGCTCCTACTGACACCCTCTGCATTCGCTCCTGATAACAGGAGTGCGCCGGCCTCCCCCATGTGCACACCTGCTGGATTCAGGCCCCTGGTGCACAGAGGCCCTACTTGATTGATCTCAGAGACCCCCTCCCCGCCCCCACCCCCTCATACAGACAGAAACACAGACAGACACACAGACACACACAGATACACGCAGACACACACAGATACACGCAAACACAGATACGCGCAGACACAGACACACGTGCTCCCAACGCCCTCTGGGGTGCTTTACCCATCCCTTAGTCAGTGATTAAGACATATTTGCTAAATAATAAATGAGCGCAAACTCTCAGGTCCAGGAAACCAGAGAGCCGGGCTGGGCCCAGGCTGTCTGCAGTTTCTCCGGCCTTCCAAGCTGCCTGCAGTCTGCTCAGCGGGAGAAACCGCTGAGCTGGTCTGTCTCACTGGGGCCGGTCTTAACGTTTCTTTTGTAATTTTTGAGACCAGGAGAGCTGGCACCGGTCGGGGTTACCCAGGGGAGGAGAGAAAATGAAAGGAGAGCTGTATCCCAGGAGGGGCTTCCGGAAGCAAGGCTCTGGCCCTGCCTGGGAACGTCTCTGACTGCCGCGCTCCCACTGCCTCTAATGGACTGCCCATCCCCACGTCTGGCAGGGCGTGCGAGCACGGAGGGTCCAGAGTATCCAGTCCTCATGTGCTGAGGCGCACAAGCCTTCAATCATGTCTCCTGTGGTCTGACCCACCCAACCTAAGCGGCTGCTCCCCCACTGAACTTGAACTTGACTCTCTCCAGATGTAGTGCAGTTCACAGGGAGCCATGGTCAGCCCACATGTGTCCTGTCTGGAGTTGCCCTGGGGTACCTCTAGGGAGTCTGGTCTCAGGATCCCTGGAGGAGTGAACTGGTTCCAGCTGATCTGGGTGTCTGGTATGTGGTAGGGGGTGGAGAGTGAACTGAGCATCAAATGCGGCTGAGCTGGCGTGTTGAAGGCAAGACCCAGTTCTGGCCCCAAAGAGCGTCCCTTGCCTGCACCAGAACCCCAAGGGCACCGCTGCCCCCAGGGGCAGGTGGAAGGTTCAAGAAGGAAGTTGTAGACATCGACGTTCCAAACCCAGGCCTTGACGGGGAGCCTGGGTTCCAAACCCAGGCCCTGATGCTCCCTGATGGGTAGCAGGAGAGTGGGGAGGAGGATGGAGGGGGTAGAGCTAAGACAGAATTCTACCCCATTCTGGAAGGCCCTTTAGGAATTATCTTGTCTATGGTTCATGATTTGCAATTTTGTGTTCCCTGTGAAGAATTACAAAAATAAAGGATGGTTGTCTGACAAAATTACCATTACCAACCCTTATTTTATAAAAGAAATGGTATTCTTTAATGCCAAAAATGTAAGAGGAAGGTGGGTATGATTTCAAGATAATGGACAGTTCTTTACACAGAAAGCACTGGGCTTTTTGGAAATCTCAATATACAGTGATTTTTCTTTTCTTCCTTGGTGATAAAAACCTCCTTATTTGACTAGCTGCTGTGAGCAGGCCAGTGTTTGGAACAACGGGGAAACTGAGGCCCAGAAAGAAGTGACATGTTTGGATCCCGTGGTGAGCGAGGGGCAGAGTGGACCCCGAGTCCAGGGCTCTTTCCACAGCCCTGGTTCCTGGGAGTGACTTGGGCTCCAAGGTCCTGCATGGGTGGGGAGTCTGCTCTCTGCTGGAGGCCCGGTGGGGTGACTGTTCCCAGAGCCCCGGGGAACAGGCAGCACAGAGCCCACCTCTCCCAGCCTCCCACGGTCCCCGGGGCCCGCTCCAGAGCCCACTCCAGGCTGTAGCTTCAAGGCTTAACTGCCTGCAGTTCCCTCTGGGAACGCTCCGTGCCCTTGGCCGCCAGCTCTCCTGGCGTGATGCGTCTCCAGTGCCAGGAGGGAGGGGGCCACATGTTCCCCATATGCCACCGGGGTGGGACTTTTGCACTGAACAGCTGAGCTGCCCTCTCTTCCTCCTTCCCCTAGCAGACTTCCCTGCCTCTCTTCTCTTTGTCTGTCTTCCTCAAAGGACCTCCCACTTCCGACCAAGGAGGAGACAAAATGGGATGTTTCAGCATTTGCAGGGCCTGCAGTCTTTCCAAAGCATGGCCACCCACGTTGGTTTCAACTAAACAAATATACATACCCTGAAATCAAACAGGTGCCTACCCAGTGCCAGGATCTGCAGGGACAGGTAAAGGTGAGCTCCTTAGAGGATGCTATCCCTCCATTTCTCCATCCATTCTCCACCCTGTCATCCATCCATCCATCTCTCCATTTCTCCATTCATCCCTCCCTCCCTTCCTCTGTCCTTCCTCCTTTCATCTCTCTCTCTCTACCTCTCTATCCCTTCCTCAGCCCCCCTCTACCTTTCCATCTCTTCATCTATCAATTTCTCTCTTTCTCCATCCTTCTCTTTATCCCTCCCTCATTCCTCCACTCAAACTCTCCCCCTTATCCCTTCTTCCAGCCAATTAGTCATCTTTCCCTCTCTCCCTCCATCCCATCACCCATCCAACCATCCATGCATCCACCTACCCACCCATCCAGTCATCCATCTAGTCATCCATCCATCCATCCACCTCTCCATCCCTCCATTCTTCCATCCCCTTTCCACCCTTCCATCCCTTCAACCATTCATCTCTCCAGTCCTCCACTCATCCTTTTATCCTTCCCTCCTTCTAGTTCTCCCACCTCCCTCCACCCATCCCTCCACCCTTTTATCCTTTATCTGGCCAACAGCTCTCTCTCCACTCCCCTCCTTCCTCTCCATCCCCCCTCCACCTCTCCTTCCATCTGTCCATCTCTTCATCTCTCTCCACTTACTGAGAGGTCTCCATGGACCAGGCACTACCACTGTATTCCCTCAGGGGGCTGGCATGCTGCACACCGTAATATTTCAAGAAATGTTTGTTCTCTGGTGGTCTAGTGGTTAGGATTCAGCGCTCTCTCAGTAAATGTTTGTTGACTGGATCTAATGGCACCCCTGCCTTCCGGAGCTTATGCTACCCTGAGAATCAAGTCCACAACTAACTCTGATTCTGCTAAGTCTGCGATGGGGACTGAGTCTGTGCTTGCAAAGCAGGTGGGCGGAAGAGAAATACTGGAAGGACTCAGCTTTCATGAGTACCTACAGTGAGCCAGGAGCCTTACACACCCTGTCTCTTTTTAGTTCCTAGCAGTCCTATGAGGAAGATGTGTTTTTTCCCCCATTTTACAACTGAGGAACTGGGCCCAGAGGCCCCGGCATGGGAAGGAAATCTGAGTGCATCTCTGCTCTACCACTAGCTCCACTTTGGGGATCAAATATGTGGTGCCTTTTCAGGTTTAATTGTAAATCCCTCCTCCAGCAAATCCTACATCTCACCAAACACAGCCCCCACTTCAAGGCTGATTTCTTTTTTTAAAAAAATAAATTTATGTATTTATTTTTAGCTGCTTTGGGTCTTCGTTGCTGCACGCGGGCTTTCTCTAGTTCCCACGAGTGGGGGCTACCCTTCGTTGCGGTGCATGGGCTTCTCATTGCAGTGGCTTCTCTTGTTGCGGAGCACGGGCTCCAGCACGCGGGCTTCAGTAGTTTTGGCACATGCAAACTCAGTAGTCATGGCTCGTAGGCTCTAGAGCGCAGGCTCAGTAGTTGTGGCGCACGGGCTTAGTTGCTCCGCGGCATGTGGGATCTTCCCTGAGCAGGACTTGAACCCGTGTCCCCTGCATTGGCAGGCGGATTCTTAACCACTGAGCCACCAGGGAAGTCTGAGGCTGATTTGTTTGCTCCTGTTTCTTCCCCCAGCCTGGAATAGTTCAGTCTTCTTCTCCACCAGAAGAAATCCTACCTACTCCCCAATACTCACCTCCAAGGATGCTTCCTCAGGAGGTCTTCCAAGATTGCTCCCACCTCCACCAGTTTCAGCAAGAGTGAATCATTTCTTTAGTTCCCACAAAACTGTATTTACTCCCCCTTTACAAATATCACATGCTCTGCCTTGTCTGAAGATGTGTTGAGGGAGGGTGTGGTATGTCTGTCTTCTTCATCTGAGCTCCTTAAGTGGGGTGAGGGGCCTGCTATCTGAATCACCTCGGTCGTTCCCCCCGCACCCACCCCCGACATAACCTGGAACCAGAACACACACAGTGGGAAAGCAATGCATGTGGCTGAACCACATTTACCACCAGGGGTGATATGAAAAATATTTGCCAGCCAGCAGAGCATGGACAGCGTCCAGTCAGAAAGGTAAGAACCAACAGGGCATCATCTCTGTCTGTCATTTCCAAAGAGCTTCAAGCTTTTGCTCAGCCCCTCCTGACCTGATCTCTACTTCAGAACGAGAAAGATGCTGAGAGGCGGTCAGCCTCTGGGGAGGCTCGGGGAGCGGGGCCCTGGCTGTGAATTTGGGGAGACCAGGTCCGGTGAGGCTGCACATGATGCCTCCTTCTCTTGTCTTCTCTGCCCTAGATCAGGCCTGTCCAGGCCATAGGAGCATCTAGGAAGGGAGGAGGAGAATCTGGGAATCAAATAATCAGAGCGAACATGTAACATGCTCTGGGGGCTGAAACTTGACATGCACCATCTCATTTAATCCAAACCACCGTCTCAGGGTGGGGCGCACCATGCTTATCCCCATTTTGCAGATGGGAAAGTGAGGCTCAAGAAGATGAGATTTCCCCCAAGACTTCCCAGCTCATATGGCCAGGGGAGGAATTCAAGCAGTGGGACCCCCAGGACTCACGGCCATCAAGATGGCCCACTCCCCCTCCCTGGCTTTGGAGTGGACCAAGAAGGAGCCCGGGTGTAGGTGACAGGTGGGGCCCTTTTGGACAAGAGGAATTTTGGAGCTAGGGCACCAGGCCTGCACCATTCCCCCCAATAGTCTCAGTTGCGGGAGCTGGGCCTGCAAGAACCATTTGGAAGAGAGGCTCCTGTGTGCTGGCAGGGCGTCCTGTGCCAGCTCCGCTGTGAGCCCAGCTTTGCCGCCAGCATGGCGAGGCAGACTGCGACACCAAGGAGGCATCATTGAACTCTTAGTTTTTATCTATAAAATAGATAATATTTACATCACAGGCTTATTGGCAGGACGTGACACGGCACTTGCCCGGTCTGTAGCAGGCAATCACACTAGTCCCCTCGTTCCTCTGGCTCCTGCCCTGTACATGGGCACCAGGCTGGGCATGGAGGGGGTGGGAGGATGGGTGGGCGTCTGACACAGCTGAGGTCTCCTCTTTAGCTCACATGGCCTGTCAGGGCAGGAGTCTTGGCCAAGCACACCGCGAGGTCCCTCGGCCAGAAGTTGGGCCAAGTAAGTAGCAGCCTGGACCACACCACAGCCAGCCTAGGCTGCTTGCCCTTGGGGATTGCGATGCAGTGCCCCTCAGCCCCCTCCCACGCACACCCCCGCCCCCCGCAACCGGGACCGGCACACCCAGGATGAGGGCCGAGACGGTGACAACAAGGCCACGGCCTCTGTGCGACTCTGTGAGGCTCACTGCATACCTTAGCTCTCATTTCACAAGCTGAGTATTTACAGGGCCATTTCACAGAGAAGACAACTGAGGTCCAGAGAGGCTAACTACTTTGTCCCAAATTGTACACCCGGGCAGTGGCCAAGCTGAGGCCCAGCCCGAGGTGCGGTTCCCCTCGCTGTCCCTCTCATGTTGATGCATGAGTGACAGCGCTCGGCACCCGCAGACACAGCTCCACAGTCACAGGACAAAGTCTGGGCAGCAGGGCACTGGCCAGGAGGGCAGTGCTGGGTCAGCATGGAAGGAGGAGAAATGGAGGGCTTCCGGAGAGAGGAAGACGACCAACTCCCAGGCCTTAAAGGTCCCCCGGAAAGACCCCAGCTTCACGGGAGCCCCTGCCCTGGGAGCTCCTCATCCAGGGCCCCAAGCAGGAGTCCCTCCCAGGCTTTGGGTCCCAAGTTACCTGATCAGAGTGACACCCGCTTCGGTGCCGCCTTCCGTGGGAGGGCAGGAGGGAGTCAGGAACGCCCAACTTAACCAACTCCGTGTGCCCGGGAGCCTGGGCCTGTGCAGAGTGGGCACCAGAGAGCGTGCCGCCCCCCGCCCTGCCCTCGCCCCCACCCCCGCCCCCTGCCTGTCTGAGGACTGAATGGGGAGAGAGGAGGGAAGGGGGACAGGGTGTAGGCAGCCACAGAGGAAAAGAATTAAGAGCCCAGCTTTTAAGTTTCTTCTTGGGGGCCCAGAAACTTGATCTGAGGGTCGGGGTGCCGCCCCACGCCCCCACTCTCCGATTTCACAGCCTCCGGGCCGTTTTCTGTCCCTGGGATCCTGCAGCCTCTGTCAGTGAGGAGAGAGGAAGCAAGGCTGGCTGGAAATGAGGCCGTTTTCCTACCTCTGGAGCCTCCTCCCTCTTTGATCCAGGCGGGAGGAGAAAGGCTAAGTCAGCAGAATCCACCCCACTCACCCACCTGGGGCCCAGCCACCCTCTCCGCTCCCCGCTGTTACCAAGCTGGAAAGCACCGGAAAAATCGTGGCAGGGATGCCATTCTCTGGGAGGCAGTAAAAGCCAGCTCCCAGGCCAGGGCCAAGCACGGGCAATCTCCAAAACTGCTTCTTCCCCGAGGCTGCGCTGGGGTGGGTAGGGGGTAGGGCGGGGGCAGAAGGGAACGGATCATTCAGCAGAACCTCGTGGTGGGAGTCACTACCCCCATTTTACAGATGGAAACACTAAGGCTCCAAGAGATTGCAGCTGAGGAACACTATGCTTGGGATCTGAGCTTAAACTTGTATTCCTTCCAAGTCTGCCAACCCAGCTGGGGGTGGGTGCAAGGTGCTCTGTGTCACTACTTTCTAAATGACCCTGCTCCTTGTTCTGGGCCACCTAGGAGGACCGCTCTTTGCCCAGGAGGCCTGAGTGGATCTGCTGGACCACCTCTGAGATTTCCTGGAGAGTGCAGGAAAGAGTCCCATCTCAGGTCTTGTGAGAGCTCTCACCCAAAGTGACTCTGTTCACCGCAGGGGATTCAATGCCCATGGGCTGAACAGAACTTCACGGGTCAGCCCCTCCCAGGATTTGTCACATGGGAGAGAACTCAGGGCCCATGGTCACTGACAGGTGGCTGCAAAATGACCATCCACGAGTGTATCATCAGTCCTGACGATACACTCCGTGAAGGATGTGCAAGATGAAAAGTGCCGGGAAGTGGATGTCAGACTCAGGAGACCTGGCTGGTAAACGGCTGTCTTTGTAGCCATGCCAGGGATTCATGCTGGGTTTTGGGGAGGTGTGATAGGAGTTCGGGGCTGGGGAAGTTCTCCCTGGAGGCTCCCTACCAGCTGCAGGCCCCATCACAACCCTTTCAGACCTGTCTCTCTGAGGAACTGGGGAGATAGGAGGCTTGATATCGCCCATATCCTCGCTGAGAAGGTATCCTTCACACTAACCCAAGTTAGCTGGAACTCCTGATGAATTTACGTATCTGTGTGTTTGCTTTTGGTTGGGTCTCCAGCCCAGTCCACCGTGGAACCTCACGAACAATTCTACCTGTATTTTTGTGAGCCCCCTACCTACAGACCCAATCTGGGGAAAACACAAAACCCTTTCTGCCAAGTCTGTCTCTTTGGGGGCAGAGAGCACCCTCTAGCTACAGAGCTCCATTAGCGGACAGTTGCAGTCAGACCCCAGGTAGGAAGGGGCCTGAGCCCGGAAAGCCAGGGAGGGGAGAGGGGGTCAGGGAGTGGCAGCCTGATCCACCCCAGCTGTTCAAACATCCAGGCCCCCTTCCCTCTTCCTTCCAGAGTCCTCGGTCAGCACTCAGACCTGGCTCACGGCCACCCTGGGTCCCTGCAGTAAACACCTTGCAGAGATTTCCTCCCACAGATATGAGGCTTCTCTCTAAACCTCGGAGGCCAGAAGGCCGTGAGCTCTGGGGGATCCACCAGGGCTGGGCGGCCGCCCCAGAGAATAGAACAAAGGACCCTGCTGAGCTCAGCGGTGGGCACAGGAAAGAGCGGGGGAGGAGGTGAGTGACCACTCCCTGGCTTGGCTGCACTCAAGTCTCCTTGCCTTGTGCCCCTTCACCCGTGTGACATCCACGTGACACACAGGTCCCAACATTAGCAACGTATCCATTCCAGTGCATGGAATTCCTCTCCAGCCACCCTTTGCTACAGCCAACACCAACCCCTGTGTGTCTCTCTCCCCGTGTTCCCACCTCTAGCCATTGGCCGCACTGTCCTCTCCTTCTGTCTCTTCTCTGAGTATCTAAATTCTGTCTACTTTCAAGGCCCCTGATAAAGTGCTTCCAGGTAGAAAGCATCTCTCTCCATCCTCTGACCTCACGGTGCCTTACCTTTCATGACACTGGTCATTTTCTGCCATATGTGATAGATATTTGGGTAAAGGTCACGTCTGCCTTCCTGCAGCTCTTGAGGCCAAGCGTGAGCTGAGTCCTGCCACGTGGCGCCCAAAGGGCGCTTAATCCAGTGCCTTGGACGCGAGCAACAGGAACTGACATTTACTAATCTAGTAACTTTGCCCTTGCTAGTACTTCTTACTTATCTCAGTAATCCCCACACAAACATGGCGAGGCAGGCACTACCGTCCACATTTTACAGATGTGGCAACTCTCATAAACACTACTGCTTTGTATTATTTACATTTCCCAGTAGTATTGGGACATAACAAGCAGGATGGATTCTTCTCTGTGCTGATTTTGTATCTGGCAGCCTTGCTAAGTTCTCTTGAGCCTAATACTATACCCATGAATTCTTTTGGGTTGTCCATGAAAACAATCACATCATTTGCGAGTAGCTATTATTATTTTTTCTTTCCAATATTTATATCCTTTCATCTTAAAACACTTAACTTTATCTTATTATCTGTCTTACCATGCTGCCTGGAACTTCCGATACAATACTGACCAGAAGTAGCATTAGTAGGCAACTTTGTCTTACGTCTGATTTTAAAGAGAACGTTTTCTATCGCTCCTCACACTTTATGATGTTTGCACTAGGGTTTCTGTAGATACTACTTATTGGGCTAAAGAAACATTTATTCTCTTTCTAGGTTTCTAAGAGTTTTTGTCATGAGGAGATATTGAAGTTTATTGAACTTTTTCTGCATCTGTTGAGATTATTATATAGCATCTGTCCTTTGACTTATCTGATGTGGTAAATTACATTAATCTATTTTCCAAAGTCAAACCAACTTTGCATTCCTGGGGTAAATTGAGCATGTCAGGATGTGTTGTCATTTCTATTCATTAGAATATTCAGTTTGCTAACATTTCGTCCAGAGCTTTATCTCTATGTTCACAAGTGAAGTAGTTTCCTTTTCCATCGTGTTGTGTCTGGCTCTGGTATCAAGGTTTAACTTGTCTTATAAAAATGAGCTGGGGATTACCGTCATTTTTATGACCTCTGGAATATTTTGTGTAAGATTAGAATTATCTGAAACTTGACTGTTCGGTAGAACTTGCCTATAAAGCTGCGTGAGCCTGGTGTTTTCCATTTGGAAAGTCTGGAACTTCAGATTCCATTTCTTCTGTGGTTCTAGAGCTATTTAGATGGCGGGGGTGGGGGTGGCATATGCACAATTTTAGAGACACTATTATACCTTGTATTTCTTCTGGTTCCAATTTTTAAAGTTCTATTTTTCTAAGAATTCATTCATGTCACATAATTTTAAAAATGTATTTGAAGAAAGTTCATAATATATTCTGATAATTTTGGCAGTTAAATTGAGCTATAACTGACATGAATTAACTTTACATATACAAAGCATAAAATCTGATGAGTTTTGACAGAGGTATACACTTGTGAAACCATCACTACTTTCAAGATAGTGAACACATCTCTTATCACCCCAAAATTTCCTCATGCCCCTTGGTAATTCCTTCCTGCCCCCTCCCCGACCTTCCGTCCAGGTAACTACTGATCTGCTTTATGTCACTATACATTTGTTTTCATTGCCTAGAATTTTATAAAATAGAATCATACTCTATTTTGTTTGGCTTCTTCACTCAGTAGAATTATTCTGAGGTCTCCCTAAATTGCTATGTATATCAATAGTTCATTCATTTTTATTACTCAGGAATATTCCACTGTATGGATATACCACAATTTGTTTATCCTTTTCCCTTTCAATGGACATGTGGGTTGTTTCTAATTTTAGTGACTAGAAATAAAGCTGCCATGAACATTGGTGTACAAATCTCTGAATGAAACACATGATGGAGCTGGAATGGCTGGGATGTATGGTTGGTATATGTTTAACTTTTCAACAAACTGCCAAACTGGCTTCCAAAGTGGTTGCACCGTTTTACAGTCCCATCAGCAGTGTGTGGGTTCTTAACATATCCGCACTGACACTTGGTATGGTCAGTCCTTTTCATTTTAGACATTATAGTAGTGTATATTGATATCTCATTGTGGTTTTAATTTGCATTTCCCTGTTTGGCTAATGATGTGGGGCACATTTTCATGTGCTTATTTGACATTTGTATTGTATATCTTCCTTGGCAAAGTATCTGTTCAAATTTTTTGCCCATTTCTGGTTTTTATTTGTTGACTTTTAAAAGTTCATTATGTATCCTGGACTTGTTTTTTCATTCTGTTAACAAAGTCATTTGAAGAGCGAAAGTTCTTATTTTTGAGGAAGTCTAGTTTCTCCACTTTTTCTTTAATGGCTCAAGGTCACAAAGATCTTCTCTTACATCTTCTTTCAGAAGTTTTATAACTTTAGATTTTACATTTAGGCCTATTATTTATCTTGAGTTCATTTTTATATATTGTGTGAGGTATGGATCAAAGTTAATTTTTAAAATACAGATGTCCGATTGTTCAGCACCATGTCTTGACAAGACTACTGTTATGACTTTGTTAAATTAACACTTGTTAAGTAGAGCACAGGGCGTGGGATGGTGAGTCTCAGTTCAACATGAGACCACAAAAGACATCAAAATAGAGAAATTTATTACTCACGGGTCCAGAGGAAGCACATGGCATACCTCAAGGGGCCACAGGGGGAGGTCAAGGCAGAGTGAGGGCAACAACCCTTTATTAGGATCCGTGGGTGGTGTGCTTTGGGGTTCCCAAGCCAATCCCAATCCTAAAGCCAGATTGGTGAATTCAAACCAAAAGAGCAAGTTTTTGGTAAACTCTATGGGGTCTCATCTAAGGGGTGTAAAAGGGGAAGGCCCTGGGAGGTGGGGTTGACTTGATCAACAAGGACTTTTGGTCATATCAGAACTTATACTTGCTTCTGACTCTTCAAGCTTCTATCTAGGTCATGCGCTTGCATGAGCAGGCTGGTATTATTTCAAGGGTGCTGCAGGCCACTTGGCCAAACAAAACAGATGTCATGGCTGCAATACATGGAATAGCCTAGCTAAACTCTCAAAAACTATCCTTTCTCCACTGAATTGCCTTTGTACCTCCAAAATCATTTAATCATATACACATGAGTCTAGTTACAGACTATTAGTTCCATCAAACTATTTGTCTATTTTTGATGCTAGTACCACACTGTTTTGATTACTGTAGCTTTATACTAAGTCCTGAAATGAGGTAGTATAAGTCTTCCAACTCTGTTCTTCTTTTTCAGAATTGTTTTAGCTGATTCTAGGTCTTTCACATGGCCAAATGAATTTTAGAATGAGTTTGTCAGTGTCTGAATCTGTAGATTGATCTGAGGAGAATTGACATATTAACAACACTGAGCCTTCCAATCCATGAACACAGTATGTCTCTCCATTTATTTTAGCCTTCTTTAACCTCTCTCAGCAATGTTTGGTTGTTTTCAGCGTACAGGTTTTTCACATCTTTTCTCAGATTTATCCTTAAGTTTTTCATATTTTTGATAGATTATAAGTGATATTTTTTGCTTCATTTTCCTATTGTGACCAGTATATTGAAATACAATTAATTTTTGTATATTGATCTTATATCCCATCACCTTTATCAATTCACTTATTAGTTATTGCAATATTTTTGCTATTCCAAGGGATTAGTTGCATAGATCATCATGTCACTTGAAAATAAAGGCAGTTTTACTTCTTCCTTTCAAATCAGAATCTCTTTTATTTCTTTTTCTTGCCACATGCACTGGCCAGAACCTGCCGTACAATGTTGAATTGAAGTGGTGACAGGGGACATCCTTGCCTTCTTCCTGATCTTGGGGGAAAAACACTCAGTCTTTCATCATTAAGTATGATGTTAGTTGTAGGGTTTTATAGTTGCTCTTTTTTATGTTGAGGAGGTTCCCTTCTATTTTATTCTATTGCTGAGAGTTTTTATAAGGAATGGATATTGGATTTGACAAATGCTCTTATTTCTTCCATTCAGATGGTCAAATGGCTTTTCTTTTTTTTAGTCCCTTAATAGGATGATTTATATTGATTGATTTTTGAATGTTAAGCCAACCTTACATTTTTGCAATAAAACCACACTTGGTTGTGATGCATTATCAATTTAATGGCTATCATTAAAAAGTCAGATAATGGGCTTCCTTGGTGGCGCAGTGGTTGAGAATCTGCCTGCCAATACAGGGGACACGGCTTCGAGCCCTGGTCTGGGAAGATCCCACATGCCGTGGAGCAACTAGGCCCGTGAGCCACAGTTACTGAGCCTGCGCGTCTGGAGCCTGTGCTCCACAACAAGAGAGGCCGCGATAGTGAGAGGCCCGTGCACCACGACAAAGAGTGGCCCCCGCTTGCCGCAACTAGAGAAAGCCCTTGCACAGAAACGAAGACCCAACACAGCCAAAAATAAATATAAATAAATTAATTAATTAAAAAGTCAGATAATAATAAGTGTTGGAGAGGGTGTGGAGAAATTGGACACTTTGCTAATGTGGTGCAGCCATGTTGGAAAAATCTGTCAGTTCCTCAAAAGGTCAAACATAGAGTTTTACCATATGACCCAGCAATTCCAGTCCTAGAAAACAGATGTCTACACAAAAACTTATACATGAATGTTTATAACATCTTCATTCATAATAGCCGAAAAGTAGAAACAACCCAAATGTCCTTTGGCTGATGAATGGCTGGGTAAAATGTCTATCAGACAATGGGATATTATTTGGCAGTAAAAAGGAAGGAAGTACTGAGACATGCTGCAATCTGGGTGCACCTTAGAAAGATTATGCTAAGTGAAAGAAGCCAGTCACAAAGCAGCACATAGTGTGTGATTCCATTTATGTGAAATGTCCAGAACAGGGAAATCTATAGAGACAGAAAGTTGAACGTAGTGGCTACTTAGGGCTGGGGATTTTGAGAGAAATGGGGAGTGACTGCTAATGGGCAGGGGGTATCTTTCAGGGGTGATGAAAATGTTTTAAAATTGATTGTTGTGCAACCCTGTGAACATACTAAAAACCACTGAATTGCAAACTTTAAATCGGTGAATTGTGTGGTATATGAATTATACCTTAATAAAGCTACTATTTTAAAGAAGAAAGGCAGAAGCATACAAGCAAACATAGGCTCAAAGATTAAAAAATAACTAACTTAGAGCTGGAATTTAACTTTTAATTGAGTCTAAAATTTGGTCTTTTAATGAGAACATTTAGTCCATTTGTATTGATTGTGATTACTGTTTAATGGGTTTATTCCCACCATTTTATTTTGTACGTTTATTTGTACAGCTTTTCCTGTTTCTTTTCTTTTATGCTTCACTTTGAATTAAATGGGTTTGGCCCTCACTGAAGAACACATTAACAGGAGAAAAACAAACAGGAGGGACAAAAAGTAATGTTATCCACCAATGCCCCCAGATCCAGCCCCCAGAAAAGTCAATCTGTTTTATTTTTGTTTTTTTGTTTGTTTGTTTAATTTGTTTTCCTATTTCTTTATTTTATTTCTTTATTTATTTGGCTGTGTTGGGTCTTCATTGCTGAGCGCAGGCTTTCTCTAGTTGCAGCGAGCGGGGGCTACTCTTTGTTGCAGTGCGCGGGCTTCTCATTGCGGTGGCTTCTCTTGTTGTGGAGCAGGGGCTCTAGGTGCGCAGGCTCAGTAGTTGTGGTGCACGAGCTTAGTTGCTCCGCGGCATGTGGGATCTTCCCAGACCAGGGCATGAACCCGTGTCCCCTGCACTGGCAGGCAGATTCTTAACCACTGCGCCATCAGGGAAGCCCTGGTCAATCTGTTCTGAGGTGAGCTTTATCTTCTCTATGGCACTCTGACCGTAGAGCCAGCTGCTCTGTGATCTGCTTATATGCCCAGTAATAATATGAGGTCCAGATTTCCATGCATATTGAGTTCCATTCCCTCCCCACTAGTTCAGCAGTTTTATTTTCTTTATCAATTCTTTGTTACCTTTAATATTTTCACATTCTTACGTAGCATAACAAAGCTAAGTTCTACCTCGTTATATTAGATTCTCTTCAATTAGACATTATTTGCTTTGTATGATACAGTCATTGGGTTTAGAATTTAACCACACATTTACAATCAGCTTTGCTCACCATTCTTTCTTGCATCTCAGTCCTTCCAACTCTGAGATATTTTCTTTTCTGCCTAGAGTACATTTTTTAAAAACTGCTTTATTGAGTTACAATTCATATACCATATAATTCACTCATTTAAATTGTACAATTCAATGATTTTGTAACATATTCACAGAGTTGTGTAAACACCACCACAGTCAACTTTTGAGCATTTTCATCACCCCAGTAGGAAACTCCGTAACCTTAACCATTTGCAGTCATTCCACATTTCCCCCCAAATCCCCCAGCCCTAGGAAACAACTAAACTATTTTCTATTTCTGTAGATTTGCCTATTCTGACATTTCACATAAATGGAATCATACAGTACATGGTTTTTTCTGTGATTGGCTTCTTTCACTTAGCATAATCCTTTCAAATTTATCACGTTGTAGCATGTATTAGTACTTCATTCCTTTTTATTGCCAAATAATGTTCCATTGTATGAATATACCACATTTTATTTATCTATTCATTGGCCAAAGGACATATGGGTTGTTTCCACTTTTTTACTGAGTTGTTTCCAACAATGCTGCTATGAACATTTGTGTATAATTATTTTGTGTGGATGTATGTTTTCATTTCTCTTGGGTATATATCTAGGAGTGGAATTGCTGGCTCATATGGTAACTCCATGTTTAATATTTTGAGGAACTGCCAAACTGTTTTCCCAAGTGACTACACCATTTTACATTCCCATCAGCAATGTATGAGGGTTCTAATTTCCCCCAGTCCTCACCAATACTTGACATTTTCTTTCCTTCTGGGTGTAAAGTGGTATCTCATGATAGTTTTGAATTGCAGCTCTGTGATGACATTATATTAAGCATGTACTTCTGTTTTCATGCACTTGTTGGCCATTCGTATGTATTCTTTGGAGAAATGTCTATTTAAGTCTTGTGCCTATGTTTCACCTCGGTTATTTGTCAGGTTATTTGTCTTTTTACTATTGAGTTGTAAAAGTTCTTTATATATTTTGGTTAGTTCTTTATCAGATAGATGATTTGCAAATGTATTCTCCCATTCTCTGTTTGTCTTTTCATTTTCTTGTTGGTGTCCTTTGAAACATGAAAGTTTTAAATTTTGATTAAGTCTAATTTATCTCTTTTGTCTTTTGTTGCTTGTGCTTTTGGTATTGTATCCAAGAAGGATCTAAGATTTACACCAAGGTCACTAATATTTACACCTATGCTTTCTTCTAAGAGTTTTACAGTTTTAGCTCTTACATTTTGGTTTATGATCTATTCTTTTTTATTCTTTTTTTTTTTTTGCAGTACGTGGGCCTCTCACTGTTGTGGCCTCTCCCGTTGCGGAGCACAGGCTCCGGACGCGCAGGCTCAGCGGCCATGGCTCACAGGCCCAGCCGCTCCGCGGCATGTGGGATCTTCCCGGACCAGGACATGAACCCGTGTCCCCTGCATCAGCAGGCGGACTCTCAACCACTGCGCCACCAGGGAAGCCCTATGAGCTATTCTAAGTTAGTTTTCATGTGTGATGTAAAGAAGGGTCCAACTTCATTCTTTTGTACGGGGATATCCAGTTGTCCTTGTACCATTTGTTGAAAAGACTATTCTTTCCCCATTGAATTGTCTTGGCACACTTTGCCATAAATGTACTAGCTTATTCCTGGATTC
Source organism: Monodon monoceros (assembly GCF_005190385.1). Lineage (NCBI taxonomy): Eukaryota > Metazoa > Chordata > Mammalia > Artiodactyla > Monodontidae > Monodon > Monodon monoceros. The sequence goes on along the minus strand of NW_021703784.1, from coordinate 92,175,263 downwards.
TGAGTTCTGTTCCATTGATCTATATGTCTATCGTTATGCCAGTACCACACTGTCTTGATTACTACAGCTTTGTAATAGGTTTTAAATTCAGGAAATCTGAGTCCTCCACTTTGTTCTTTTTCAAGTTTTAGCTATACTTGATCTCTTGAATTTCCATAAGAATTTTAGAATCAGCTCATCATTTTTTTTTTTTTTTTTTGGAAACAGCCAGCTCGGATTTTGAAAGAGGTTGCCTTGAATTTGTAAATTAATTTATAGTGTACTGCCATCTCAACAATACTAAATCTCCCAATCCATGAACAAGAGCTCTCTTCCCATTTACTTTGTTCTTCTTGATTTATTTCACTAGTGTCCAGCAGGTGAAAGCTGGCATTGATATTGATTTACATCCCAGATTTCCTGAATCGAAAATCATTTTGGGCCTCTGCTAGTTTTTGTTTTATAATATTTTATCTGGCTTGTTTTAGTTGGTGTACTTAGGAGGGAATGTCAGAGTAGCTCATTCTTCATATGACTTGAAGAGCCCAAGCATTTTACATGTATAAACTCACTTAATATTCTTAACAGCCCTGTATATAGGTACTATTATTATTCCCTTTTACAGAAAAGAAAACTGAGGTGTAGGGAAGTTAATTAATGTGTCGACCATTGCACAGCTAGAAGTGCGGAAGCGGAGATTTTAGCCCAGGGACTCTGGCTCCAGATTCATGCACTCAGCCACTGTGCTCCAGCTGCCTCTAAGTGCAAGGGAGGACGAAACCAGTGGCAGCTTCCAGATGGAAGAGCTCAAATGGAAATTATTTGAGTCATCCTGAAGGTCACCTATACTGGCTGCCATTAGGTGACATGTTCTTTAGTAATAGCCACAATTAAACCCTCAATCCAAACTTCTCAATGATCCAGAGTTGATCAGGTTCATGGACGCTGATTCACACCTCCCACCTCCCAAAGGATGCTGTATAAATCAGAATGCCAGCTGGTAACGTACATAATCACGAGTGCCTGTGTGTCACCTTCCCACTAGGAAAGCCAAGGCTCCAGACGTTAGCATGGGGAAAGGGGAGCTAGATGTGTGATTTGAGTGTGCACTAGTTCCCAAAGTATACTCTGAAAGTCACCCCTTCTACAAGATTAGTGTTATGGATGTCAGAGGAGTTTGACAAATACCAAAGGAGAAGGAAAAAAGGTAAAGCCATTTTTTTTACTGAAGTATAGGTGATTTACAATGTTGTGCTGTTTTTTAATACCAGAGCTCATTCGTTCATTTATTCACTCAAAAATATTAACTGAGCATCTGCTCTATGCCTGGCTCTGTACTTGTCACTGGGGACACAGTGAAGAAGAGCAAAGCAGGCAGAAATCCTTGCCCTCATGAAGCTGCCAGTCTAGTGAAGTACAGATGACAAACCTATATGCTAAACGATCCATAGCACAGTGTCAGGTGATGTTTTGTGCTATGAAGGAAAACGAAGCTGGGTGAGGACAGCAGAGCATAGCATGGGTTGGGGGACTATCTAATTAGGGCGGCCAGGGAAGGTGTCCAAAGAGGGGACATGAGCTGAATCCTGAGTGAGCGGAGGAACTTTATCTTCAGTTTATATTTGTCTCCATCGTGTGAGCTTTTTACTGTAACCATGTGTTATTTTTATAACAGAAGCTTAAAGTGTTCACCATGAAAAGCTAAGGTGGGGTTGGGTAGATGGAGGGAGGTGGGGGAGGTTTTTTGCCTTGCTTGCCGAATTTACTCAACCACATACCCTCACTACCATTAATTTACTGGTGGTACTGGTGGCAGTGGTGTGTGTGGGTGTGTATCTGATGAAGCGTCTTGCAGGACTGGCATCCTGGGGGACACAGCCGAGAGGTGCTGGCTGGGTGGCACCTGCTGGGGCAGCCTGGGGGATCTCTTCCCTGGAGAACTCCAGGGGCAGCCAGAGGATGCGATGCGGGAGAGCGATCTCCCAGCGGGAGGGACAGGGAGGTTCTCCCCTCTCCCTGCCAAGCCAGCCGCCCTCTGCATTCGAATTCTGGGTCCCAGGTGGCCGCGGGTGGGGATTAAGAGCCTCACTGTGTTTCAACGTCATTCCTGAATAAAACCTCCATCCAGGTATTTGCTCGGGAGTCACAATCCCCTTGATGGGAAGGATGAACAGCCCGTGCTGGTATTGTAGCCTTGGCTCCCATTGAGGAACTGGAGCTCCTGCAACCAAAGCGGGTCCGGTGCCGGGAATTTGCACACGTGGCCGTGCCTCACACTGGGGACGGCTGCTGTGGTGCCAGGAGGTGGGTGTTGAAAGCATGGGTGGGAGGTCCTTGTCCCCCAGATGGCCATGACAGCAAAGGACCAGACATTTAACTTTGAAATGGACCTTGAGGACTTAGGAATAAACATCCCACTGGCAACCAAGATGGCCCAAAGTTCACCTTCCCCCGGGCAGGACCCTGATGGACATGACCTCATTTAAGCCTCACAACCTTCCTGTGAGGCAAGTCTGATTACTATCCTCGTTTTAGAGACGAGGCTTAAGGAGATAAAGTTACTTGTCCAGGGCCGCCCAGCTGGTGAGTGGAGAAGCCTGAGTGTGTATTTGTATCTGATGGCTCTGCCTACAGGACCGTGACTGCTCCAGCAAGACAGAGAAGCTGGGCTTCCCTGGTGGCGCAGTGGTTGAGAGTCCGCCTGCCGATGCAGGGGACACGGGTTCGTGCTCCGGTCCGAGAGGATCCCACATGCCGCGGAGCGGCTGGGCCCGTGAGCCACGGCCGCTGAGCCTGCGCGTCCGGAGCCTGTGCTCCGCAATGGAAGAGGCCACAACAGTGAGAGGCCCGCATACCGCAAAAAAAAAAAAGAGAAAAGACAGAGAAGCCTCCAGCTCGGAGGGGAGGCAAGGCAGCCTGAGCACGCTGAGCCCAGGGCTGAGGACCCAGGGGACAGCTCCCTCCCCCCACCCAGGATGTGTTAGATTCTCAGGGGCAGCCAAGGGTGAAGGGTAAGCTGGCCGGGGTGGGGTGGGACTCTGGAGGGTGACGTCGCCGCCCTCTCAGTAATGCTTTGGCAGACCTGAAGCTCCCACCTTGGGAGGGAGGGGTGAGGAGGGCCAGTACTGGGGCCTGCGGCCAGGAGGCTGCCAAGCTGGTGATCAAGAATGGGTACCCTGCCATGAGCACCCAGGACCAGGCCTCCTGGGCAGGGGGTCTCCGGGAAAGGAGAATTCCCAGAGTCTTGGGAGGGAACTCTGGAAGGGGAGTGTCCACATCGGATTGAGTGTGGAGCGGTGGTCTGTCTGTCTGGCAAGGCTGGCAGCCGGACGTCCCCTGATCGATGCTCTACTATCTGATGGCCTAACCATTCATTCTCTTCACTGTGTGATGGACTGTCTGATTTACGTGACTGACAGTTGAAGATGGCGGCAGGGATGGGCTGAATCTCTACTTTTCTGAAGCCTTGGGCTAGCCTCTCACAGGTGCCTCATGCCATCCTTTCTTAGCACTCAGGGTCAGGTGGAAGGCAGGGAGGAAATTAACATCCAAGGGTGGCCAGGTGCCAGAGGAACGGAGGTGAATCCGACAAAGGGCCTGCCCACAAGCAGCTTGCAATTCTGGGAGGGGAGACAAATTCATACCCATGAGGACAGAAACCAGTGAGCACTTGGGACAAGCTGGACTCATGGGGCGGACATGGAAAGCAGTTTTACTCTTGTCTCCTGATGTCTGTTTACGATCTCTTCATGGGAGAAAGTTCTTCCCCCATTCCTGGATGAAAACTCAGGCAGTTCCTCTAGTTTTCTGTCTTCCGTTAGGGGACAAAAATCCTTAGGTCACTTTAAGTTGCAAACATGAAGTCAAGCTAACAATTCAGAGCATCTGGTCCCAGGTAAGAGTCACACCTTTGAACTTGGTTTAGATTGAATACTCCTGCCCTTGCTGTCCCCCACTGCCTGCGAGCTGGAGAAGGTTGTTAGACCCTCCTTCACCCCTGCATGGGCCCTTGCTCTTCCACCCTCTTCCCTCACCTTGTTTTTGAGTTTCAGAGGCTGCCAGAGTCTAGAGAGGAAGAGGCAGAAGTCGAGGGAAGGAAAGGTGTTATTTCCCTGGTCCCTTTCTGAGCTGGATTCTGCTCATGGGGCCCTGCAGAGGGTAGGACTGACTCTGGGGGTCCTCAGGCCCTGTTTCCAACTCTCAAGACGTGGGCATATGCCTTCTCCATGTGGCTGCTCCCCAGTCAACCTCAGGCTCTCCAGGGCCACACAGACTCTCTGTTTATTGTTTCTCGAATTTACTAGACCGCATAATGGTGATGATGACGGTGATGATGTTCTGTGTCTTGTAAAACACCTCGGCAGACCAGGCCCATGTGTGGACCACAGAAAACACACATGTGTCCTGTACAAGCTCTGGGGTCCTGGGCCATTCTGCTCATCCCTAGCAGGTAGCAGCCCTTTTCTGGCCCTTTTAGATTTCCCTGGTGGGAGCCAACTACGTCTGGGCCACTATGTGCTAACCTACTGGAGACACATGTGACCATCTTCTTATGGTCCCCTGGGAAGACTCTCACCAAGCTGGAAGGAGGGGTGAGTAGTCCCACCTCTCCCCACTTCACAGGGGCCGGAAATTCAAGAACCCCCAGATCTCCCTCTAAAGAAGTCCTTTTGACAAAATCTCTCTCCTCCTCTCCAGCCACCTGACCCATTTACACCCTCAACATGGCATGTCGAAAATCTGTTTTCTGCCCAAGTTCCTGTTCGTCATGGCCCCTTATCTGTTCCCAGTCATGCCCCTCCTCCAGGTTTCCAAGCTTGTAAATGTCCCTTCATCATATTCAGTTGCCCAAGCTGGAACCTGGGAGCCTTCTCTGACCCTTCCTCTATAACCCCAATCGGTCCCCTTGTTCTGGGGACTCACCCATCCTGGAGTGACCAACGCATCCCGTTTGCCTGGGACTTTCCAGGTTTTAGCATTGACAATCCCACATCCCGGAGAATCCCTCAGTCCCAGGCAGACCAGGATGGCTGGTCACCCTCCTCCATCTCCCCTGCTCCAAATGGTCCAGGCTGCCGACACCTCTTATTCGGACTACTGGTCTCCCTGCCCCTACTCAAGCCCTTCCAACCTGCTTTCCACACAGCAGCCAGAGTTATTCTTCAAGGTACAAATAGGATCATGGCTCCCTCCTCTGACAGCCTCCCAAACCCTCAATCACTTGGTCCTCACTCACCTCTCCTCCCTCCTCTCTCTCCTCTCCCTAGCTCTGTACCCTCTGCCCCAACCGTGGGGCCTGGAAATTTCCATCGCTAAGAAGAGTCTCAGGTGATCGTTAAATCAGGCAAGTATGGGGCACTGCTCAAAGGATCGTTGCCTGAGTTCTTTTCTGCATCACCCTATTTCGTTCTGGCATGGAAATGACATTATATTCATTCATTCAACAAATATGCATCAAATGTCTGTCTGTGCCAGGCATTGTGTTCCAAGCTGGGGGCACGGCAAAGAATAAGCCAGAAGCCCCCTGCCCTCCAAGAATTTAGAGTTCAACAGAAGGTACAGACTTTAACCAGCAATTACAATTTACTGTCACCAGAGCTCCAACGGGGAAACAGTGCCCGTATCTGGCGCTGAGAGTCTGCTCCTGGTTGGGCAGCAGTTCTATGCCTGCACATGTGCTAACTCACTCCGTCCTTCCAGCAACCCTTTGAGGTGGGACTATTATTATGCCCGTTTTTCAGAGGAAGAAACAGAAGGTTAACCCACTCACTGAGGGTCACACAGCTTGGGAGGGCAGGGTCTGGATTTGAACCCGTGGCCTATGTGCGGGCAGCCAGGAGGCCGTGCTATCTTGTCTTGGGAGGAGAGGGCGAGCAGAGCAAGGCCACCAATGTTGTTAGGGGGTGTGGTCAGGGAAGCTCCCTGAAGGCTGACCTGAAGGCGGAGCAGGGCTTGACAGGAGACCAGAAGGAGATTGTTTCAGGCGAAGCGGACTCGTTTCTGAGCGTGCTAGCACAACAGAGGAATTCAGGGCGCTCAGGGAGTAAAGGGTCAGCAACAGTCCGGAGCACCAGGTGAGTGAGTGTGGGAGGGCTACCTGCCCAGCAGTTGATGAATCTGGCAGGGTGTCCACGCACTTGCAAATGGTACCTCCCCCAGGAGGGGGGCCAGTGGCCATGAGGCCGAGCCCCTGTGCTGGAAATTGGAGTGGCTCAGTTCAAATGCCCTGTGGCCACACATCTGCCAGCTGTGTGACTCTGGGCAAGCTACCTAACCTCGCCAATCCTCCTCAGTTTTCTCACCCGTAAATGGGGAGGATGCTAAGAATTTTTCCGTCTTAGGGTTGTTTGGAAAAATAACTAAGATACTGTGCGTGAAGTTCTGAGCGCTTGCTAAACGTTGGTTTTAGCTTCTGTGCGTATGTGGCTCTGAGTGCTCTCTGTCCAGTTTAAAGATGAAGAGATGGAGGACCAGAGAGACAGAGTGACTTGTCGCAGGTTTCCCAGCCAGTGGGGGCCCCTAGTGCAGGAATCTTCCCGGCACCCAAGTTGAGCCAGGGGAAGAGAGCCACGTGCAGTTGAGGGGTGTGAAATCCCTGCCATCGCTGAGAAGACCCTCAGGCCTCCTAGCCTAGTCTCTCTGCGCCCTTCCTGCCCTGCAGACACACCTGCTGCTGCTCCTGGGCACGCGAAGGCTCCTTGCAGCTAGACTCTGATCGGCCAGGGCAGCTAGGTGAGGCCTGCTGCCAGCCTGGGGGAGACAGCCTTGGTGAGAACAGGGCTCTGGCAAACTTTGAAGGCCTACGGCTAAGCCCCCAGCCTGGGAGTGTAATCCCGCTGGGAGGAGGAGACAGCCTGGACCGTCCCTGAATTCCCTGTTTGTAAACAGTTCAGCCAGGAGGAACAGGGCACTGTGCCCGGTGCCTGGTGCTTGGAAGATGGCTGCGGTCCAGCAGCTAAGCAGAGGGGAGGGGCTGGTGGGCAGGGGATGAAGGATGGCTGGGACTTGTCAGCTGTGGACACAGGGGAGCAAGACGGAGGCTGTGGTTTTCTCTCCACCCCACGAGCACATGCTCCCTCCTTCCTGGCCTGATGCCGCTCACAGGGTTACCTGGGCCTGAGCATTGTGGCAGGGTGCCTGACAGCTCTTGGAGTTAGGGAACATTTTCCAGCACCCCACTATGCTTTCTTTCTCGTCTCAGCCTCCCAGTCCCCTATCTGCCATACTCAGAGCCCAGGGTAAATTTCAAAAAAGTCTTTTTAAAAAAAGCCACAGCTATGGTGATAAAGTAAGAAGAGGACCATCCTGAACTCAGCCAAATCTGGAATAAAATCATGTCCCAGCCACTTACTAGTTAGGTGGCCTCAGGTGGCCACTTCACTTCTCTGGAACCTCAGTTTTCCCATCTGTAAAGTGGGGATGATCTTAACTACCCCAGTGTTGCTGTAAGGATAACATATGCTAAGTGAGGGCCTGCCACACAATAGGGCTTCAGGAAATGTCATGAGAGAAAGAATGCGATGGAAATAGGCACATGATAGACCCTCAAATATTTTCTGATTAAATAGGAGGTTGAATAAAAAAGAAATAAATGACCCCAACATCTGTGCCTTTGTCTTTCTAAAATACTTGGGAATTAGAGGTATTGGCTGGGGTGAGAGAGGAGCAGGGTGAGACATGGCATAATTCTGGGGGAATGGAAGGCTGAGAACATTCTTAATGACGTCAGCTCCTGTGTGCAGAATACATTATGATCTCAAGGGCTGCTGGCTTGCTCTGACACTGCGGTTCGTCTAGGAAGGAGATTCAGAACTGAGTCCATGAAAACAGACTTTAGGTTCCAATCTTGCTTCTGCCACCAGCCATTCAGGCAGGCTTGGACGAGGCCCATGTCTTCCCCGAGTCTCAGTTTTCTTGACTGTAAAGCAAAGATCTGAATACCAATGCTCAGAGCTGCTAGGAGGATTAAATGAGGTGATCTATGTCGAGAGCTTGGTACCGGGCCTGGTGTACAGTAGGCTCAACAAATGATAGCCATCATTATTATTACCTAAGCTCATCACTGTATCAGTTAGCTATTGCCATGAAATAACTACCCCTAAATTTAGGGGCTTAAAACAACCACCATTTAGTTAGCTCACAATTCTGTTTAGCACATTAACAATTTAGGTGGGCTCAGCTGGGTGATTCTTCGGCTCTCCTCTTGCGTCTGTGGCTGGCCAGAGGTGAGCTGGGCATCTCTGCTTCCAAGGGGATGCTGGCTACCAGCTGGGGTTATGAGGTGACTGAGAGGATGCTTCTCATCCTCCAGCAGGCCAACCTGGGCTTCTTCACTGGGCAGTGGCAGGGTTTTGAGAGAGAGAGAGTGGCAGTGAACAAAACTTCTTGAGGCTTGGGCTCAGATCTGACCTGCTGCCCCTTCCCCAACATCCCATTCACCATAGCAATTCTCAAGGCTAGTCAAGATTCGGGGTCGGGGCAGGGGGCAGCTAGCTGCACAGTCATGGTGCAAAGGGCATTGACACAGGAAGGGGGAGAGTGTGGCCATTTCTGGAAACAACTGACCACAGTGCAGCCTACGAGGGGCCTCTGGGACCGGAACCAGGTCTCTTGATTCGCAGTGCGGTGACCCCACCTCAGCTACCTGCTCTGCCCTGCGACAAAGTCTGGTGCTTTCTCAGATGGCTCCACTGCTCCATGCCCCAACCCCGGTCAGAGCCAGGTTGCCACCTTCAAATGCCTGCACCCTTAGGAGATGGAGCCCAGGCTCTGCACAGGGCCAGCCACATGCATCCCATTCATTCATGGAGTCATGGGAACCTGATGACCTGCCTCCCGCATGGAAACTGTACGGAGTCCCTGTCCCCTCAGTCCTCAGGGGAAGGAAATATACACAGCACAGCTGGACATGCATGTGTCCTCTGCCCTCCCCACAGGGCAGCCCCAGCTGTCTGCTAAAGAAACTCATTAAACTTATCTCTGACAAGGTGTTTTAGACCATCGTAAGCTACAGATAGCTCCTTCTGCCCACGTTGCATGGACAGGAGGGCATGTCAGTTCCCCTTGGGGGTAGGGGGTACCTGGTTCTCATTTGCATTCACGTTTTGATCGGTTCCTGTGCATCCTCTCGGGTCGGCCAGCCTCCTGGTAGAGTGGCACCCCTGCAGTGCTCCAGGCAATGAGGACGTCGGGTCAGATGGGCAGTCTGGGGACAGGCTTCTTCCATCCTCTGTGCATTTACTAGTAGGCAGAGACAGTGTCTTGGTCACATGTCCCCGATAGGGGGCACATTTTCCAGTTTATGTTTGTATTTATGGCCTGTGCCCCACCCTAGACTGTAAGCTCCACCTTGTCGGGGTGATGGCGAACCCCGATTCCTTCCACAGAGCCTGGCGCATAGTGGGTGCCCAATAGCTATTGCACAGAAGGATGGATGAAAAGTTGGATTTAATTGCATTGAGCCTCCTCACAGAAGGCTTACCTCCTCTACTCCTTTTCTGAACCTGGGGTCTTTACTCCCATTGGCCTTGAGGCCTAGTAGAAAGATCCATGAACACAGAGCCACAGGCCTGGGGGCCAATCCCAGCTCCTCCGCTTACTGTGTGACCGTGGACACGAGGTGATCACGTGCCGTGGTACTGGTTGTCCACTGCCACCTCCAGGGGGAGCCATTTATTTAGACTACAATGTGAATGACTCCTCCTGGGTTCGTGCAGTGGGGCAGGCCTGCAGCAAGCGACTTAGATTTTCCTCGTCTCAGTTTCCACAACCATAGCGTGCGTCTACTGTGCTGGGGTGGGAAGGGTAAAGGTTGACACTAAGTACATGGCGGCTGCTGTGCCGGTGATGATGATGGTGAGGATGACTGGGGAGGAAGCAGGTGCCAGGGAGATGCGCCTGGCCCACACGCCTTGCCTCCCCGCCTGCCCCCTGTCAAGTCATGCCTTGCCCTGCAGAGTTGGCCCAGCTCTTACTCCCAGCTCCGCCGCCGGCCAGGGTCCTGTTCACAGCATCCTTCTCACCCTCGCCCTCCCGACCTCCTCTCTGCGGCTCCCTGGGTGAGCCTGCCCCTGTCCTCTCATCCTAGCAGACCCCAGGACAGGGACATCTCTGGGACCCTGAGTCCCCCAGGGACCGTCACCAAGAGGGTTGCTGTCCCCCCGGAAGCCCCAGAGTGGGCTCACCCAGGTGTGTGATGCAGGGCAGAGGCCAGACCGCTCCACTCCTGTCAGCTGCTGTCAGCAATTTCCCGCCCCCGCTCCACCCGACCCCCGGAGGCTGCTGGGGCCTCTCCAGCTCCCACCTTGCATCCTTCCCTCGCGCCAGCCCCTCTGAACTTGCAGCTGTTCCTGCCGATGCCCCTACACCCCCAGCATCCTGCAGGAAGCCCACTCCTGTTCCCAGAGGGCGCTGCTTGAGGCATCCGAGGTAACGTCAGTGAGGGAGCAGGGAACTGGGCTCTGGGCCTGACATCCCCCCAGCCCAGAAGGCAGGTGCTGGGGAAGTGACTTCAGAGGGGGCAGCTGGGGTGGGGGGTGCTCATAGCTCGCTGCCCTCTAGCGGCCCCTCCTACCCGCTGCACCTTCCCCAGAAGCTGGGAGGCTCCGCCTCACCAGGCAGGGGGCTGGACACAGATTCCTTCCAGCAGCAGCCTCTTGGACCAACCAGCAGTTCCTGGGCCGGAGGCTCCAACCTGCCCGTTCCGGTCCAAGGAGGCCCACCGCAAGGGGATGAGGAATTCCACTGAGGCCAAGGACAGTCATGGGAATAGGCGGCACGGGAAGTAGCTCATTATGTACCTTACATCATTTGATTCCCACGATAACCCTGGGAGTTAGGAATTATAGTCCCCATTTCACAGATGAGACTAAGAGAGGTGAAGTCACTGGGCCCATCAGCCCCCAAGACCAGGAGGTGTTTTGATTTTATTTGGTTTCGGCTGGAAACGGGGTTGCCAGGGGAATGGCTGATTCCTGTGGAGTGTGACTGGAGCGGAGGGGGCTGAGTGATGAGCCTTCCACCCCCTTTCCTGTTTGTTCCACTCGCTGTTCATTATTCTACTTCCTGCCACAGGATGCCAGAGGCCTTGGATGGGCCCCAGGGGTCCCAAGCAACACTCAGCAGGGACCGTGCTGTCAGCAGTGGGCGGTTGTGTGCATGTACGTGTAGGTGTGTGCAGGTGAGTGCACAAGACTCCCTACATTCACCAGAACACAAGTGCCATGTAGGTGTCATCACAGCCGTGTTCTCAAGAGCCTAGAACAGTGCCTGGCACACAGCAGGTGGCCATTAAGTATTCCTGGCATGAATAAATGAATGAATGAATGAATGAGCCTTAGCCCACAGGTTCCAAAGACCCCAGGGAGCAGCAGGATATTTTCCCTGAGGCAGTGTGGTAACTTCGGTCTCTGTCCCTCTGCAGGCGAAGGAGGTGGTGGCAGTCCTGGCCCACAACAAGTGCTGGTGGCTGGCCACTCCAGTGTCACCGTGACCCCCTTCACTGCTCCTTGGCCTGAGGGACTTGCTTACCTGGAAGACCCCAGGGCAGGGGCTGGAGGAGGCTCTGCCCTGAAACAGGCAGGATCGGGGTCGGCGGTGGGTTGCTCTGCCTGTCCTGGAATGTTCCAGGCTGGCAGACATTTGGCCTTTCCTGCCTACACTGGCTGGCCACCCACAGCTTAGCGTGAGCAGAGAAGAGCTGGGAGTCTTCCCAGCCGGGAATGGACTGAGCTCAGGGGGTTTCAGGGCCCCGTGTGTGTGTGTGTGTGTGTGTGTGTGTGTGTGCACGCACACAGGGGTGGCGTCCAGCAGTGCTCACCCATACAGCCATGCCAGTTATTAAAACACTGCTACAGTTCTCTACTGGGGGATGACAATCCCCCCAGGCCAGCCCCTAGGTGGCCCTGCACCGCCCACCAATCCACACAGAAGGACCCTATTCCAGCTCAAGTCGGGCTTCCACTCCCATTGGTCAGTGTCCGTGCCACACAGCTCCCCTGAAGTCCAGCCTCCTGCACACTTCCTGGGCACTGCCATTGGCTCCCCCCAAAACCCAGAGAGCAAGCTGGCGCCCACCTAGGCCTCCTGCCTGGCCCCAGGGGCTCAGCAGCCAGGCACCGTGGGACCCTTGGCCAATCCTCAGAACGGCATGTGCCCTGGCCTGGACCCTGGTGGGAGGGACAGCGGCCCGGGGGTGGCCCCGCCCCACAGAAGGCCTGGCAGCAGCTCAGCTGGCCCAGCCGCCAGGGAGGGACGTCAGAGGCTGGAAGCCCATGGCCCCTGTGGACACATGACTGGCTCTCGGGGCCAGCTGGGAATTAGAGAAGCCAGTCCACAGCACCTCCCTGTGGAATTTCACGGGCCTGGGGCAGAAGCAGGGGGAGAAACTCGGTCCTCCCAGGAGGTAGGAGTGAGCGGCCAGCAGGCTCAGGGCGATGGTGACCAGGTTTCACAACACAACCCTGGGGTCATCCCAGGAAATCTGGGGCGGAGGGAGGCTGTGGAGGCAGGAGGATGTCCTTAGAGTCCGCTCCATGCCGCTTCAGTCCTGCGGCCAGGCCAGCACGTGCCTCAGGAGGTGGGCATGCCAGAGGAAGCGGCTGCGGCATTTAGCCCACCCCCAATCACTTACGACATCTTCCCTGTCTTCTCTAAAATATTTTCAGGCACAGTTTTGAACCCACTCCTACCTTCTGTGGCACAGGGCCCATGAGGAGAGGCCAGGTAGAACCTTCTATACTCCCCCATCCCTCCCCTTCACCCACTCGAGAGGGAGGTAGCCAAGGTCCCATTTAGGTCGGAGGTCAGCCGGTGGCCGGGACAGGAGTTACCTCAGGTCTCGCTTGCCCCCCACCTTCTTGAGACTCCCAGCCTCAGCCCCAGAGCCCCAGGCATTTCACGCTGTGTTCTCAGCCAGCTAACATCTGCTGTTGCTCTTTGGGGAAGGGGCTCTGGGCTTCCTGGACCATCCTGGCTCCCCCATTCTTCCACCCAGGACGAGGAAGGTGGAGGAGAGTTGTGCTCAACTGATTACTAGCCCCAGCCTGGTGTCGTCCCCAACTCCTGGCTCCTGATGAATGCTGAGAAAGCGCCCGGGCAGAGACCCAACTGCAACACCCGTCTGCAACACCCAACACCCTCACACCTACTTTTCCAGGTGTCCCACTAGGGGCCCCATCCGCAGGCGTCACTGAAGGGCAGGGAAGCGCTGCCATGTGGCCACCTAGACTCTCCCGCCACTGCCTGCAGGGCCCCGGGCTCCTCAGCGCCCACCTCCTGCAGCCCCTCGCTGTGCATTTGCCATCAACAGGTTGGGCAAATCAAATAAACGTGTGTTTATTTCACCCAAGTCTATACTTCCTCATAAATTTACTTTTCTCTAAGTTTTTATATTTTATTAGATGTACTTCCTTTGTGGAATGAGGCAGATTATAAATAAAATAAGCTGCAACAGCTTCACTCAGAGCCCTCAGCCCTCTGAGCTTGGTAAGAGCTGCAGGGAGAGTCCCTGACTGCGGTGAACAGCCCCTTGGAGTTTAAGGTTTTTTTCAGCCCAGGGCTGTGCCCAGCACCTCCCACAGGCCCAAAAGCGGGTTTGCCCTGGATTTTAGTGGCAGAAAGCCTCTTGCAAGAAATTAACTGGGTTCAGATCTCTAAGGTGTACCCCCTCCCTCCTTCCTGTATAGACAAGGGCTATCTTCCCCAGGTCCACCGTCCAGCCCATCTCTCTTTGGGGAGCATCGGTAGCTACATCTTTTCAGAGCCTGAGAGACTAAAGCAACTTGATTCAGGAATTACCTTGGAGGGCTGCTAAAGGTGCAGTTTCTTTCTCCCCAGCCCAGATCTGCTGAACCCTGGGATCCGCACTTTAACCAACCTACCCGACTGAGAGACCCACAGGCCTGGAGCTGGTGAAGCACCTGGAGTGACCTGACAACAACTCTGGGTCCCACCAGCTCCAAGGCTGGGGCGGCAGCGCCACCTGGTGGGTACCGCTGAAACACCTCCACTGCCCTTCTCGCCCCACTTCAGGGAGGCAAGTCCCCCACCGGCTCCTTCCTCTGCCTCCAGGGCCCCGGAGAAGCTGGAGAGGAGGAGATGGCAGAGCAAGTGCCACCCTAGACCGGCCGTTCTCCCAGCCTTCCTTACCCACCACACTGCCCCCTTCCACCCCAGGGAACTTCCTCCATCACATGTCCTAAAGCCACCATGATGGCAGAGCATCTGAACACCTCCTCTAGGCTTTGTGATGCTGGGCAGGGGGTGTGCTGGGGCTCACCCCTGTGCACAAGTAAGAGCTTCCTTTAATGTCTCATCTTGCGTCTTTAAAGACCTCCTGAACTCTGCACATCTTACTCCATCACATTTCTTTAATATGAAAATGTTTCCTTCCTTTGTGAAAAACAGATGCTCTAGAAAGAGGCGGAATTCATTCTGTGGCTTCACTGATGCACCCCCGCGGCCAGCCCAGGGGCACCTATACCCTGGTCTCGGAGGCCGGAACCTAGGGGTACCATCTACATCTGTTTGAACACACAAATCAAACTCCAGCCACGCCGGCAGCCATGCAAATGGACAAGAGGCAGGCGTCACACTTCTCATGGTCCCAGCTTGAACAGGGGACCAGAGATGCCCCCAAAGGGCCCCCGGCCCTGGAGACAGCAGTCAGGCGGCCACAACTCTCTCCTGCAGACCCAGCCACTCTGTTAACATTACCTCTCCCCTTTGGTCCTCCCCCAACCCAGGGAAGCAGCATCCCCACCATGGCAGGCTGGATTGTTACAAATCCTCTTTAATAATCAGTCATCTATGTCTTACAGAACTGTACACAGGGCCCCTCCCCACTCCCCTACAAGGCACAGCCTTACCCACCCATTCCCCGGGGGACAGAGGACAGGAAAAAGCATCCTCTAGCTTCCCTGGACAGCTCAGGGTCCTGGAGAATGCAGGGCCAGCTCTGTACCACACCCGGAGGGTTCACCCGTCTGATTCCCTAGGCGGCCCAGGGCCAGTCCAGACCCTCTGGCCCAGGCAGCCCCGCTCCAGCCCAGCTCACCTAGGCACCGCTCCCACAGCACGGCCCAGACTGATCTGAGCTGCCCGGGTGGGGCTGGCTCAGGCTGGGGAAGGGGTGCTCTCCCCATGTCAGGTAAAGGCCCCCCCCCCGCCGCTACCTCAACGAAAATGTGAAAACCGAGGACAGAAGCATCGTAGTGGAAACAAAGTTGACCCACGCAGTGGGCAGTCACCCGACAGCCCAGGGTGCCTTATCCACCCCACCCCCAACTTTTTAATACACTTCCTCCCGTACAATATACACAGCCCCCAAGGCAGGTAGAAACCCAGACCACCTGTGCAGGGAGCGTTTTCTCGGAGTTGCCAAGACAACCCTGGCAGACAGTGAGCGGAGGAGCCACAAAAGAGCTGGGGCTTAAGGCTGGCGGCAGAAAAGCAAAGGAGAGGGGTCCAGGCCCCAGGACGCCCCCCACTTCCAGCCAGCACAGGACGGACAAGGGGTCTTGGCAGTGAGGTGGGAGGCAGGCCTGGAGGGGGAGCCAGGGAGACCCCTAGGAGCCCTGAGGTTGGGGGACAGGCAGGGAGGTGGGGACAGCGGCCGCTTCAGTACTTGGGGACCTTGCTGTAGTCTTCGGAATGGACGTGCCGGCACAAGGATATGGAGAGGAGCATCCCCAGAAGCTGTCGAGGGAGAAGGCGAGAGTCAGAGTCAGGCTGGGCTGCCCGGGTCCCCAGAGGCCCCAGGTCAACACACGGGACTTGACCTGGATGAAGCTGATCCTCAACTAGAGCCTCAGGACCAGCCTGTGATTCAGGCGGCAGAGGGGCCGGCGAGGGGCAGTGGTCGGGCCACGCTAGCCGCAGGGCCTCTAGAAGCTGATAAGCCTCAACCCGCCCCTCCCCGCACCGGACGTCTGCAGAGCAGGGACGACCTGGGAGGGCAGCATGGGGAGGGTTGGAGGGGATGGGACCCAGACCTCGATGACAGCGACGCCCACACACACGCCAAGGATGATGCCCAGGTTCTCCTGCAGCCAGGCCTGCACCTTCTCCATGCAGCCCTACAAGTGGAGAACACAGCCACGTCACCCCACGATGGGCCACTTCACCCCATCACTCAGAATCACCAGGAGGGGCCACCCCCAGCCTGGAGGGCCGGCAGAGAGGGGTCTGGGTGTTCCTTGAATGGATACATTGATGAATACATAGATGAGCGAGCCAGGGGGACTGAGGGTCTGAACCCACTGTGCACCGAGCCCAGCCCTACCCGACAGCCATCCACACACCTCCTTGTACACAGGCCACTCGTCGGGGTTGTTGCTGCTCTGGGTCCCATTGCCAACGGGGGCCTCGCAGAAGCCCGTCTGTGGCGAAATGCTGCTGTCGTCCTCCTTGCTCTTGTTCTTGCAGGAACAGGGGTAGGTGATGTTGATGCGATTCATGAGCTCGGCGTTTTCTGTCCAGTTGTAGTAGCTGACCCAGCCGCAGCACTTCACCTGGGCAGAGAAGGGGACAGGCTGTTCGAGTCCATCGCCCACTCAACTGGGGTCTCCCTGGACAGGAGCTCAGATCTGCCCCTTCCAGCTCCCCCCAAGCCCGGTCTCAGCCAAACCACCAGGATTAGAGTTTAGGTTTCACTTTGGCATTTGTGAGCCACAAGGGATTTAAAGGGGCTCTCAGGATATACCATAAACTATGAACACAGGAGGAAACAAAATCAGCAAAAATATAAAGCAGAGCAGGAGGGACGGTCGAGTTGGAAGAAGATGGTCAAGGTATACGGGACGTGAGGCGGGCAGACGGCACACGGCTAAGAGTTTGGGGGCTGGAGTCACGCTACCGGGTTCAAATCCCATTTCTGCCACCTACCAGCTACTCAACTCTGATCAAAGTGCTGACCTCAACTTCCCCATCTGCAAAATGGAGGGAACAAAGGTTCCTAACTCGGTCTGTTATAAGGACTAAATGAGACGAGGCAGGCAAGGCATCCAGCTCAGGTTGGAGAGCACGGTAATCGCCCGGGTAAGGCCAGTTCCACTTTTCGACTCTGAGAACATGCTGGAGCTGAGGTTTGGCTCTGAGCTTCCTGGTTGCCAGAGTGAAACACAGTACATCCACCTTTTTAGAGGAGAAAATGCTCTAGTTCCTGAGGCAAAGAGTCTTTCTGGGCTCCATGGGGCTCATGAAGAGGACCCCGAGAGGCTTCAGATCACATGTGGGCTTGAATTCCCGACAGGACTGGGACTTCAGGGACTAAGCCTGTGCCGAGAAATGCCCGTGGAAGGCAGAGCAGAGCCGGGGGAGGGCCCTTTCCATTTCTGGCCCTACCCTGTGCACAGGCAAGCCGCCGCACTTCTCTGAGCCCCGATTTCCTCACCGGAGAATGGGGTGATGACAGCCACTCTGCTAGGGCTCCCGGGAGGCTGAAGGGCTAGCATGGGAGAGCTGTGTGACACCTTGCCCAGCGCGAGGTCGCTTCCCCACCTGCTTCCTTCCTATCTCGGGTGGGAAGTCCCTAACCAGCAGCCCGATGGCCAGCAGAGGGCGTGCCAGGCTCGCTCAGGCGTTCTCCAGCTCCAGGCAGTTTCTAGTCTAGGATTTATTTTTTATGTTGCAGGTGCCTGGCTGCCTCCTCTCCAGCAAGAAAGGCTGGCACCTCAAACCTCTGAGGGCCACCCACAGGCCCTCCCACACCCAAGCAAAATGAGGCAGCTTGCCTTGGTCCTTCGACTGCACCAGGCAGAGCCCGGCTCACCAGGAGCCCCTGCACTGACACCCCCTGTGTCTCAGCGGTTGTGCGTGATGATTAAACATCACCACCCACATGCCACATGATAAGTGCCTCGGGCTTTATAAACTCATCTCACGTGAGCATGGGTCAACAGTCCCGTTTTATACACGAGGAAACAGGCTCAGAGAAGGCCTGGCCGGGAAGTGGCTGAGTTTTGTATCTCAGCCCTGGGAGCCTGACTCACCGTCTGTTTTCTTACCACCATGCCAAGCAGCATCTGACAGACGTCAAATCACCTAGAGGCCCTGCGAACTGCAGGAATCCCCAAGTCAGTCCACCACCTCCCATGACGGGGCGCTCATCACCTCCCCAGGGACCCAGGTCTTCCCCCCGGCTCCTTGAAGGGTGACACTTGTTCATCCTGGGACACCCCGCTCCCTTTAATCTTAGCAAAGGGTCTCAGCCACTGCGGATCAAACCAAAGGTGGCATGAAAAAAGTCTTCCTGTGCTCCTGGAGCCCTCCAGATGACACAGGCTCCCTGTGTCACCAAAACTCTGTGAAGCACACAGGCCAGAAAGTGTCACCCTCCCTTCTTCACAGCTCAGATGATGGACATGCCCATGTTGCCGGGACAGAGACCCATCTCTAGTCTCCACGCTCTCCTGGTGTCAGGCTTTCTCGTGCTGTCCTGTCTCTGCCCCTCACATCCTACAGGTCTCCCCAAAGGCAGCCGGAAGGCAGTGCTGGCAGGTCCTAAGCGACTGTTGTGTGCAGGGCCCTCTTGTGACAGAGGGGGAGGCTGCAGCATGGAGAGGGCGGCTCGTGGCCAAGGGCACACAACATCTGGGACCACCAAAGGGGGGCAGTCGGGATCCCATCACTGAGGGCGCTTTGCGTGTGTGCTGATTGGTTCATCATCGAGGCGGGCTGGGAACCCAGTCAGTCAGTCAGTCAGTCGTCAGTTGTTTCATCCATCAGACTGTCATTCATTCATTTAGACAATCGGTCAGTCATTCTGTTAGTCATTCAGCCGGTTTGTCAGTCATTCTGTCAGTCAGTCTGCTTGTTAGTCAGTCAGCCAATCAGTCATTCTGTTAGTCAGTCAGTCATTCTATCAAGCAGTCAGTCTGTTATTTTGTCAGTCAGTCAGTCAGTCAGCCAGCCAGTCTCTCGCTTTAATTGAGGTGGAGAACACACACACACACACACACACACCCCAAAGTGTACAAATTCAGCTTGATGAACTTTGCCACCCATATTGGCATAACCACCACCTGGACCAAGATTTGAATAGAACATTCCTTTCACCCCTGAAGGTTCCCGCGGCTCCTCCCCAAAGGCAGCCTCCACTCGGACCTGCGTCAGCGTCTCAGCTCTGGCACCCAGTTTCTTTTTTTTGTTGATCAAATATTTTTATTTTAGGAATTTAAGGCTAATCGGTAGTAAGAAATCTGACAACATACTTTATTATATCAGCAACTCATAGAATCATTTTCATAGATATGGAAGTTTTCAATAAACGTTAACTTTCATTCCCAATTAAACTAGAAGTAAAATGGAAACAAGGGGATTCCTTGGGGCTGTGCATTTTAGCTGACAACCATTATTTAAAAACTTAAGCTTTCTTACCTTTATGATAAAATACAAGGATTCTGAACCTGCTAACCAGCTGATAGCAAACAGCTGGCCCGGTAACCACATAACTTTCCAGAGAACTAGTTAGCCAGACAAGTTATCCTTTAGCTCTTACCACCAAACTCTCTTATGTTACAAAATGCTCAAGGCATTCTGCAGAATGTCACGGCACCCGGTTTCTTAACCTCCAAGGGGAGCTGCCAGCACGCCCCAGTCTGGCTTCAGAGGAGAGGGTCGAGGGCTACCCCTGCTTCTGGCCACTTGGGGACAGCCCTGGAGCAGCCTGCAGCGCCCGGGGCCCCTGGGCGAGGAAATGCTGGGGGTGGCAGGAAGTGGGGCTGCTCAGGAGCCCTGCCCCCAACAGATACACACTGACACTCAAACCGCTAACATCGTCTGTCTGTCGGGCACAACCAGGCCCACAGACGACCAGCCACAGACACACAGAGGCCAGTCTCCCATGTGCCCTCACCTGAGCCTGCACGTAGTCCCAGGCCTCCTGAAGGCTGTCCTCGTGACCATCCGTGTAGTTCTGAATGAGCTTGGTCACGATGCTGCCCATCTCCTGCTTCAGCTGCAGAGGGGAGAGTGAGGACCGAGGTCAGATTCCCTGAAACCCGCACCCCACCTCTGGTCATATGTGCTTAAGCTGCCTCTCCCCCACTCCCCCCAAACACTGGGGACACGCTCACAGCTCAAAAGCGTTTCGTCACCCATTCCAACCAATTTTCACTTTCCTGGTACTTCCTGGGTACCTTCTCCCCCGGTCACCACGCTAAGCCCAGTGTGGTCAGGGTCAAAAACTCCCACCTGGGCTTCCCTGGTGGCGCAGTGGTTGACAGTCCGCCTGCCGATGCAGGGGACACGGGTTCGTGCCCCGGTCCGGGAAGATCCCACATGCCGCGGAGCGGCTGGGCCCGTGAGCCATGGCCGCTGAGCCTGCGCGTCCGGAGCCTGTGCTCCGCAACGGGAGAGGCCACAACAGTGAGAGGCCCGCGTACCACACACAAAAAAAAAAAAAAAACAAAAAAAAACCCTCCTACCTGACCGTCTCCTCAGCACTCAGCAGCACATGACCCTTTAGATGGGAATCTGTCCACGTCACTGCTAAAAACCATCCAGGGGCCTCTCACCACGCTCTGGAGACACACCACTGTCTTCTCAACAGCCCACAAGGCCCTACACCATTTGGCCCTGCTCTTTCCAGACTTCGTTTCCTCTGATTGTCCTCCCTCTATTTCAGTTACACAGGTCTTGCTGTCTTTGTGCGAGGCATACTCCTGCCTCAGGGCCTTTGCACTTGCTGTCCCCTCCGCCTAGGATCCTGTTTCCCCAAATATGAATGTAGCTGACTCTTCCATTTTCTTTACAGCTCTACTCAAATGGCACCTCCTCTGAAAGACCTTCCTGGACCACCCAGAAAATGTCAGCCCTTCTCTGTCTCCTCCAAGACCCTCTTTATCCTACAAGGGGAAGCATGATATATTTTTCTTCATAGTCTCGTCATTACCTGCTCCCCTGTTTCCAGGATTTATGGTCTCTCTCCCCCACTGGAACATCAGCTCTGCGGGGGCAGGGACTGGGTCTGACCCAGCCTGGCCAGAGTAAGTGTGTGGCGAGCACGGATAAGGGACGCGTGTGTAACCCCGCCACCTGCCCCACACCAGGGCCCCACAAAGTTTGCATCCCGCCTGTGCTGGGACTCCAGGGCCCCCCATGGAGGAAGAGAGAAGCACCTGCTTTTCACTAACCCCACAGAGAAAACAGTCATTTACAGTGAAGGCAGGCGCGGGGTGCAGAGATCAAAGGGCTTCAGCCCCCAAGGCCTCTTACTGGGGCTCTGAATAGAGGATCTCACCACGGCAGCTTTTCAGGAGCAAGCCAGCTGTGCAAGGGAGGCAAACCCGAAACCAGCCTAAGAGCTGCGGACACGTTTCCCTCGGCCCAGAGGCCGGGCCCCACCTGCCGACTTTGCCCAGGGGCCTCCCCGGGTGCCCCAGCAGGGACAGGCTGGTCATGGTCACCTGCTGTCCCTGCAGAACCCTGGGGCAAGGTGCCCGAGAGGGGTAGGGGCACCGAAGGGACAGCCCCGCACCTGGTCCTCTGCTGCTGAGAAAGAGGAATTGGGGAGATGGGACAGGTGCCTCCAGGGGGGCGCTTACAGAGCCTGGCTCAGAAGCCCGTGAACAGGGCTTCCGCCAGCTCCTCACGAATGCAGCGCTCAGAGAACCCACATCCTCCAGACCGACCTTCGAGCTGCTGCGGGCCTGGCTCCCCGCCCCACTCCCTTCACCAACCCTGTGAGACCAGCCCCACCCCCAGGCAGCCCCACCCTCTGGAACTGCTCTCTGCCCCCTCCCTTTCCATAAAACTCTTAGCGAAGCATCAATACTTCTTTGATATCACGCACACGGAGCTCTACAATTCGCAGAGGTTGCCTGTCAGTAACGAATCACGGCAGGAGCCGCTGACTTTGATCTAACGCTTATTATTACCAGCGCCACGCTGAGGACTTTTAAGGCAGAGTTTCA
>NW_021703784.1:91864910-92153360 GCF_005190385.1 Monodon monoceros | reverse complement strand
CTTATTATTACCAGCGCCACGCTGAGGACTTTTAAGGCAGAGTTTCACTTGAATCCTCTTATTATTACCAGCGCCACGCTGAGGACTTTTAAGGCAGTGTTTCACTTGAATCCTCTTATTATTACCAGCGCCACGCTGAGGACTTTTAAGGCAGTGTTTCACTTGAATCCTCTGAGCAGACCTATGGCCCAGGTACTGACCTCGTTCCCTCATTATGGAGGTGCAGAAAACGAGGCCCAGAGAGGTTAATTAACTTGCCCAAGGACTCACAGCCAACATGTGAAGAGCTGGGGTTTGGACCCAGGCTCTTCTGATTCCGGAACCCAAGTTTTTACCCATTAAGCTCTATCGGCATTTAAACCACATGGCCGTACCTTGCAGCAGGTCAGAGCAGTTTTAAGGAGGGCCCAGAGAAGCTCAGTGGTTTGCCCATGTCACACAGCGGGGGTTGTCTGCCTGCAGAATCTCAGTCTTTTTGCCCCGACTGTCTCTGCTCCACCTCGACTCCCCGGTGAGCAGATGATCCCTGAGGCGTGGAAAGGAGGGGGTCCCCAGAGGCATGTGCATAGACAGCCATCTCCCCACATCCCCCTCCCACCGACCTGGGCTCTATTTATACTCGGCATGGTTACCGCAGCAGCACAGACTTCCCTGTTTCAGGCCCCAGAAACGAGAAGGTCATGGAAGCTGGGTGGTTTCCACTGAGGCTGGGTGGTTTCCATGGAAACACCACAACAATCCTCCAGCCCAGAATGGGGCTGAGGGACACGACCGGGCCACGGGGACCATGGCTGCAGGGGCTGGTTCAGCCTGGAGCTGAAGCAAATGCCCAAGAGGCGGTGTCAGGAGCCCAGGGAAGTTACCCTGGCAACCAGGCCATTCCTGAGACAAGAAGGAGCAGCGAGGGAGAGTGAGAAGACACTCACCATCTCACTTCATCCCTGCTGCAACCTCTCTGTGGTTTCTGCCTGCCCCACAGCTACTCTCCCTTCTTGAAACAGCAGTTCCCTTGCTTAGCAGTAAGCACCCCTCAATCCCTCCATGTGGCTGGGAAGCCCTGCCCCCTTGCTGCCATGGGCAAAGACCCAGGCTGACACTTAGTGCCTTCCACACCCTGACCACAGCAAGCGGTCTAGGGATGGGCATGTGACCCGAGGTCACACACATGGGCCCTCTATTTCTGCTAATCTGGTGGGATGAGGGCCTGAGCTGTTGGTGGCCACCTCAAGAGCCACTGGGGATAGCTGGCCTGAGGAGGGAGGCAATGGAGGAGAGCAGGGCCGACCATGGAGAGGGACAGTCTTGGTGGCAGCCTTTAGAAGGCTGGATCCAGCTGAGCCTGCAGCCAGATCTGGCCAGATCTGGGTTACTTTCACATGTAATAAAGAGTCTTGCCCAGGAATGGCCGCATAATTTACAACCCAGTGCAAAATGAAAATGCAGGACTCCTTATTTCAAAGTGATTACGAATTTCAAGACATCAAACCAAGCACGGCACCCTTCTAAGTGTGGGACACTGTGTGGCTGCTCGGGGTACACACCCAGGAAGCCAGCCCTGGTTCTGCCCAATACCATCCTCCCCACTTCCCAGAAGAGAAAACCAAGGCTCAGATAGTGAGAACAACTTCCCAAGATTAGACAGCCGGCAAGCAGACGAGATATGACCATAACCTGCCATATGCAGCTCTGGAACCCTGAGATTCTAATCACAGCAAGCCACCCACCATCTCCACCTGGCCTGAGATCCTTCCATCCTCTGGCATGACTCTCTTCCCCCCCAACCCCATGCTGTGCTTTTATGTCACCTTGTAGTGTGACTTTTCTCAGAGAGGTAGAATTAGAAGACACCTTTGAGTCCAACATATCAACCAAATGTAAGAATCCTCCCCATACTTTTCCACGCTCTGCTTAAATGCTCCCTGTGATGGGGACCTCAGTATCACACAAAATAGCACATTGCAGGTTGGGGAGGCTCTTGATACAAGCAATTCATTTCAAGTTGAGCCTAAATGACTTCTAACCATCAGTTTTTATCCTCCCTCTCCCCCCCAAGTCCCAGCTGGGACCACAGAAAACAAATCAAATTGTTCTCTCCCAGGACAAACATCATTCAGATATTTGAGACTCAACCACGTCCCCCTTTACCCCCTCCTCCCCAGGGTAAGTCTCCAGGCTCCTTTGATGGCTCTTTGGGATGGTGTTCAGCCCTCTCTCCATGCTCTAATGTGTCAAATTGCCTCTTACAATGAGGTACCCCCATGCAATGTAAGGGACCCACACCTTCCTGTCCCCTCCCCGGTTTCCCACAGAAGGTGTTGCCAATGCTTTGAGGCTTCATCCTGGGATCCTGGCAAGAAATGAGGACCCTTTGCCCTGGTGAATGTGGAGGGGGTGGCATGTTTACTTTCAGTGACCATCCAAGTCTTTTCTGAGAGTCCGGCTGCAATCTACATAACCAGTTACCCCAGATTTCAGCAGGAGGACCACGTCGTATGCTCCCGGCCCCGCCTCCATAGGCTCCCTGAGGGTGGGGCCTGAGTCAGGTATGGGAGCCACGCACGCAGGTGCTTGAGAGTCTCCGCCCATTGCTCTCCACATTCCTTTCCAGAAGGACAGCCTGGACGCCTTCTTCCCCCCTTTCCAAGAGGGAAGAGAAAGGTCACCATCGCCTCCCCCTGTCCTGGCTCCAGCTGCCTCCCTATGGCAGTAGAAACCCAAGCTAGTGGATCAGGAAGCTTCCATCACAGGGAAACAGACATCTCACAGAGCGGCACTGTCCTCAAGGAACACGTTTTACCACGTGTGCACTCAGTCCTATGCGCATGGCTATTTGGCTACTTTGGGCTTCTTAGGTGGGAGAGGGAAGGAGGAGGGAGGGAATCACAGTTCTCCTGGCTGGCCACCCTCTCTGGGGAGCACACAGCAGTCCAGCCCAGCCAAGGTCACCACCCCCAACCCCCGGCTCCCACCCAGACCCTGCGAGCCCCTTCCCTCCACACTCTCAGATCTCAGACCTTCTGCACAAGCCACTGATATAACCTTTCAGAGCCTCAGCGGTCTCACACGTGCAGGTCAGTGGTGCAGCCTGCGTGAGTGCACCAAACCCAGCTCCCAGCACATGCTGGGAGACAGTTACAAGTTCACCTCCTTCCTCACTGACCTCCCACCCTTCACTGCCTGGAGAGAACAAGTCAGAATCCCAGAGTGTCAGAGCTGGGAATGGCCCAAGAGGTCACCTGAGGCTCAGAGAGGCTGGGTAACATGTTCAAGGTCACACAGCAAAGAGCGGCGCCCCCCCCAACCCCAAACCCCGAACACAGGGCCCTGAATCCCAGACCTGTCCTTTTCCCGCTAAACGGGGGCTAGATAGTGATCAGATGAGGAAACAGCCAGAGGACTCTTAACTCCACACCTACATCCTGGTTCCCACAGCCCTCGCTAATACGGACATTAATACTGGCGACAACAGGAACAGCTGCCATCTACTGGGCCCTCACTAGGCATTAGTGAAGTTAGTAATGGTGACAGTAATAATAAACTCTTGCAACGATGCCAGCAAACATCTGCTCTGCACCGGACGGACACTATGCCCTTCCCATCTGTCAACGCTCTCCATCCTTGCCACCACGCTATCAGGTGGCCTTTGGGGCCAGTGGGCTCTGGCACTGAGAAACGTTCAGACTTTAGGAAGGGCTGGGAGCTATGTGTCACCCCCCGCCCCCGCCCACACACAATCTCTCTCATTCATATTTCCCAAGGGGCACCTAAAGGGGGTAAACCATGGCCATCAACAAGCTCATTTCCGTTCCGGTTCCATTTTGCCACCAAATGAGTTGCAAATGGTATTTTTGTTTTTCAAAGTGTTTTTTGGACTTTGGAATCGCAGATAAATAGAGCAGTTGTAGGATTACTGCCATTTGAGAAAGGAGGGAACTGAGGCACAGAGAGGCTGAGTAACTTGCCGAGGGTGTCAGAGCAGGGCTCCAGCATGGGCAGTTTGGTTCCGGGGTCCAGGCCCTGGGCCACCACTCTATATTTTCTACAAGCCTTGCAGTCTGGGTTCCCTGCAACCCTGGCAGGGGTGGGGGCCAGCCAGGTCTATTCTCCTCCATTGACAGACACAGAACCCACGGCTTGGAAGGCCTGTGCTTTGCCCAAGGCACCCAGCCTCCCCTGTTGCTGCCCTGGGAACAGTGGCTGCTGGGAGGAAGGACAGATAACGGCCCTGGAGACCACCTCAGGGAGAGCCCAGAGGCTCAGTCCCTCCCACCCGCCCAGGAGGCCTGGAGAGAGAAGGAAGATCGGACCCATCGCCTTCCAGAAAGCCTGCTTCCTTCAGGCTCACACAAGTCCCACCTCCCCAACTGGGCCTCATCTGCAGGAATAAACACCACCAGGGCATGTTTAGTCTTCCACTGGGATTTACAATGCGCTAGGAAAGAAAAAATAAATCATTCATTCCAACTCGGGCGATCGAGTGGCGCCAGAACTTCCCCAGCAAAGCCAGGAAATTTCCCCCTGCTTTCCAGAAAAGGAGGTGGGCCAAGGTGAGGCCAGCTGGGGCTGTGGGCGGGAGGTGTGAGGTGTGGAGCCTGGGGGTTGCGGGGAAGCACAGGAGGGGACGGTGGGGTACCACGACAGACACAGCCTGGACTGGAGTCAGGAGAGCTGATTCTCCAAACAAGCCCTGCTCTGGGGCCGGGGGGCGCCTCTAAGGCATGGCTCCCTGTCAGCGGCCAGGCAGATTATACCAGCTCGAGGGGAGGAGCATGGAGTAGAGGAAGGCATGGCCTTGGGTCGGAGGGATGGAGATGGAAATCTCTGCTCTGATGCATCTGAGCTGAGTGTGACCGTGGCCCAAAGTCACTGTTTTTCTGGGCCTCAGTTTCTTAAACTTGAAAATGCTCTCAAAACTAAAACGTGCGCCAAGTGGCTAGCTCAGACCCTGGGATGTGGTTGGCGCTCACAGATGGGCACCGTCTTTATTACTGTGAGATGGGGAAACACAGGGGTGAAAAGGTGGACTGCCTGACACCCCTGCCGTGTTGACCAGCTTCTGAGTCACAGGAACCTGCTCACTGGGGCCCAGTTCTTAACCACTCTCTCTGTAATGTACCACTGACTGGGTCCCAGAGAAGCCCCAGGGGTCACAGGGTGGAAATGAAGACCTAACCCCATAGTACTTGCACTGGAAAAGTAGTTTCCCTTCCCTAAACACTGGCTTTCTGTCTGGCACCAAGCGAACTTCCTTTCATCTACTAAACTGCTATTTCCCCTTTTGCCTTGGCTGCCAGGAAGCTCAGTGTTCAAGTTAGCTCTCAGCTGCTGTTGAGTATGCTGTCCCCTAGCTTCAGGAACAGTGGCCTTCTTCTGTCTCAGTGTGCATTCGGATCTTTCTCATACTGATTTTAGTTGCTCTATGCCTATGTTGGAAGCCAGCTCCAGTTCTCCTGGGAAACAGGCTGGGCGGATTATAAATAAGTAAAGCAGATTCAGGTAGGAACCACTATAATGAAAGTTTCACCAGCATGAACCCAGAAGCCAGGCTGCCAGGGTTCAAATCCTGGCTTTGCCACTTACTAGCTGTGTGACCTTTGGCCCAGTGACTTAACCTCTCTGTGCCTCAGCTTCCACATCTGAAAATGA
The DNA here is from genome assembly GCF_005190385.1 of Monodon monoceros. Classification (NCBI taxonomy): domain Eukaryota; kingdom Metazoa; phylum Chordata; class Mammalia; order Artiodactyla; family Monodontidae; genus Monodon; species Monodon monoceros. Next base: position 92,147,714 of record NW_021703784.1, on the reverse strand, counting down.
GGGTATTCATACCCATGACCTCAAAGGCTTGCTGTGAGGAACGAATAATTAAATGCAGTACATGCAAAGCGTTTAGTGCCAGGCTTGTTCTAAGTTCTATTAAGCATTAGTTGAGATGTTGCTGTAATGTTTTCTCAGCTTCCTTCCAAGAGAGATCTGTGGCAACTTGACCTTCAAGTGGTAAAATGTCGGAGATCACCTGGCCGCTGGCTCTGCCAGCCCAGTCAGTGGACAAGAACTGTAGCCCTGGAGGAAGGCAGGGTCCCAGCCTCAGCTGAGCCGTGGGTGAACTCCGACTGGCCTCAGGGAGCCTGGGCTCTCACCTGGCCTGGCCACTGACCACTCTGTGCCCTCACCCCTCACCTGCAGGATGAGGAGGTGAGGCTCAGGGAAAGAAGGAACGTAAAGTGGCTAACACTGCGCCCAGTATCTGGTGTGTGCCGAAGAGGGATTAGGGATGAGGGGTTATCGTCACTACTACCGATGCTGTCGTTGTTATTCATCTCTCTGGGCATCTGCTTCTCTGCCCGTCAACGTAACACTTACACGGCAGAGCTGCTGGGAGGACGAGACAATGTGTATAAAGCTTCTAGAAAATACCACGTGCACGGAGTAGGTGCTCCACAATAACCGTGACAGCCACAATCGACTGGCAGGCCCAATAGCCATCGCCAGCTCCCTCCTCTCTTACGTCTCTGTCTTTAGAGCCTGTAGGCTGGATACTCACTTTCTCAGCCTCCCTTGAAGCTAGGGGTGTGTTAATAACCCAGACTGGGGGAGAATTTTGGGAGGCTTGCTTTTCTTATAAAAGGGGTGGCCATGGCTGGCACTAGCCCACTCCCTTTCTTCAGGCCACAGCAGCACAGATGTTGTACCTGGTGCTGTGGCAGCCATCTCGCGGCCATGAGGTGAGTGGCAAGATGAAGGAAAGCCGTCACAATAAGGATGCTGAACAGACAGCCAGAACCAGGGCCTCCGAGCTTCCGAACCTGACTTCTGGTTCAGTCAACAACAAATGTCCTTAGAGTTGAAGCCCTAGCATGTCTGATTTTTTATTCCTCAACGTTGAGTGTCTTCCCGCTGACACGGGAATAATGTTTTCATTGACAGTCTCCTCCCTGGGCCTCATCTGTGGATGAGGTGCCGAGAACTGTGCTAAGTGTTTTGCTAAGATAAAGATCATCTCACTGAATCATCACAGAAACCCTGAGAGTTAAATTTATTAATGTCCCCAGTTTACAGAAGGTGGAACAGGCACAGAGAGGAAAGCAGCTTGCCCACGGCCACACAGCTAGAAAGTGGTGGGATCGAGCCAAGATCTGGGCCCAGCAGCGACTCCACCGACCTGTACTGTCCTCTCCTCTAACATTCTGCCATGTGACCACAGGGGGCCGGAAGCCTGGGAGGCTGACCTGGCACCTATGGGTTCCCTGTTTTTCTTTTCTTGGCTGCAACGCATGGCTTGCGGGATCCTAGTTCCCTGACCAGGGATTGAACCCGCACCCCTGGCCGTGAAAGTGCGGAGTCCTAACCACTGCACTGCCAGGAAATTCCCCACCTATGGGTTTCTCTGTGACAACTAAGAGGCCTCTTGTCTAGCCCCCGTCCCAGGCCAACCCTGCCCCCCACCCCACATGGCTGGTCCAGCCCAGGTCGGGGGGTGGGGACGGGGGGGGTGCTTACCTTGCCCATGTTGAAGTAGAATAAGACCCCAGCAGTCACCTGGGCGATGAGAATCAGGAGGAGGAAGGCAAAGTACTGGGAACACAGAGCAGGCACAGAGTCAGCTGGGGGCTCCCACCAAGTCCTACATGCCTCAGACACCCTCACCCAGGCTGGGCTGGGGCTCTACTCAGGCCCCTCTGGGCGGGAGGAGGGGGGCTGGGCGGGCGGTGGTGGAGGACCATACTCACCATCCCCAGCAGGCAGCGGACCTCATTGACAGCACCAATGCAGCCCAGGAAGCCCATGAGCATGGTGAAGCCGCCCACGCCGATGAAGACATAAGCCCCCGCCTTGAGCGAGGTGGAGGAGGTTTCTGCGGGTGGACAAGAGCACCCGATTCAGCCTGCCTATCTCACCCGTATTAAGTACAAAACGGGGCAGGGCTGCTACCAAATCCCTGCCTTGGGGTCAGGGCTCTGGGGTCAGCCATCCAGCCGGAAGCCTGTTCCTTCACCAGCTTTAGAAGCTGCCTCCCCTAGATGTGCGCCCCACCCCGCATCTATCCTATCCCCACCTCCCAACCGTCCCGCTTTCGTTTTTCTCCTCAGCGCTTACCAGGATTGAAAAGACTCTCGTTCTACCGGCCCATCTCGCTCATTGTCTGCGGCCTCCACAAGCCTGTGAGCTGCACGAAGGCAGGGACTCTAGTCCCTGCTGAACCCCCCGCCCCCAGAACTGTGTCTGGTACAGCAAAGTGCTGGATGGGTAACTGTTGAATGAAAGAACCACAGACTGGCAGGTTCCGCTGAGGCCACAGACGCTGAGGGCCTGCCTCCCTCCTCGTCCGTGACCAAATGCCGGCCTCCCTTGCCCACTCCCTAGGCCTCAGGGGCTTCACATGTGCCATCTCCCCTCTGCCAGAACTCTACCCAGTAGGTACCAGCACGGCCATCTCACAGATGAGAAAACTGAGGCTCAGAGAGGCACACCAGCATGGGCCAGAGCTGGGACTTGGAGACAGGCAGCCCCCCCAGCGCCACACTCTTTGCACTGAAGCACCGGGCACGTGTACGGACACAGGCGTGATGTTCATTCATGTGTTCAGCCCCCAAAGATTTACCCGGGGCCCACCGTATGCCAGGCTCTGTGCCGCCTGCTGGGGATACAGCCGTCAGCCTGCCGAGGTCCCCACGCCATGAAGCTGATGGGGTGAGGAGTGTCTCTTCTGGCTGTGTGAAGGGTCGGGAAGCTACTGAAGCCGGCTAAGGTCAGGGACATGGGCAGGGAGGGGCCGGGGTGGTGGGGGAAGGCTGGTCTGAGCAGGTGACATGATCGCTCAGCTGAGAATGAAGCAGTCAGCCGAGTGAAGAGCTGAGGAAAAGCATTCCAGGCCGTGGGAACAGCAGGTGCAAAGGCCTGAGGAAGGAGTAAGCTCAGCGTGTTTGGAAAATAAAAAGGTCAGAAAGAACGGATCAGTGTGAGTGAGAGAGGAGTCTGACAGGCGACATGCCTGAGGCGGAGAGACAGGGGCCTAAAGGCGATGACAGAGCCCCCGGGGTAGGTGGAGGTCAGAAGTTTCGTTGGGGCACTTGACCAGCATTTCCCAAGAATCCCAACGGATCACACAGGGAGAAGCTCATGTCCTTCTCCAGCTCCCCGGTGTGAGGTGTGTGGGGTCCCCTCTACCCTGAGGCTGTGACGCGCTAGGTGGACCAGGGTGGACGCGCCCCCCCGGCAGGCAGGGCGCTGCGGGCTCTCTCCCCTGACAGCCCAGGCACTCCAGGGAGGCTGGCGTGGCACTCTCAGGGTGTGGGGTGTTTCCAGAAGGGGGCAGAACATCCCGGAGAGCCTCAGCAGATCAGGAGGACCTCTCAGGGATGCAGACTCCCGGGTCTGTCAGAGCCAGGCAGACTTTCCAGGAGACCGTCTGGAATCTGCATGGTGAATGTGCTTCCCCGATGTCTCGGGCACAGCCAGGGCTGCCACAGTTGCCCATCAATAGGCTGACTGACCACCATTCCCTGGGGGCACCTCAGAGGGGCTGAGATCCCCACCTCGAGCACAGACGGAGCATTAAGGCCCTTAAGGAATAACGACAAAGCTGGAGTGTGGGTGGGGAGGAAAGTGTGATCCAGCTCCATCCACTTCCTGGGCACAGACAGAATGTTCTGGAGCTCAGGAAAAGCCCTGGCCAGCCCACTCGACTCTCAGGCACCAGGGGAGGGAGGCCCCCGCTCAGCTCCTCACAGGAGCCCCCAGGAGCCGGACAGAGGCCCCGAGGGGCTGAGTGAGGGGCTTCCTTTTTACTCCAGGCCCTCACCGCCCTGGCTCTCAGCCATCAACCACAGCAGGGGAAGGCCATCAAAGTTTGCTTTTCTTAAACTTCCTGGGTTTGGGTTCCAACAAGCCCTCCCAGCGAATACTCCCCCCATCAAAAGGCAAGTGGCACTGCCTGGAAATCCACTGTGTGCCAGCCCTGAAAAAGGCCCTTTATCCAAACCATCTTGCTGAATTTCTGCCGTGGCCCAATGAGGGTAGATCGGCACCTTGATCTGTCTGTAAGGGCCCAGAGCGGGCAAGAGGCCGCAGATGGGGCCCAAGGGGCAAGGCTGGAGGCTGAGACCCCCACTCGGGTCCTTCTCTTGGGAGGCCAGCCGAGCTGCGGTGTGGCGTCTCTCTTTTCTCAGAAGATTTCAATACCAGTCCCTGTCTTCCTCCTGGGTCTCAGGCTGGCCCTGATCTGAGCAACCTGACTTAGGAAGGAGTGGGGTAGTCCGCCCACTGTGCACCAAGGCCAGCATCTTCTTGGTTTTATTGGGCCTCGGAGGTACCAGCGAGGTGGGGAGGAAGTGGCCCAAACTGAAAGTGACTGAGGAGCACGAGAAGAGGGTGCCACTTAATCCCAGCTTTGCTGCTAACAGGCTCTGACCCCGGGCAAGCCATTTTCTGGGCCTCTATTTTTGGCTCTGTGAAATAAAACTAGTTCCTACTTCTTAAAGATGTTCTAAGGTTCAGATGGTATTATAAACTAATTTAACAATCACTTATGTAGGGTTTACTATTTACTAGAAACTGTTATTAACTCGCCTCATTTCTCACGATAGCCTTAGGACATACTGTCTGTTATTGTCTCCATTTCACAGATGAGGAGACACAGAGCGTGGAGTAACTTGCCCAGGATCACACAGCTCGTAGACAGCAGAGCCAGGATGGGAACCCTGGCTGCCCGGCTCCACGGTTTGTGCCCTTAACCACTGTGCTTGATTCCGCTCGTTACGGTGTGAATGCGTGGCGTGCTGCAGAACCCTGTGGTAGAGGGGATGGGGTCTCAGGAGCCATGCCCCCTGGTCCACATCCCAGTTCCCTCACCCTCTAGCTGTGTGTGTGCCCTTGGACAAGTTCCTTCCCCTCCCTTCAATTTCCTCCATTGTAAAATGGGGTTAGTAATGCCTAGCCCCACGGACTCACGGAGAGGATTCAGTTGGTAAGGGAAAAGCCGTGCCATGCAGGCCTGGCACACAATAGGCCCTGGGTTCCCAGATCTGACCTCACTTGCTGTGTGACTCTTAGCGAGTCTTTTTCTCCTCTTCTCTGAGCCTCAGTTTACCCAAGGGTATAGTGACCGGGCTAGCAGATTGGTGTTTTTGAACCCTGGCTGCCTGGGGAACCCCTGGGAAGATTCTTAAAAACCTCAGTGCTGATTTGAAGTCAGATCCCTTAGGGTGGGGCTAGGCCTTGGTATTTGTAAAAGCACTCGGGTGCATCCAGGGGGCCTCTAAAGCTTGGCCAGCCTGAGGTTCTCAGCCCCGAACAGGGAGGAGCAGCAGGACGTCCCCGGAGCCCCAGTCGGGGTGCAGAGGGCGCAAACGCAGTGGGCGGGCTGGGCCTTGAGACTTTGCCCCGAGATGCAGTGCCCGCTGGGTGTGGGCCACAGCCCAGGAAGCGGGAGCCTGGGCCGAGCAGGGCCAAGGAGGATGTGTCCCATGTGGGGAGGGCATGGGGCTGGAAACCTAAACCTTAGCCCCAGAATGGGGAGCAGTCCCAGCAGAAGTGAGGACTGACAGCCCCAGATGGCATCGGAAGTGGCCGGAGGGTGGATCTTCCTTGCTTCCCTTCATGTGTGAGGGGAGGCCTAGCCCCCAGGGCCCCTCCATCACCCATCCTAGCCTGGTTCCCTTTCATTCAAATCAAGCAGCTGTCACGGGCCTGAGTCCAAACCTGCTGCCTCGGGCAGGGCAGCTGCTGGGAGGGGAAGTGAGCCAAGGTCGCACTTGCTGAGGGGAGTGGCATCTCTGTGCTCTGCTCTGCTTCCCTCCCTCCTCAGGACGTCCACTAGACGCTAGTGCAGCAAGCCTAGCAGACTTCCTGGTGGTGACCGTGAGTAGATCGGAAAGGGCGCTCATCATCATCATTGGGCTTCTTTTCCTCCAGCTTCAAGAGTGAGACAAGGGGCTTCCCCTACCATGTGCAGCACTTAGGACCAAAGCTCTGGGGGTTCGAGTCCCACGCCTATCACTCAGAGGCTGGGTGAACTCGAGCGAGGGACGTTACTTCTCTGAGCCTCATTTCTTCATTTGTAAGGCAGGAAGTTGCTACTGCACAGGGCTGTTGTGAGATTAAGACAGTTTATCTATGCCAAATGCTTGGCCCCACGCCTGGCACATCATGACCACAAACGATAGACACTGGGCCCGGCACCTCCTCGTCAGCACACTTGCCTGACCCACCTGGCTGGTGCCAGGCACACAGTAGGCGCTTCACGCATATCTGACGATCTGCCACTCCTGGCCCTTTTTCTGAACTAGGAAGGGGAGGGGCTGTTGGCCACGTTTTGCTGAGCAGGCAAATGGAAGAACTGAGGGTGTAAGAGGCTTTCTCAGGTCAGGGCAGAGGGAGGGGGCCAGGATGGAGAACAAGCCTCTCTCATCCCCCACCCAGTGTTCTCCAGACAACGGCAGCTTTGTTTGGGGAGGGAGAGAAAATTCCTTCTGGAAACCCCTGCAGAGAGGCCCAAGGCGGAGCGGTCAGCATGCAGGACCTGGGCGAGGCCCAAGGTGGAATGGTCAGCATGCGGGACCTAAGCGAGGCCCTGAGGGCAGCTGGAAAAGGGACCGGCGTTGAGGTTCAAGTACTCGCAGGAGCAGCCCTGCCTGCTGCCCCGGCCCCCTTTCAGAGGCAGCTGGGGCAGGCGGAGCAGAGGGGTCCTTACGCAGGACAGAGATGAAGCTGCTCCTGTCGGCCAGGATCCACACCCCGAAGCCCAGGATCACCGCGCCCAGGACCTGGAAGGAGAAAGGGGCAGTTAGTGGGGGGCCGCTCCCAGCTGTCCCTGCAGCCTGGCCGGGGGGACACAGGGGAGCTGCCTACATCCTTGTCCAGCCCAGGGATGTCAGGGTGGCCTCAGGCCCCGCACCTCAAGTCCAGCCAACTCCAGCAACCCAGACAGCAGGGCCATGAGTGGGGAGGCCCTCCTACGCCCACGTGTGGTCAACCTGAGCATACCGGCTCTGGGGGTGCAGCCTCCTGCCACGGGTACCCTCCTACTTATCTCCTGGCCCTGCCCCAGCCTGGGGGCTGGGAGCTTCCCCAACAAGCCAGGCTCAGGGTGGGGAAACCCTCGGGGGACATGACCTTCAGAGCCCAACCCGTCTTCCAGATCTCTCGGCTCCAAGGCCACCTTCCGCAGGAGGCTTCCTGACCCCCGGGCAGACTAAGGGGCCTCTACTGTGTGGCAACCACCGTGGGATCCTTCTCTAATAGCCTTTCCCTCTGGGTTTAACTCTGCCACTTGTCTCTCTGGCTAGACTGTAAGCTCCCTGAGGGCAGGGCTGGGTTGCATGCAGCTCTGTGGGCCTGGGCGCACCAGGTGCTGAGGGCCCCCGCGGATGAGTGAGTTCATGAACCAAACTGTGTAAAGGCAGGATTAGAAAAGCAAACGAATGGTGGTGGGGACGGGGTAGGGTGGCTGGCATAGGCCCAGGTATTCCCTGCCTCTCTTCCCTCCACCAGGGGGCAGACCCATAACCGGAGCTCACCTCCCCCAGCCAAGATCAGCCCAGCAAGATCCCATTAAGCCAGCCAAGGCCTGGGAAGGGCCTGCAGTCTGGGCAAAAGCACAGGTTCCCTTGAGGGGATGGAGGTGGGGAGGCTTGCATCACCCCATAAGTTTGGCCTTTCCCTGGGGCCTGGCCTGGGTCTACCTGGGGGATAACCCACCTTCAGGGTCCCAGCATGTCACCACCCACCTTTACTACCAGCCCTGGGTCCCCGCCTCAGCCATCATCCCGTAACCTCTGGTGCAAGAGCAGTAGCTACTGATAACGCCCTCAGCCTGGGATGAGCCGCTCGGTCCCAGGGGTTTATCAGCCTTGCTCTACAGATCTCAACCACCAGAGCTGGGACGCTGGGTAAGGTGAATGGGGCATTTGCCTCACATGTGAAAATTCAGGGGACACCAGAAACACTCAGGAACCAAGATAAATGAGTTTATAGCAATCATTTTTAAGAAATGGAAATTAATGGGGGGAAAATAATCCATCATGATGAACAAAATATCAAGCTTTTCAATAAAGACAGGCTTGGTGTTCCTGATTTTTCCTTTTGAAAAGGAGCGGGGCCCCGATGTGATGCAGTGCCGTGCTGTTTCTGATCCCAAAGTGAGTGCCTCACTCGTCTCGCCCTGGCCCAGGTTCCTTAAAGATAACAGCAGCTGACGACCAGGAAGAGAAAAGCACAAGGACCTCCCCACATTTGTCCCCAGCCACTCACTTGTCCCCTCCTCTCTCCTTGTCAGATGGGCCCTGTTATCGTCCTCACTTGACAGATGGGGAAACTGAGGTCCTAACCTCACCCGAGGTCACCCAATTCACTCATCAGGGGCTCCAAGTCAGGTCTGACTATACAGCTACGCCAGATGGTGGCACATGAGCTGCAGGGATACTTCGGGTCCGTCCCGGGCCTTAGCCTAGAAAGCCAGTCCCTGGGGAGAGGAAGTGCCCACCCGAAAGTGGGGGCACCTCAGACTGCACAGCTTGCGGGGAGGAAGGTGGGCTTTACAGGACCCGGCAGTTAGGTTCCCAAAGACTCCTGAAGCCCTGCTCACCCCAGCCTCACACCTCACAGCACAGCTGGCCCGTGGTCTGCCCCTGCCACCTCAGACCCACGTGGCGGAGCCCCTGTCCGCTCACCTCCTGCACTCACGGGGCAGGGCTGCAGGGGGAACAGTCCTCCCAAATAGAGAATTCAAGACAGGGCAGAAACTTCCCTCTGGGCAAATATAATCCCAAAGAGAGTAAAATCCCAGACTTCCCAGCCAAGCTCCTCGGCTCGCCTCCCGGAACCCAGGGAGCGAAGTACCTGGCGCTGCCATTTCAGCTCCCCTGCACGTCTGATGACTATGGCCTGAGCGCCAGGTGTGGCTGGATCAGCACCAGCCCACGGGACAGCCAGAAACGAGGCCAGGGCAGGGGGCCAACCAGACTGGGGGAGGAACCACAAAACCCCCTTTCTCTGTGAACCACGACTGGGGCCACGGGACACACCCCACATTAACCCACCCCACCCAGACCCACCAGAATCTCCCGACAGGAGCCAGGAGTCTCACAGCCAGCTTCCTACCCCCAGAACGGCCACGGCAGCCGCGGCCTCAGGGTCTCCTAGGATCTGAGAAAAGCTGACGACAGGGCAATTTTCTGGGGAGTTTGGGGTCCGGAGGGAGTGAAGGCGAGGAGGTACACGTGTACCCGCATGCATGCATGAGCACACACGGCAACCAGAGTGATTCTGCCAGACCACGAGTTCAATCATGTAACCGCTTCCCACTGTGCATGAAACAAAGACCCAGATCCTTCCTGGAAGGGCTACGCGGCCCAAGCCCCGGAGAGGCACGCGCTGGCCCACTCCCCCTGTGCTGGACTTCCGCTCCTGCTGCCGGGACCCCGCTCTCCCCAGCCTCACACAGAACTCCAGGCAGCTCTTACTGACCACCCTGACAAGGTCAAGTGCCTTGTTATCTGCTCTCTCTTAGGGGCCATATCCTTCTTTCCCAGGAGCGCCTACAACTGCAATTTTATCATCCATTGGAGTAAGCATTTGATCGAAGCCCATCACCCCCCAGAACATAAGCCCTGTGAGTGAAGAAGTCGCGGCTCTCCTGCTGGCAAATGTCCAGCCGGCACCCAGGACGGGGTCTGAATACACAGGGGTGTCAAAGACACATTTGGTGGAGAAGTATTTGTGAATGAACACACACACACACACACACACACACACACACACACACAGTCTCCTCTCACTCTTTCCTTTCCCTCTCACCCTCCTGTGATAAAAGCTTCCCCTCTCCCCCACTACATCCCCTCCACCACCATCCTGATGGGCCCCGTCCTGGGCCCCAGCACACAGGGAGTGAACACCTGCCCCCCCAGGGCCCTGGAGTGGCTGGGAGGAGGCCAAGCGAGACCGGTCCCCAGAGCTCGGGCCCAAGGGAAGCTCTTCTAGGCTCTGGTTCCATAGGCGAGACTGGGAGCGGAAGGGATGCCTTGGCCCCAAACCATCAACCCCTCTCCCTTTCTCCATGAAGTCTCTACCTCTCTCCCTCCCACTGCATGGGGGGAGAGGGGGTGTCTGTGCCCTTGAACCCCAAGCCCCGCCACCTCCTAGGCTATAGCCCAGACTCCTCCCTCCAGTCCCTAGAGCCCCAGGGACAGAACCACAGGGCTCCCACACTCCCCACCCCACCCTGGCCAGCTGGCCCTTAAAGCTGGGCCTCAGCCTGGGAGCCAAGTGCCTGCCAGGAAAGGCGTGCCTGTGTGGGCAGCCACTTTTTTCCAGAAGCCTGGCCCAGCTGGGAGGGACCTGACTGCCAAGCTGCGAAACCCAGGTGCCCAGGCCCGGCTGCCATCAGTGGAGGGCCAGAGCTGCAGTGGGGCCCCAGTGCCGTCCTTGAGAGGGGAGCTGGTGTCGGAGCCAAGGTGGACGACCAGTAGGGCAGGCAACACCAGGGCTGTCCACGTGCATGTGCGTGTGTGTGTGTGTGTGTGTGTGTGCGCACATGGGTGTACTTGTGTGTGCCAGGAACACATTTGTAAGTATCTGTGTGTTGGGTTAAAGTTATGAGGGGGAGTTTAGAAAGATTATTTTCCAAACTTTCTATAATCCTATGTAACTTGTAATGTAAAACTTTTTTTTTCTACAAGAAATTCATGTCTGTTGTAGAAAATTTGGAAACTGCAGAGAAGCAAAAAGAATAAAACCCAAATTCCCAGGAATCCCAACACTAACATTTGGAGGTATTTTCTTCTCCTCTCAAAAATATTCACGTATGTGTACATTTTAAAAACTAAAATTGAATCATAATAAATATCCTATTAAAAAATCTGATGTTTTTAACAGTATAGGGTGAACCAACACCATGAGAGGCCACAGTCCCCAGCAGCACTCCTTTGAAGGTCTCTCCAGGCCACTCTCCCCACAGCCCCACCCCCATCACACACACTCACACTCTCACACATGCACACTCATACACTCACACACACACTCGCTCACACACCCACACCCTCACACCCATATATACTCACACATACACACACTCACACACATATATACTTACACATAATCTCACACACGCGTGCGCGCACACACACACACTCATTCCATCATCCTGGCAACTCCAAGGCAGGAGTCTGTCTTGCCAAACCAGAGAGGAAAATTGGGGCCCCAGGAAAAGCAGCTCCAGATGTGCACAGAGCTTATATCTGGGCGGCCCCGGGGCTCATGACCGGGTGACGCCTGCCAGGGTGGGTCTGGGGAAGGACCACTGTGTCCTCACTCCAGCCCAGAGCCGAGCCTCCTCTTGCCCACTCTCTGGGAGCTCCAGGGACACCCCCCACCGTGTGGGTGGGAGTGTGATGGGGGCAGTTGAGACCCAGACCTGTTAACAGGCAAGTTCTTCAGAGCGGGTGGAGGAGGATGGAGAGTCGGGACAGGACGAGAAAGATCCCAGAGGCTCCCCTACAACTTCCCGATGAGGAGTCAGGGAATGCCCCGGGGGTTCTCCTCTCCCCACGCCCACCTCCGGCCCTGAGAGCCCGGGTGTGGTGGCCTCGGTGCTCCAGGAAGGGGGAAGGCTGGGGGAGCCATCCAGTACTCTGCCATCCAGCCAGCTGGGAACGCTGGGAATCTCCTCACTGCTCCCACCTGCTTCCATTTCCAACAGTCTGGCCTCAGCCCCCTGACCCCAGCCACACCCCACCACCATCCCCAGGCTGGAGGGTCTTGGACTGGGACGTACCCGGGAGGAGCATCTCTTTTGGAGGCATCTGGGTAGCACGGGTCATACTTACAAAGAAGAGCAAGTTGAAGAGGAAGAGGAAGTATTTGGTGACTTTGATACAGGCTGACCCCATCCTGCTGGTCCGGGAGCTCCCTGCGGAGAAGGCAGGTCGGTCAGCGTGGGGCGGGACCTGGCTGGGGGCTGGGGAGAGGAGAGGGAATCAATGCTGGTGGGTACCCCAGACCCACCGGCCCCAGATCATCCCAGCTCACCCCCTCCCCACCAACTACCTCATGAGGTAGGTACTAAGGTCAGGTCCTGTTTCAGGGGACCCGGAGGCCCAGAGAGCTTAGATGACTGACCCAAAGCCATGCAGTAGGGTGTGGGGGGTAGGTGGCAGCTGGGGTCTGGGTCAGCCACTTCACCAGGGCTCAGCCTAGAGGAAAATTATGGAGGAGACCCTCAGGCTCCCTGAGGCCAGAAACCCCAGGAATGGCCACGGCCCTCAGGCCCCATGGGGCTAAGGGAGCCAGCACAGGCAGCTGGGGCCGAGACAGCTGGACTGGGACAGCTGTGTGGGCAGAGCTGGGCTGGGGGGTGGGGAGAAGCAGGTCACTGAGCAGAGGGAACAGAGGGCCCAAGGCATGGGCTTTATCCCTTCTTCCTCCTGCAAGGGTGCAAGGCAGTCCTAAGCCTTGTGACTCTCCCCTGTCCACACGGAGGTCCCCTTGCCCTTCTCGTATCATTTTTGCCAAGTGGGAGCCCAGCTTCGACTTTACACCTCCAGTGACCGGGGTAGGGGAGTTAAGGGGGAGATTCGGGCACAGCATGAAGCAAAGCCTCCAACGAAGCAAAAGACTGCCTGGCAACGAGCAGCCCGTCACAAGTGGCATGGAAGCAACATCTGACTAAAGACTTATGGGGAATTCAAGAGCTACGTGGGGAGATGAGACTGAACACTCCTCCAGGCTCCAGGGTCCAAGACCTGGGTCTGAGAAATGCGGGGACAGCAGTGACTCAGAACCAGGGAAGTCTGGCCTCAGCAACTCCACCTGGGGCTTCCCCCAGGCCCAGAGGGGGAGAAAACAAGGGCTTCCCCTCCGTGCCCTCCCCCCACCCCCGCCCCGTGTCAGGAGATCCAGAGATCTGAGATCCTGAACCCAGGCCTGGCCCCAGGAAGGCCTGCTGGGGATGGTCCACATGAAGGAGAGCTTTGTTTCCTCTCTCCCCTCCCAGCGCAGCGCCTGACAACCACAGGCGCTTCGTAAGTGGGTGCGGAGTGAAACAGCAAGAGAGGAAGGAGTCTCTCACCAAAGGAGGCCTGCTTTTCTTTCCTATCAGGGACCTGCTTGAGTCTCTCAGCCCCAAGCAGCTTATAGATAAATCATCATTTCCCCAGAAGAACTCCAGCACAGCATTTGAGCGGGCAGCAGCGGGAACGGGACGCTGGCTGCATTCTTGTGAAACTGGAGAAGTGTTGAAACAGTCCTTTGGCAACTGATGTCCGCCAGCCGTGTTGCACAGGCAAGGGAGTTTCTCCACTCTCCGGCTCCCACATCCTCCGCTCAGGCTGGGTGTCCAGGGCAGCCTTGCTGGGCGGCGGGTTTTCAGAAAGGGGCAGTTCTTAGACAACAGTGAACACCTGGCCTCCCCCCGAACAGCATCTGCTCTGGACAGCCATTGGCATGTGTCATCCCTTTAATCCTCACGACCTGCCCAGAAGGTGAGGAAGGTCTTCCTGTCCTGGGGAGCATGGGGGTGGGGGGACAGCCTCAGAGAGATGAGGTAACTTGCCCGAGAAACATAGCTCGTTAGGCAGTGGTAACTCCCGAGGTCAAGATCTGTGAAGGGCTGCCTTCCGGGGAGCGGCCAAGGCTGTATAAAGGGGTCTCTGGGGATGGCTGGGATCCCATTGTCCAGGTAGGTGGTGAGCACCAAGGTCACTGCTCAAAGGAGCTCTGGTGCGTGGGCAAGGAGGCAGAGGCTGCTCGGCTGGTATCCCCCGATTCTCCGGGCACCCCCGCTGGCCTCTTGTCACTCACACAAACTGAAGTAGGCGTAGGGCAAAGAAAGCCCTTCAGCATCCTACAAGCAAACTAAAGCTCAGAGCGGTGAAGCAGCTTGCCCAAGGCCACATGGACCAGCAAGGACAGAACCCAGTCCTCCTGGCCCCTTAGGCCGCCTCCTCCTCTCCAGGAGGCAGCTGGGTGGGTTCAGACACTAAAACAGGAGCCAGGCAGCCCCATGACTGGCAGGTGGGTTGGCCAATCAGGGCAGGCCCAGAGACTACCTGGGAATCGCCTGAGGGAAGAGAAGGGGCTGAGAATCAGAGCCCGGGGTGGGTGGCTCCAGGGCCTGTTGGCCAAGATCCAGGATACAAAGTGTTTCTGCCCCGCAAGTGTTGACATTCCCCGCTCACAGAAACAGGGAGCAGGAGTTGAACACGTTCTCCATACTGGGCAGAAGCTGGGCGGTTCCACGAAGGGCTAGGAGTCAGCTCAGTCTGGGGACGTATCCAGGTTGCCCCATGATGGGGTCTGGCATCAACCTCAGGGAGCCCATAACCACCACCAAGCCCCGAGGAGACCCCAAAGTCGGATTCAGAGGGCTTGGGGTTACGCTCTAGCTCTGCCCGCCCACCCTGAGAGGCCTGAACCTCAGTTTTCTCATCCACAACAATAAGAATAAGGGTTGGTATAGGGCAGGGATTAGCCAGGTGGGGCCTGTGGATCAAATCCAACCCACCGCCTCTATTCTGTGCGTCTTGCAAGCTAAGAACAGATTTTTCATTTTTAAATAGCTGGGAAAAAATAAAAAGACTATTTTGTAACACGGAAAATTAAAATAAATAAGTTCAGTTGTATTGGCACCCAGCTGTATTGTCCACGGCTGCTGTCACAGGCAACAGCAGAGTGGGCTGGTTATGACAAGAGGCCACTGCCCCGCAAAGCCTAAAACATTTACTGCCTGCCCCCTTATGGAAGAAGTTTGCAGGCCCCTGGGGCAGGGGATCAGATGGCACACACACAAGTGTCTGTGAAAGGTGGCAAGGATTAGGACTGCCATTAGCTCGGGATCTTGGGGGAGAACGAGCTGGGCGGCAGGAATCGAATAGACAAGGGTTCGAATCCTAGCTCTGCCAATGCACAGCCACAGAGAAAGGACTCACAGGGCCTCGTTTCCCAACTGAACCCCCTGTTATAAAGAAAAGTGAGATCAGCGCCTCGCACAGTCGGGGCTGGATGAGCTGGAGCTGGGTAAGTGTCTTTATGGGCACTTGTGGAAGGAGTGAAGGGTGAGCGTTTCACTTGCTCATGAAACTAAACAAAGAGAGAGTCTCCCAATATTGTGCTTTACAGAAACCCTAGAAAGTCTGCCCATGCTTTCCTGTGAGGATGTCTGGAAAGTCACAAAACAAGGGAATGAGATGCAAGTACCTCTTATTTGGAAAATTCTGGAACAGGCACTGACAGCTCTGTGAGCAGTAGGAAGGAGGTGCTGATTTTATGTTATACTCTATAGCAGGTAAACTGACCATTTCTAAGCAACTCCAATTTAAATTGACCAAATATATAATTTTATGCCAAATCAGTTTATACAATGGAATTATTATGCTACCAATATTTTACTAACTCCTGCTCATCCTTTAATACAGACCTCAGACATCCACCTCCTCCAGGACACCTCCTACTCCAGCCACCCTTGTCACCACCATCAGGGCCACACGCTCCCCACCAACACATATGCTGGTTAGGAGCCCTCCCCCTCTGCTTCCTTCCAATAGCACTGGATACTAGAGCAGTTCCTGCGATGGGCTCTGGCATCAAACTGCCTGGGTTTGAATGATATTCTATCACCTTCTAGCTGTGTGACCTTGGACAAGTGACTTAACCTCTCTGAATCCCAACTAACTCATCTGTGAGAAGAGGAAAATAAAACCTTTTTGGCAGATTTGCCCAGAGATTAAATTAGATAATGTGGGTAAAATGCCTGGCATGGAGTAGGTTTTCAATAAGTGGAGGTTACTATTATAACCCATGATGCTGTACAGTAATTTTCTACTTACTTGCCCATCTCCCCCATGGACTGTGATAGCTTGAGGGGAGAGACTATGTATTATTTACGAGGTCAAAGTAGGCTCCCAACAAATTTGCTGAATGAAAGACTAGATGCATGGATGGAGGAAGGGATGGAGGGAGAGAAGGAGGGATGAGTACATGGATCAAGGGATAGATGGGGGATGGAGGGATGGGTGGATGGAAGGAGGGATGAGTGGAGGGATGGTTGGGTGGATAGATGGAGAGGTGAAGGGGAGGGGAACACCAGGACTTTCAAGTACTCAGTCACACAAAGGGAGTCTGAGCTCCACTGCCCCTAAATCAGCTGAGACTCTCTTTTCAGCCTTCTTCTGTCTTCCCCCAAGGGGTGGGGTGGGAGATGTGCAGGGTGAGCACCCTGAGCCACCTCTGCATGCCAGGACCCACAAGCAAGGCTCCCTCGCCTTCCCCGGAGCCCCTGGGGAAGATCCCCTTCTTTAAGGGAACCTCTTGTCTGTGTTGGGGCTCTGTGAGTCCACCCCTGCAGAGTAGGAGGTTGGTTTATCCTTCACTTGAGGTTGGGGGAGGAGCCCTCCAGCCTTACCCCAGAACCTGGGTGTCCCTGAATAGCCTTGGGGAAACCAAGTGGTGCGGTGGTGCAGCCCCTCAAGTCCAGAGGTTCGTGCTCGGCGCCTGCTCTGATGGGACGTGCTGTTTGAGGCCCAGCACAGGTGACTGTCCCCGGACCTCCCCGCCCCCCGCCCCGGACCTGCCTCCTCAACGGTCAAACAACAGGCTGGGACCAGGGCAGCAGCATTTTCCACAGTAGTTCTTCCAAACACAAGTCCTAGAAGACACGCCCTTAAGAACAAGAGTCTTTGCTGTCACCAAGTTTGTGGAGCGCCAATTCTCCCCGAGTCACTGTACATTAGACACTTAGTGTCTCCAAGACACCTGGCAGTAAACACTGCTGACTTAAAACCATCTTTCACTCAACAGCCTAACATCACGTGGAATACATATTAGGCCCTTGAGGGTCCCTTGGGGGCCAGGGCTCCTGGACTCTATGTGCTGCAGGATTCAAAGGAGGCGAGGAGATGCACGGCCCTTTGACCCACTAGCTGGCTCAGACCCAGCACCTGAGAGCCATGCTCGGGTCTCTTCCCCATTCCCCTCATCCCACAGCCCACATGCGTCTCCTCCAATCCACCACCTCTTCCGGCCCCATGCCTCACCTCCCCCCTGGACCAGTGCAGCTCCCTGACTGGTCACAGGCTCCACTCCTGCCCTTGTCAAGCTGTTAGGCACACTGCAGGGAGGGCTCTTGGAAAAATGCTAACTAGATCTTGTCACTCCCTTGCCTGCAGCCCTCCAATGGTGATGTAGCTGACACTTTGCTATAAAATCCAGACTCTTATGTGGCCAGCGGGGCCCTGCCTGGTTGGCCCTGCCTCTCCTTGGTCCTCAGCACCTCCGTCCTCCCCATCCCACCTTCATCCCTAAGGCCGCTCTTTCTTATTGTTCTGTACACCAGGCCCCTGCCCACCTAAGCGTCTTTGCCCTCACGGCTCCTCTGCCAGGAGCATCTTCCCCCAAAGCCCCTGGCTGGCTCCTTCCCTTCCTATAAGTAGACTGAGCTACTCCTCCCAGAGGCCCTACCCGAACACCTGATCTATACAGCAGGCCTCAACTCTAGCTGCGCGTTAGAACCAAAATATGCCCATGCACAGCCGCCTGTCCTTGCCCTATGCAAGTCATCAGACTCTTGGGTATGGGGGCTTCCCTGAGAACTCTAAGGAACAGCAGCTTTGACACCTGAGCCTGTCACATGACCCTGCTCATTGCAGTCATCCTACTGGTCCACTGGGGTATCCGGAGCCCCCATTAGAATATGGTTTCTTCAGGGGAGGGGCTGTGTCTGTCTCACTTGCCCCGTACCCCAGAGCCTAGGACAGTGCCTAGCACGTAGTAACCCCTGGATGTGTATTTGCAGGAAGAAGGAACAGAAAGGGGAGTCTGGGCAGGTCAGGAAAGGTTTCTTAGAGGAGATAAGAAAAACCAACTTTGATCCTGCAACTGGAGGTTTCTGGGCCTTAAAAATGACATCATTGGCTTGTGGGGAGGGGGTTGCTTCCTCCCAGGACTGGATTTTAATCTCCTTTGGGTCAGAAAAGCCTGATAGAAGCCGTGAACCCTCTCTCTATAAAGATGCATGAAGACAGGCAGGCACACGCTTTCATCCGGTTTCAGGGGCCCACTAACCCTGGAAAGCCAGGACTTACTTTCCCCGTCTCCCAGTTGCTTGAGAGCAGTGGCCCCCAGTCTTGGCCATACATTAGAATTATCCGGAGAGCTCTAAAACGTGCTGGTGCCTGCCCCGCCAATCCCCTCCCCCAAGCCCCTGAGATCCTGCTTTAATTGGCCTGGGGTGCAGCCTGGGCATTGGGTTTTTTTTTTTTAAGCTTCCCAGGGGATTCTCATGTATTGAGACCCAGCATGGCCTGGTCCCTCTGCTCTGAGTGGGATGCAGGAAGGCCTGGGGTCCCGGGTGCAGCAGGTCCTGGCCGGGGAGAATCTCACATGAAGCTTCCTGGACCTCTGCTCCATCCTCCACTTCCTGAAGGCACATTCCCCGCATCATTCACCAGAGAGCGATATCCACTGTGCAGAAGACTTTTGAGATCATTGCCTTTCTCAGAGGGGCCAGAGAAAGCAGGAGACCACAGGTCACAGAGCAAAATCAGGGCTGCACACACAGTGGAGGACCTGCAGATTCCTGGTCCAGGCTTTTCTCTTTCCATCTGCTGTCCTGCCCCAGCTCACCGGGCCTTCCGCATAGAGATTGAAGGAGAACTGGACTCAGAGTCACACAGCAGCCCTTGGTTCCCACCCCTGGATCTGCTACATACGGGCCACGTAACCTACAGAGCTGCCTCCTTATCAGTGAATGGGGAGACTAAGCCCACCCACCCCTCACAGGTGTGAAGGTGAACTGTAACCAGGCTAGCACCTAGTAGGGCTCGATCCATGCTGGCACCCTGGCCCCCTCCTCCCTCCCACTCTCTCTGCCTGAAGATGCCAACTCTGCCACATCTTACCAGCTGTGTGGCTTTGGGCAATCACTTCACCCCTCTGCCTCAACTTTCCCACTTGTAAAATGGACTTAATAATGGGCTACGTACGGTGAGGCTTACATGAGTTAGTGTCCATAAAATGCCTGGCACCTAGTAAGTGTCAAGTAAAAGCCGCCAATTACGATGATGACGATGATTATCTGGAAGTTGTTGATTTCATGATCAACAGTCTGAAGCCCTCTGGGGGCCTAGATCCAGCCTCCAGATACACGCCCAGCCTGGAGGCTTCTGTGCCAGAGAGTAACTACTGCTGCTCTCAGGCAAGGGGGGTGGGGTGAAACAGGGCAGGGCTGGGCCACCTGAGGAAGGAGGCCTCTGCCCTCCACAGGGTGGGGGGGGGCCTCTGTCCCTAAGCCTCCGGGCTGTGCCTCAGGGCGTCCAGCCAGTTTGGTGAGTCAGACAACTGATCCCGTGGGAGCTCAGTCAGCTTGGAGAGAAAGTGGAGTGAGAAAGCCTGGCCTGGCTGTTCTACTCTGGAAACCTGCCTGTCAGCAGACACTCTACCTGCAAGCTGGTTCTTGGCCACCCAGCTCTGCAGTTCTCTGGACTTTGTCCCGACTGCCCGTGAAAAGAGACTGGTCACAGGTGGCTGTGTTTGTTTTCATGTGTGACAAGTGATGTGTTTCCTGAAACCCACGCTGACTCCAGGGGCTGGCTTTTTGACCTTCCTACTACCTTATTTTTCCATCTTGGGTCTTACCTTTTCCCCTTGTTGTTAAAACAGAAAAATAAAAATAAAAAGCTGTTACCCGGGACCTCCCTGGTGGCACAGTGGTTAAGAATCTGCCTGCCAATGCAGGGGCCACGGGTTCGAGCCCTGGTCCGGGAAGGTCCCACATGCCGTGGAGCAACTAAGCCCGTACGCCACAACTACTAAGCCTGCTCTCTAGAGTCCACAAGCTACAACTACTGAGCCTGTGTGCCACAACTACTGAAGCCTGTGCACCTAGAGCCCGTGCTCCGCAACAAGAGAAGCTACCGCAATGAGAAGCCCACGCACCACAACAAAGAGTAGCCCCTGCTCGCCGCAACTAGAGAAAGCCCGCGCGTGCAGCAATGAAAGACCCAACGCAGCCAAACATAAATTAAAAAAAAAAAAAAAAAAAAGCTCTTACCCTGGCAACCAGAAAATCAGGAGGCCATAAAGCATGATTAGGATCTCACATTTCCTTCAAGACTTAGGTTTGAATCCCAGCTCTGCTTCCTCCTGTGTGACCTTAAGCAAGGGAGTTACTGAACCTCTCTCTGAGGCCAACGTCTCATCTCTAACATGGGGATACTAGCAGGACCCCCTGTCTCGTAGGGTTGTTGGGGGACTGAGATGGGGCAAATAAAGAGCTCTGGGGGCACTGTCAGCTGCTCACAACGCAAGTGAGCAAACCCCACCACCACCAACACCATGGGGTGGAAGAAACACATCCAGATCAGACCTCCCCAGGAATCCCAGGATTTTAGAGCCCAAGGCCTCCTGTTTGTCTTATAGAGGCTGAACCCAAGGAGCAATGATCCCAGGAGCCGGTGTGACAGGCTCCTGTTCTCCTGAGGACCTTAACAGCCTGAAGCTGGGACTGACCCCTGACATTTGGGGGAAGGAGGCCAGGGGTAGCAGAGGAATGCAGGCCACCAGCCACCCTGGCCAGACTATGGCAGTAGAGTGACAGCACTTTTTCATTTGTATAATGCCATTCCCACTGTCTCTCGTTTAATCTCTGTAACAACCCCCTGAGATATTACTACCCCTATTTAGAAGATGAAGAAACTGAGACTCAGGTTCAGTGACTTGCCTAAGGTCACACAAGTAAGTGGCTAAGCCCTGATTGAACTTCAGGTCTGACCTGAGACAAGAGCTCCTTTCTCTTCACCTGCTGCCAAAGTGAATTAGGTCAATGGTGGAGCCCGCCTGCTCCACCCTGCCACACCTCAGTCTGCTTGCCTGACACCTCATCTTACCCCAGTTCTGAGGCCTGACTCTTGGCTTCCGTCAGGAAGGAAAAGATCAGCCCCACCAATCCTGGCCACACTGTTCCTTCACTGGCTGATGAGGCCAACAGATGTGGTCCTTCCTTGCTTTTCTCTGAAACCCAAGCAATGAGACCAGAGGGCTTTCAGCATGAAGAAGGGGCCACTCTGACAGAGGGTGCAGTTTTGGGGAGAGCAGACACTTTGAAACTTGCAGCTTCCCCACCTGGCCCAGCGCAGCCAAAGGTTCAAGTTGAGGTTGAGCCATAGTCTCTGACCTCTCCCTCTCCGTGGCTCCCCTTCCTATTTTTTGCAGGCTGCTTGGGCCCCATGCAAACCCTGCTCCCTCTCAACCCCGGGTTCTAAGGCTTGTACACTCAGATTCACAGTGCTAGAAAAGCCTTGGACATCACCTACTTCAGTCTCCAGTTGTAAGATGAAGAGACTGAGGCCCAGAGAGGACCACGAATCCCCACCCTTCTGGGGAGTGTATTTGTACAGGGCAGGGAGGGGACTGGTTAGAGCCGTCAGTACTTCCCAATGTGTTTCACAACATGATACATGTAGAGAAGTACACATATTTGTTCAGCACCCTGATGTGGACAGACAACACTGGGCCTGGTCTGAGGTGACCCACCCAGAGCTCTGTTCCCAGGGCTGAGGAGATAACCAGCCATTCGGGTACATCAGTTGGGAAGCCCTAAGTTAGAGAGATATTTAGGACTATATGAGAGGCTGCCCAGGAGCCCCACAGTCTAGGGGCCCTAACAAGAAGACCCAGATTCCCAGGTGGGCTCTCAGGGGTCAACTACCTTCTGAGGACCCCTCCCCAGCCCCATGGTGGGATGGAGAATAATGAACCAGTTCATAGTATGGACTTTGAATTGAGAGAGACCTAAATTCTAATCCCATTTCGCAGAGCTGTGTAATCTTTGGCAAGCTGCCTACCCCACTGAGCCTCAGTGTCTTTATCTGTAAAATAGGGATATCAAGGCTTGTCCAGGAAGATGGTGGAATCAGCTTGCCAAAGCCTAGAAAGTAAGCATGACAGAGGCAGGAGTCTCTGAGAAGAGGTCATGTTAGGCAAAGAGTCCCTTCCTTACATGGCAGGAGGAGGGTATGCATAGAGACTCTCCCTTGAGATGTGGGACACACAAAGATTCCTACAAACTGACCCTGGAAAGTTATCGTCACCCAAGAACTTGAAATAGATGTCAGGCAGAGGGAGGACTGATGAAATGAATGTTAATGAAAGCATCCCCATGTGAGCGGTGCTTCACAGATCTTATCTTATTTAACCCCACCTCCCCCTGCCATGTGGAGAGCATGGCTTCATCATCTCTGTTTTACAAGCAGGGTGTCTGGGGCTCAGGAAGGTGGTGGCACTTGCTCCAGTCACATGGAGGACAGTGGCCGAGCTGAACTTTGTCCTCCAGACCCTCTGACTCTGGAGTCCAATGTCCTACCTGCTTTGTGATACTGCTCCTTACTGCCAAGCCTTCTCACATGGGGTCACCCAGCATCAAAGCCCGTGGAATCAGAGGACCCAGGAGTGGGGCCAGGTGTCTGCAGGTGTAACAAGCACACAGGGGCTGTGGAACTCTTACCCTACACCAGCCAGCTATGGCAGTGGTGGGTGCAGAGGGCCAGGCTGAACCACCAGGATGTGAGTGAACCCAGGCCTAACCCTCAGAGGCGACCTCAAGGGGGCAGCAAGCCTCCCCCCAGAACCGCTCATGGGTCAGAAGGCCTGAGGGGCTGCCCTCCCAGAGGGCTCCCAAGAGGCCATCTCTGCTCAGTTTCCATCCTGAATCAATGCAGTTCTTTGACCCTCCCCCAACTCTGGCTGGGCCGGAGCTGGACACAGGAAGTGGATGGATGAAACCCATCCCTGCCCTCAGGGAGTGCTCAGTCTGGAGAAGGCAGAGACAGGAAACTAAGCAATTACACACCAGCATCATCATAAAGCAGTACGGTGATTCTACCCAGCCTCCAGCTCTTCCTCTGTGGGACAGGATGGGCTCTTTAGAACACAGCCCTCAGTATTCGATAACAACAAAAGCTAATGTTTTTGCAGTTACTATTTGAGAAATTGTGCTAAGCGCTTCACATGGCTTACTTTATCCTTGCAATTACGCTATGAGGTAAGCACTGCTTTTAACCCCATTTCACAGTTGAAGAAACTGAGACTCAGGGTGAAGGGACTTGCCCATGGTTACACAGACCATAGGGCTGGGAGTTGAACCCCAAAACCTGACCCAGAGCCCCTGAGCATTACTGTCATGCTGCGCTGCCTGCAGAAATGAAGTTATAAATGATACGTAATTAAAATAACCTCACCAAGGCCCAACCTACATTAACTGGGCTTCACAACACAGCCTCCAGACCCAGCCAACTGAAGACGCTCTGGGAAGGCACTAGGCATCAGGGATCAGCTCACCCACCCATCCCAGGGCCTGGCCAGCTGGGCACAGGTGGCTAACAAAGGGTTACCCTCTGGGTCAGGGCAGCGGAGATGGAGGCTGGGAGCTGGGTGTGGGGAGGCTGGGAGCTGGGTGTGGGCCCTCCGCAGGGTGGCAGGGTGATTAGGGAGAAGGAGGGGGGCTCTAATCAGGGACCTTACATGGCAGCAGTCACAGCACACACCCTCCAGACCCTGGGTTCAGGAAGGAAGAGATGGGGCCCCTGAGATGCCACCTCCTCTGAGCAGCCTTCCCAGAGCATCCTCCTGCACAGACGCTCATGGAGCACCATCTGGCAGCCCCAATCATCTTGGCATGAGTAGTTAGGGTGGGCATCGGACGAATGTGGGTTCAAACCCTGGCTCTGTCTACCCATCACTGTCACTTAACTTTTCTGAGCCTCAGTTCCCTCATCTATAAAATGGGCTAATACTTCCTACTTCCCAAGCTGTGCTTCTCAGCACCTTTCTAGGCTTAAGAGCTATTTTGGCTTTGGGGACATTTGATGAGAGAGAGACAGACAGAGAGGGAGGTGAGTGAGACACAGTAAAGGCAAAGTGCTGCACACACAGGTATACACAGGTATGTTTTCTCTCATGGGTCCTGGGGGGAAAACACAGAAAAGATGGAGAGTGAGGAGGGCAAGGGCAGGTCTGTAACTCCAAGAATTTGGAGGTGCAGCGTAGGGGGTAGAGGGGGTCTTCCACCTGAGACCCAGCTAGAGGCCACTCGGCCAGGGGAGGAGGGGGCACTGCAGGGCCTCTGGGCCCTCCCCACTCTGTCCTTCAGTCCCTCCGCCTCACCAGTCTCTTCCCCTCTGTACCTGTCCCTCTCTCCGTTGGTGGCTTCCTCCAGCCTTCCCCTCTGTCCGTCCCTCCCTGTTTCTGAGACCAGCTCTCAGGCCTCTCCCTCTCATATCCTGAGGGCCTCAGAGCACCCAGGGCACTCACTCCAGACACAGGGCCCGGACTCCAGCACAGCCAGTCCTCCCCGTGGCGGGCACCTGGCTCCAGGAAGGGGTGGCCCGGGGGCCCCAGTTCCACAGTCAGCTGCAGGGGTCCAGGCCCTCCGGGGCTGGGAGGAAGGGCTGCACCTCCCACATGGCAGGCAGAGCCCAAGCCCCAAGTTCCCAGGCAGGGCGGCGGCCATTTAACCCACCCGGACACCTGGTAGTTGGGGCAGGAAAGCGGGTCACAGAGGAGGCCAGCACAGCCTGTCAGGGATCCCTGTCCAGGGCTCCCTGGGCCTCTTGGGTCCTCAGGGATTGCTAAGGAGCAGGGCTGGGACAGTTCCAGCTCCCCTAGACTGGGCTCAGCCAGGGTGGCCTTGGGCCTCAACACCTGCTACACCCTCCAGAGATGCTCTGGCTTCAGAGGCATGGGAGACTGAAGGGGGCATTGGCTGTGGGGCAGGTAAAAAGAGAGGCAGGGGAGAGTGAGAGAGGCAGAGGTAGAGATGAGGGAAGAGAGACAGAGAATGGCAGGCAGAGAAGGACAGACAGATCCCAGGTGAAGGGAGCCTCCCGTGCAGCCAGGGCTCCAGCCCACAGACCTCAGGGCCTCTCTGATCTCCACGGGAAGCCCCCAGGGGGGGCCTGAAGCAAAAACTCACCTGGTGTGCAGGCCTTGCTGGCCCAGGCAGGAACCCACCCTGGGAGCCAGCCCAGCTCTGCCCTGCAGCCCACCCGGGGTGTTCACCACCTTCCCGCCCCCAGTCTTCAACAATGGCCCATCCCTTCCCCAGACCATTCTTCTTAGCCTTGGCCTCCCCCAGATTCTGGGAGCGCCAAGCGGTGCTTGGACAAACACACCCACCCCGTCACACACACACACACACACGCACGCACGCACGCACGCACGCACGCACGCACGCACCCCTCCGGAGACTTGTCAGCAGGCTGGGTCTTTATCACCAGAAAGGTGCTGGAGCCACTCCCAGGCCCTACGGGAGCTGAGGCAGGGTGAGGGACTTGACCTCAGCCCGCAGCGCCTAAGGCACAATGAGTACCCAGGTCCCACACAGCCCCATGGAATCCCCCCAATCAAGCCCTGGGGAGGAAAGAGCAAAGCCCAGCCAGGTCCTCACTATCTCATTCCTCTCCCTGAAACCTCAGCTTCCCCCCCTCAGCAATGGGGACAGTCCCTACGCCAGCCCCAGAAGCAGGGATACTGCCCCTGCAATCCTGGAGACCTAGGACTCCGCCACCCTCGCCTTCTCTCAACCCACTTCCCACTCCCAACTCCAGGGGCGTGCCTACAGCAAAATTCAGCCAAGAATATGAGCACCCACTGAGGGCTGGGGTACGGGGCTGGGCAGAGAGGTCGTGAGTCCCCACTGCGGGCTTTGAAAAGTCCTTTCCCCTCTCTGGGATGACAGCAATTCACTCCTACCTTACAGGGAGGAGACAGGCTTGAGGAATCAGAATGCTCTAGCACAACAAAGGGAAGCATGGTGATTATTATCACCGTGAGAAGGTTCCAGGCCATAGAGAGGTAGGAGGGGTGTGTGCAGACAGACAGAAACGGAAAGGAAAGGGGCTTGGTCCTACTGGAAGGGGTCTGTGCCCCCAGTGAGCCCCAGGGGCCAGGGGTGGGGTTCTGAGAGTTCTCAGCGCAGGGACCTTGAGTCAGGCAGGGCTTCAGGCCTGGGCGGGCTCCCTGAGCTGCACAGGAAGAAACAAGTCCAGACGGATGGTGACCCCGTACGCCAGGCCCAGAGCCAAGAGCACAGCAGCCTGGTGAGCCTCCAGGTGGCCAGAGGGAAAGGGGGCTGTCTGTGTCGCAGCAGGAAAGCGGACATGGAAATGAACTGGGACTGGCCGGACTCCAGGCTCCTGCGAGGGAGCACGCAGCACTTCAGGTCACCTGGATTCCCACCCCCACTCCTCCAGCTCTCCCAGGAAGCCCTGTGTGACCCTGAGAACACAGGTCACAGGCGTATGCCCCCTCCACAGACCTGGAAACTGAGGCTCAGGAGGTACTGTGCCCAGGCTCACAACGTGAGGCTGGCAGAGCCTGTTTGGAGCTAATTCTGTCCCTCTGCCCAATCCTTCCCCTGTTATCTGCCTAGAATATCTCCCAGCTAGAGAAGATAGAGTTCAGGCCTGACACCAATGCCCAACCAGACACCCATCCCAGGGGATCGGGTGGGTGGAGGAGGAATGAAACCCAAGCTGATTGCAGGCTAGGGGAGGGATCTGCACTTCCCGAGCACCTGGAACCCAAGAGACATCAGCGGCAGGTGTTTTGCATATTGCATCTCACGCCAGCCTCACAGTGGTTGGTGAGGAAGATAGCTTTCTTATTTTTATAAAGAAGCCAGTGGTTAGAGAAGTGGCTTGCTCGGGTGGGGCGGGGGGGGAGGGGGGCCAAAGTATGAGTCACAGGTCTGAGGCTGACCCTGAGGGACTCAGCTGTCCCCAGCCCATGCAGACCCAGCGCCCTGAGCCCTGCCAGCCTGGCAGACCCCCCAGGGCTTGGGCCCAATGGAACCACAGTCCCTGCTCTCATGGCCACCCTGGTGAGTTATCTAACCCTGTTAGCCAGTTTACTCATTGGACAGAACCCAAGACAGTTGAGTTGGCTTGGCCACAGGGAAGAAGGCGGCTAGAACTGGGTCTGGAGGGACAAGGAAGACGCAGATCAGGAGATAAGGGATGAGCTGAGGGCATTCAGGCTGAACCACAGGGCAGGGGCACTG
The DNA here is from genome assembly GCF_005190385.1 of Monodon monoceros. NCBI lineage: Eukaryota > Metazoa > Chordata > Mammalia > Artiodactyla > Monodontidae > Monodon > Monodon monoceros. The sequence continues at coordinate 92,120,488 of NW_021703784.1, read as the reverse complement.
AGGCCTGAGAGGCTGGAAAATTCTGTATCGTGTATCTGGAGGGCAGGCACAGTCCTCAGAGCAACCAGGAGCTGAGGTGGGAGGGGGACCATGGCCAGACCCCCCTTCCCACCAGGGACCTCAAATGTCCGGGTCTGGGCAGGAACCGGTAACAGGGGCAGCCTGGACCACCCTATCTTCCTTCCGCACGGTTTCTGGCCCAGAGTGAGGATCTCTGGCCAGCGTTTCCCGGGGTCCTGGGCCCCTGGCACCCAAGAGCCACCACCCCAACTAAGAGCCCTGGGATCCTGAGAATAGAGGAGCTCAGAGTTCTCCCTCTTTACGAAGGATGCAGCTTGGGGTGAGGGACCAGCCTCAGGACGGGGAGCAAAGACAACACAGGTTCAAGTCCTGGCTCTATCCCCTCCTTAGCTGTAGGATCCTGGGTATCTCACTCACAGCCTCTGTCGTGATCTGTAAAATGGGCTCAGTAATAATACCCTCCCTGCCTATTTCATAAGGTGCTGGGAGGCTTGCGGGAGTAAGTACGTGAGAAAATGTCCACTGCTAAAAGCTATAAAGCATAAGGTATCATTCTGAGGTGAATGAAGCATGATTTGGACGGGTCTCCTGGTGGCTGGGCCAGGGTCCTCCCACTGCAAGACCCTGAGTCCCAGGGGAGCCCTGCCCCTCAGGCTGACCCTCTTTGCATGGATGGTGTTGGAGCACAGGCTGAGTCCCCCACATCCCAGCTCCTTCTGTCCAGGATCCGCTGCCACTCGAGACCAGGGGGCCCAGCCTTGGAGTTTGGAACTGAAAGCCCAGCTCTGCCTCCTTCAGCTGTGACGTTGGGCAAGTCATTTCAGCCCTGGGAGCCTCAGTTCCCTCATCTGTAAATGGGGGCTGATGATAACCTCTGCTGGGGGGAGGGTGCTGCTGGGAGGATGACCTGACATCACGGCTGCAAAGTGCCCAGGGCCGGGCCTGGCACACATCAGATGCTCAACAGGTGAGGGTTCTCTCCCCTCCCTCTGCTGTGCCCGCCACACAGTGCCCAGGCTCAACCAGAGAAAGTTTCTAGCCTCCCGGAAAAGTGACCCAGAACAATAACTGGGAACATGAACTGGCTGGAGAACACTGGATCTCAGAAGAAGATCACGTTGCTGAATGGTTAGTGGGGGTAAAAAGTAGAGCAAGACCCTGGCTCAGAGATGATGGGGAACCTTCCTTCCCAGCCCCTTCACTTGGAGTCCCCCAGGGCAGGCACAGGGTTCAGGGAAGGCACCTCTGCTCCTGCATCACACCTGCATGAGGTAAGCCCAGAGAGTGTGTGCGTGTGTTGGTTGTGGGGGGGGGGGGGGGGGGGGGGAATGAGATTCAGGAGGAGCAGGGAGAGGTGACAAGGCCAGGGGTCCTGTATTAGCGCTCCTGCCGGCTTTCAGAGCATCCCTGGATCTATCAGATCGCCTGTCAGAGCCTCAGTTTTCCTTTCTGTAAAATGGGGATGGGGGTAATCATCTTATCCTCTTGCACATGGCTACTGGAGAGTGCATACTGGAGAAGGGGTGATGAAGTGGGGGTAGGGGGAAGGTGAGTTCAGATCTCACACAAGCCTTTATTAAACAAGGCAAGGTTCCTACGGGCAGCAGCCCCAGGAGCTGAAATTCACTACACAGCCTCCCCTGCCCCAATCCACTACTCCATTGGTTCTCAAAGTGTGGTCCCACACCCAGAGCAGCAGCATCTCCTGGGAACATGTTTGCAACACACATTCCTAGGCTGCGCCCCAGACCAATGGAACCAGAAACTCTGGGGGTATGATCTGTGCTTTAACAAACCCTCCAGGAGACTCTGAGGTATATCAGGGTTTGAGAACCACTGCGCCAGCCCATGACCCCCCCAGCCCTACTCCAGAGAAACCTCCTCCTACCGACTCATCTCACTTTCCCTGGCTCCCAGAAGGCTGTTGGGGAGGAAGGAGTCACTATGGAGAGAGGTCATTAAAGAGTAAAGATCCCATAATTAGTTAATGACACCGCAGGCTCCCGGAGAGGAGGAGGGTCCAAAGTCAGACTACAGTGGAGGAGGAAAAGCTCCTCCATATCTGTCTTCTCTTTCTGTCTGACTCCTGTGCACCCACACACGCCCCACGAGCCTGGCCCCTTCCCTCCGTGAGCTTGCTCATCAGCACAGAGGGACAGACAGTGCCTCTCGCCCCAGGAGAGCTGGAGCCACATGTGCGGGTACGCGCTGGTGCGTATCAGGGAAAGGGCTTTCCCCCAGGAATCTGGTCCTTGGACCTTGAGTTTAAAAACCATCTGACGAGACAGCCACTTCGAAGAATGCAGTCTGTGAAGATCATTAAAGTTGAGAACAAAACAGACGTATGGACCAGCTGGTCACTATAGCAATGTGGGTACTAATGAAAAATTCTAAACAGCCTAAGTGTGCAACAGCAGGGGAATGCTTAACTGGGTCACGGCAGATCCACGTGGTATGATACTAGGGAGCCGGGAAACACGCTGTGGAAGAATATTGAATAACGTGGAAAAATTCTCCCGCTACAATGTTAACCTAAAAACGGCAGCACAGGAAGTGGTTCATAGGGTATGATCCCAATCGTGTGTGTGTGTGTGTGTGTGTGTGAGTGTGTGTGTGTGTGTGAACACCAAACTGTTCACAGGACATCTCTGAGCGGTTATTTCCTCCTTTGCATCTGTTCTTCACCCTCCAACTTTTCCCACAAAACTATGTCTTCAATGGGCCTTTTTTTAAAGGGTCCATTGGTTCAGGTAGAGACGAAGGCTTTTTAAAAAAGTTGACAGAAATGGATTGGGATTGACATACACACACTACAATGTATAAAATAGATAACTCACAGGAACCTACTGTATTGCACAGGGAACAGTGCTCAACACTCTGTAATGACCAAAATGGGGAAAGAATCTAAAAAAGAGTGGGTATATGTATAACTGATTCACTAACACAACATTGTAAATCAACTATGCTCCAATAAAAATTAGCAAAATAAACAACAACAAAACGTTGACAGAAATGTCTCTTTCTGGCCTGAGGGTGGGGCGGGGCGCTACGAGGGAGGTCTGGTTACCCTCCCCCACACCCAGAGAGCCTTCATACTCCACATGGTCCCCAAGTGATCCCCAAAGCATGATCAGGACCAACAAGTCAAGGGAGAGTGGGTTTGTTCAAATTCTACACCATATTTTTTAAGAGTCAGATATGTCCAGACATGAAAGGTAGTGAGCTCTCCAAGCCTTGAGGTGTGCGAGCAAAGGCTGAATGTTGTCCATGGGATCGGACTGAGTAGGTAGGTTGACTCAATGAACTATAATGCTGCTCACAAGACTACGATCTTGTGAATCTAGTCACGAGCCTCCACCTTTGCCCTCATGCTAAGCCAAAAGCACCCAGGTTGAGGCTGGGCTCAGACTGTCTTATAGAGGACCAGGCCCATAGGGGCCTAAGGCCCTCCTGACCCCCAGATCTCCAAACAGCCCTGGAAAGCTCCTTCACTCCAGACCGGGGACCTCGGTCTTTGGGGAGGAGGACTCTGTCATTTCCTCACAGGGGCGGAAGGCGCAGCTTCATTCATCACTATCACCCCGTCAACCTCTGGCTCGCGTGGAAGGAGTTTTACGTGCTGGGCCCACCGCTAAGCATTTTACCCACAGCCATTATCTCATTGAATCCTCACCGAAACTGGTGAGAGAGGGGATCAGAGGGGCATTTGAGAGCCCCTGAATGACACAGCCTCCTGCCGCAGTTACTCCTCTGCTGTGAGTTCAGAGAGGCCAAAGGGTCAGGGAGGGGACTTGCCTACGTGACCGTCAGTGACCCAGGGCCTAGCTAGCCACCCACTCATTTGCGGTGGGATCTCAGACAAATCAGTCATACCCCAGCCCCACCGAGTTTCTATTTCCTTTATTAATGAGGACGTCTCATCATGTCCCGTTGCTACAACATTCTAATGTTCCATATCCTAAGACAGTGGGTGGGAGAGTAATTTTCCAACTTCAGTAGTAGAATTCCTCATTGCTATCATTGTTGTTAGCAACGTCAAATTAACATTGAGTGTTGGCCTACCAGGCATCACCGGAAGCGCCCTGTACTTATGAGGAGGAACACATATTTCTCTCTCCACTTGTTTCCCTGAGGAGGGACCTCTACAGGGAGAACACCTCTGGCCTCGCTCCACCCACTTCTTCACTTCAGGCCAGGACCCCAGCAGTGGGTTATCTGATTGGTTCATCTGGGAGACGTACTGGGCACGCTCGGCGGCTGCCCGCAGGCAGTGTTCATTCCGGGCTGCTCCTCTGCGTAATACCAGGCCCTGCAGGGAGGCTGGCCCCTGTTCAGAGTTGCCTGTGACCGGACCGTAACTCTGCCAGTTCCAGGGCAGACGGTTAGCCAGCCCTCTGGGGACTGGATCTAAAGCCACGTTCTCGGGGCTTCCTTTGGAGCTCCATCTTTGTCAACTGTTCTTTTCACTTGGTTCCAAATTCAGAAGAAGAGGGCTTCCCTCGCAACTTAAACAAGTCCTTTAACCTTCACGGCACCGCTCTGAATTATGTCTTATTATTATCCCCATTTTACACGTGAAGAAAGTAAGCCCGTCGGCGTCAAGGATTGTTGAAAAGCTTTCTAAACACCAGGCGGCACTTGGGGTGTGTCCACCACAATGGAAGCTGGATTATGATCCCATTCAGAATCTGACTCTTGTCTCCCTCCAAAGACACTCAGTCTTCTGAGGCTTGACAAATTGACATTCACTTCAAAGCAACACCCGACCCCCTTTTGAAATAAATATGATTTATTAACAACAACAAGAACTTCAATATGATCCCACGTTCATATAATGCATTTTTGTTTAAATATATATAGTACGTTTTTTGATAGCTTTATTGTGTAAGTGTGTTCTTTCTTTCTTTCTTGAGCATAAAAATAATATGGGCTTACTGCAGAAGATTCAGAAAATGGGGAAAAGTAAAAAAAAAAAGTCTGTAATGTGATCTAGATAATCCCATTATGTGTATATTTAAATGTTTCACCTACTTTTTAGCCTTGTTGAGTGCCATTGCGGGGGGGCTGCCCTGTCGTTCTGTGTCTGCAGTACCTCTGTGACAGTGTGGGAACCTGCCCACCTAACTGTGGCTGTCTCAGGGCAGGAGAACAGGCTGGGCACCCAGAAGTCCTTTCCCTGAATAAAACCCTGCAGCTCCGCACTGTGATATCACATGTGCCTGTCTTACAATAGCCAAGTGCAGCAAATGCAGGATAATAGAGTTTTGCAGCCCAAAAAGGGATGCAACTTGCCCAAGGTCACATGGCAAGTAAAGGATGAGCTGGGATCAGAACCCAGGTCTCCAAATTCCCAGACTCAAGCCATTCACCAAAGACTGCCCCCAAAGACTTAAATCCTGCTTCCTATTAATAATAGCAACGCTATCCAAAACATCTGGTCCATATAAAGCACTCACTATGTGCCAGGCACGTCTCACAAACGCTTCACGTACATTGATTCGTATCATTTTCAAACAACCCTATGAAGTAAGTGTTATAACCAACTCCATGTTAGATGCTGAAACTGATGTACAGAGGGGTTAAGACACTTGCCTAAGGTCTCACCCAGCAGGTAAAGAGCAGAGGCAGAAATGAGCATCCCTGGGCAGTTTGATTCCAGAGTCCACGACATCGCCTATGGTTCGTCCTCCACTCTCCTGGGCCAGGGCCAGCTGGACCCCAGGCAGGCTTCTGGAGCATTTCTGCCTGAGGAGTAAGCAAACTGTCCTAGGAGGTCACCCCCCTGGAGCAGCTCACTCTGCAACGTCACAGCAGAGCCAGGAGCCGAACCCAGGCTTCCTAATGCCCAGCTTCTGGCACTTCGTCCACTTTCCTGCATGGGTCCTATGAGCCTAGATCCAGAATCTTCAGGAACTCCCACCCCAGATCACCTCTTGACACAGAAGGGAAAGTCAGGGGTGGGGCCCAAAGAAAGGCAGAAGCTCCCACTTCCAGGAAAGAAGCCAGAGGAGAGAGTGGCGGGGCCCCCCAGAGCTGCCCACCTGGTGGTCTCCAGGGATAATGTCAGGGGTGGGCCTCCTGGAGGGCATCCTCCCATCCCCCAGCCCTGCGCCCACGCCTTACGGGGCAGGAACACCTTCCACAAATAACTGCCGACCTGAACGTGCCTTTTCTGGCTGAGTCGGGCTTCACTAAGGGCCAGAGTGGCTCCCACAGGCTGGGGCTGGAGGAAGTTGGGCTCTTCCCCTCTCAGGAGGGGAAAGGCTGGGCCTCATGAGGGAAGCCGGAGCCCGGGCTGAAGAAATCCCAGGCCAGCCACGCCATTCCCACCTCCCTGGACCCCGGTTGCAGGAGCGGGACGGGCAGGCCTGAAGGGCAAGGCAGGGGCATCCAGACCCTGCTTCCCAGCTCCGCCTTTGCCAAAAGGAGCCACCGAGGATCTGGCTCTGAACTGGGTCCTACTGGGCCACCCTGAGGAGAATCACTTATTCATTCAACCAACATTTCCTAAGTGCCCACTGTGGGCCAGGCCTTGTACCAGGAGTCGGGACACAGAGATGGATGGGGCAGTCCCTGGCTGGGAGGGTTCACAGAGATACTCCATATGCCACCAAACAGCAGCAAAGAGGCAAGTACTCAGTGTAGGCAAGCGCAGAGGAAAGAGGGGAAGGGAAAGGAGGGGTTTTGGAGAAAGTCTGCCACTGACGTTCAGACCTACTTCCCCTCAGGAAGCTCAGAGTCACGGCGGGGAGACCCAGCCACCCCCAGGAAGAGCACCACGCAGGTGGAAATGACTGGTGTCTTGGAGCACGTACACACACGCTGGAGAGGCACAGAGGGCCCATACGGAAGGCTGGCGCTCTGGAGAATGTCTCTGGGAGCCTGAGAAGCAGCCTAGTATAAGCCTTGAAGACTGGCCAGGTGCAGAAAATAAGGGCAGCAGCAGCTCTCATTCATGGAGGATACACCATGTGTAGGTAGAAAACTGCTAAGCGTTTCACATGCACTTTTTTTTTTTTTTGCGGTACGCAGGCCTCTCACTGTTGTGGCCTCTCCCTTTGCGGAGCACAGGCTCCGGACGCGCAGGCTCAGCGGCCATGGCTCACGGGCCCAGCCGCTCCGCGGCATGTGGGATCCTCCCGGACCGGGGCACGAACCCGTGTCCCCTGCATCGGCAGGCGGACTCTCAACCACTGCGCCACCAGGGAAGCCCCAACACATGCACTTCTTTGTTTTATCCTCACGTCACCCTATGAAGTAGTTACCATTATTATCCCCAATTTAGAGATTCAGAAACTGAGGCTCAGAAAGGGTCAAATAGCTAGGAATGGTCAGGGCCAAGATTTTGCTCCAAGTCCCCAACTCTTCACCACCATGCTGTACCATCTCCCTAAGCTGTGGACAGGCAGAAGGTAGACAAGGGTGCTTCAGGTGGGGGGCAGGCAAGGTTAGGAGGTGGAATTGTCCAGTTCCACTCTGTATTGAGACCCTGTGTTGTATGTATGTGTGTGTGTGTGTGTGTGTGTGTGGTGTGTGTGTGTGCACTCACATGTGCCCTACTTTACAAACGACAGAGTCCAGGTTACAGAATCCCCTGAGAGCCACATAAAGAATAGGCCATTAGCAGAGGAGGGAAGGAAAGCCCAGAGAGGAGAAGGAACTCATGAAAGGTCACACAGCCTGTAAACGGAAGAGCTGGCACTAACCCTAAGAACCAGAAGACAGGCCTCTTCCCTCACCTCAGCTGCGTCTCCGTGTGAGTACAGAGTGAATCAGCTGCTGACAGGAAAACCACGGTGTAGGGGGAGCCCCAGGGCTGAGTCAGGAGCCAGACAGCCCCCAGACACCAGCGGGGCCGTCACAGAGGCCCTGGGCCTGTGGCTGGCCTCCTCACAGGCAGCATCAGGGGCCGAAGGGAAGAGGGAAGCAAGTGTAGCATGAAGCTTGGCCAATGTTTACCTCCAGGCTTCCCTCCTGGCCCCTCAGATCCAGGCTTAGAGGAGGGGAAGCCGGTGGGCAGGGCAGTTCCTGCTGAGATTAAACCGGACCCCCAACCCTGGCCCCGGCCTGTCGCACACAGGGGCCCAGGCTCTTCCCTCCCGCTCGCCTCTCACACAGCCAGCTCCTGACTGTTTGATTCTTCCGTGAAATCATAACCGCCCCCTGAGTTTCCCGTGGGGTGGAGGAAGTGGGTTTAAAGATTTGGAGCGGGGGGTCAAAGCTGAGCCAAAACCAGGGGGTGTCAGCTGGCCCCAGATGTTCCAAATCGAAAGGAATGCTCGGGGCTTGGGGCTGCTCTGCCCTGGGCCAGGAGGGACTGTCTGGTCCTCAGGGTGAACAGGGGCTGCATCCCCAGGGTTGGAGGGTAAGAGAAGGGGGTGAGGCGCTTCCAGGAAGTGGTTCAAAAGTCTGAGGCCATAGAGAGAGGGGACTGCCCCACATTGCAGGAACTTCAGAGGGGCCCTGGAGGAACCCAAAATCCACCCCCCTGCCGCATGTGGGAACTTTGTGCCCCCGCTGGCTAACCTCTCACCCTGGCCTTCCCTGGGCTGGGACTGAGAGGGAAGAGCTGCAGGCACTTCTTTCCAGCTGCCCTGCTCTCCCGCCCCCCCAGGCCCTGCTGACTGGCTCAAGTTCCCTCCACTCGGCCCAGAGGCCTCCCCTTCATGGGCAAACACACAGCCTTCTTGGGCGGCTCCCTCTCTATCACTCTGTAGCACTTGTCACCCTCCCCAGTGCCTTTACCCACCCAATCCAGCCACCTTCCTGAGCACCTGCTATGCACCAGGGTCTAGGCTCCATGGGGGATCGAAAGAAACAAAGGGCACCCACTGGGACACTTGCTCCCCCTCCCCTCCAACAGCGCCTTTCCTATCCCCCAGCTGCAGACATCCCCAAAGTCCCCCAGGCCCCTGCTTCCCCATCATCACAGCCATCGGTTCGTTATCCCTTGACCCCTGGGTCCTGCACCCCAGCACATCTGGCAAGACTATCTTTCCAAAAGTGCCACCCTGACTATGTCATTCCCCTGCTCGGAAACCTTCAGCGGCCCTCACTTTCTACAAATCAAATCCAAACATCTCACCTTGGCATTCAAGGTCCTCTACAAGTTGATCCAACCGACCATTCCCCCTTCGCATCCCTGCACAGTCCCAGCTCTTCAGCCAGACTGATCAATCTAGCAGTTTCCTAAAAATCCCCTGAACCCTCTGGTTCCCTTTCCCATCGGATCTGAACCCTGGTCTTGGTGGTTGTAAAAGTACCGAAGCTGTGCTCATAGTGTCTGCTATATAGTATGTGGGCTACTTTCAAACAAGGTTGAAAAAAAAAAAATCCCCTGAACACACTGACCTCCTTGCCTTCCCCTCGGCATCCTCCTCTTCCCAAAACACTATATTTGCTGTGGCTACTGAAACCTTTGCAATCTTTAGGGCCCACCCAAAACTCCACTTCCTCCATGAAGCTTTCCTAAAGATCCCTCTGACCCTTCATCTATCTCCTATCAGAGTCCCCTTGTCTAAGTTCCTCACCAGATGGTAAGCAACTAAGGATGGGGTCAGTGTGTCATCGTCCGTCATTCATCACGTGGGGTGGAGGGGTGCTAGGAGGACTTTCCAGTAGATGTTTACTAAGCACTGTTGGAAATGAACATCTCCTCCCTGCCCCCCTCACAGGCAACACCTACTGACCCCTCTCCCTCCCCACCAGACCAAACTCTAACCTTAAGCCACTCAAATGCTTGGAGAGGGGAGTCTGGGGCCCCAAGTTGATCCAAGCCCAACCAGGACTTGGGATCCCAGGCAGAAAGTCCTGTTCAAGTCTCACCACCTCCCTTTCTCCCGTGTCTCACCTGCCCTGAGCACCACCCTCCCATACATACACACGCTGTTTCCTCCACATAGCACAGCCCTCAGTCAAACTCTGTCCCACAGTGTTTTCCAGCTGGTTCCACAGTGTAGGGCTCATCTCCCCAGGAGACGCAGGGAGCCAGCCACCTTCAGTGCCCAACCCTGATCAAACAGATAAAAGGTGCCCACACTGGCCCTCACCTCCACCCTGAGCCAAGCATGCAATGGAAGAGCTGGATTCTGGCCACCAGAGCAGTACAAACCCATGAGACCTCATCTGGCCTTGAGCTCTGGGTGTGAGTTATCCTCTCCAGCAGAGGCATGGTGGGGATGGGGACTTCACTGTCAGCAACTCAAAATGAGGGCAGAACCCAGAGGCTAGTTCACCTCTGTATCACCTAGCTCCATCTAATATATAGTAGGTGCTAAGTAAACATATGGGGGTTTATTTAACGGGTCACCTAACAACTGCAAGCAATATTACTGAAAACTCAGCTACTCTTTGGTCCAGATGACACAATCCCCAACCCCAAAATGGACAAAGTGATGCTGGTGGCAGGTGGCAAGTTTTGGCCCTCACAAGGTCAAGAGGAGCTGCAGCCAGCCCTCCAAAAACAGTCTCATTCCCAGGCAGGAAGCCAGTCTATCACCTGCCCATCCACATCAGAGCAGCTGTCATACAATGAGGCCTCACTGGGTGCCTGGCGCCTTGCTAAGCACTATATACACATTATTCTATTAAGTCCTCACTGCTACCGTTGAGTACCATCTCTACCCCCATTTAACAGACGAGGAAGCTGAAGCTTGAAGGGGGAGTGGAATCCAAATTTGGTCCCAAGTCCTTGACCACTGAACTAGGCTGCCCAACTACTATGGCCCTGGCACAGAGCACCTACCGCCACCAGGGACAGAAACCTCCAGCCCAAGGAAGGGACCCTGGGCATGCAGCAAGAACCCCGGCTCTGGGCTTGACTCTGGGCCCAATGTTTGCGGCCCTTGTCTTCCCCACTCACCCGGATAAGAACTTGTCCCCTAGTTTCCGCCAGGGGCCTCCCAAGCCAGCTCACTTGGAAAAGCCCTGGGAGGGGGACAAATGCCCTGCTGAGTTTCCCACCCCAAGTCTTACTAGGCTCTCAGAGCTGGGGGGAAGGGGAGGCTGAAGCCTCCCTGACTTGGACACCCACCCCACACCCCCCCCCCCGGCTCTGCCCCCGGTTCCCAGGCCTGTGGGTTCAAGTCCCACGCGAGGAACTAGTGTGACCTTTAAAGCAATTCGCTTCACGCTCGCAGAGAGTTCACTTTGCTCAGTGTCACTCTGCAGGGAGACAAACTGTAGTCTGGGCGACGCAATCCGAATACCTGTTGAGTCCGCTCTCACCTGCCAGCCTCACCTTCCGGGGTTTCAGTGAGAAAGGGCAGTAAGAACACGGAGTCCACCTAGTCCAACCTCCTCCTTTTACTGGAACCCGAGAGGTCCAGGGTAAGGTGGGGGGACGCGCCCGGGGTCACACAGCTGGAGCACGGAGGAGCCGGAGAACTGGGGGTCAGGACTTGGGAACTTAATTAAGCTCCTTCTCACCCACCAGCTGCCTTCTTGGCCCGACCTGTCACTTGCTGCGAGAAAACTGCCCGAGCGGCCTCTGGAAGTGGAGACGAAAACTAACTTTGCTCGTGGTTGCCGGCAGGCCTCCCCCCACCCCCTTCTCACCTGCTGGCTCTGTTTTTTGCTCCGCGCTGCAAGCCTGGCGTCACCCGCTCGCGTCCCAGTCAGCGTCCGACTGCGCAGCCCTGGGTTCAGTAGCTCGATCGTCGCCCTCCCGGCAGTCGTCGGGGAACGCAGAGGCTTCGGCCAGGCCCCGCCCTCCGGAGGCCACGCCCCAGACACACCCCCTCGGCCTCCTGACTTGGGCCCGCCAGCCCCGCCCCCAGACCCTGCAGGAATGTTGACTGGCTTCCAGCCGGATCGGGCTCTGTCCGCTACGGCCTCCCTGCTCTAACCGGCCAGCCCCGGCCCGGGTCCTGCGGGGGATGGAGCTACGCCCCTCGCCCCGCCCCGCTACGGCCCAACTTCACCCTGTGGGTGGGGCCCTCCCTGGGCCTGCCTCCTCGGCCGGATCTTCTGCGCCCCTCTAGGCCCCGGGCCCTGCCCGGATAAAGCCTTGTCTGGGTGGGCATGAGCCTCAGCCCTGCCGGGTGGGAAACCTCACTCCCAGCGCTTCCTAACGGTCCCGCCCCTCCTCGGCCTTCCTCAGCCTTCCCACGCTCCTCCCAGGCCGCTGGCCACTTCCCTAGGCCCTCCCACCACCCCCGCCTCCGACTCCCTCTCCTCCGGGCTTATCCCCGCCCCCGGCCCTCCTAGCAGGAGGCCTCTCCCCAGGAACGCCCCTTCCTCGCTTCACCGCCTCCCTAATCTTGCCCTGCCCTACACTGGCAACCCCACCCGAGGCAGGCAGGCCTCCGGATCCCCACGCTGGCATTCCGGGGCGGGTGTATCCGGGTGCAACCGGGGAACGGCGTGGGAGCGGTTTGCGTTCCAAGTCCGGGCCTCTACCAGGAGGTGGCTTGGGCCCAGGCACTTTTTGAAAATACTAACAGCTACCACTGATTGGACTTGCGCCAGGGGCCAGGCTGTGCGCCAAGCTGTGGCTTAGAAACGTACTTTAAAAGTCCTGGCCGTTGAGTCTGCACAGCTCTGTGCAGATGTTGCACCCATGTTACCAACGAGCAACCTGAGGCTTAGAGAAGGGAAGTCACGGCCTCTGAGTCTCACAAGGCTGGTGAGCAGGACCCAGTCCCAGGCCGTGAATCACAAGGCTTGATGCTGCACCAGCTTGCCTGGACTGGCCCCTGGAGGAGTAGCCCGGACCAGCCGTCTGCCGAGGCAGTGCTAGCAGGCTGCCAGAGGTAAAGGAGAAGGCATGGGTTGATGAGCTGGGGGGCAGCAGGGTCTGCTGTTCCATCCCTGAGAAGCTGGCTTTCTCCCTTGAGAGGAAGTGGCTCAGAATTAAGATGGGCTGCAAAAGATCTCCGGATGGCTGTGGTACCCCCACCTGCATCCCAGCCCTCCACACACCCAGACCCCAGGGACCAGCGTCAGGTCCCTGGGTTATGACCAGAACCATTGAGCTGTGCAGCTGACAAAGCTCTTTCACTCCCATTATCTCACTGGCATTTCACAAGGACGTCATTGTGGGGAAGGTATGATTGTGCCAGTTTTGCATGGGTGGAGTAGGGCGGGGAGCTGGATCCCCGCCCAGCACGGTGGTTCCCGAAGCAGGTCCTTGGACCCGCAGCAGCAGCAGCATCTGGAAACTTGTTAGGAATGTGTGTTGGGGGCCCCATCCCAGATCTACTGAGTAAGAAACTCTGGGGGATGAGCCTAGCAGTTCGCTTTGTCAAGGCTTCAAGGTGATTCTGAATCACACTTCAGTTTGAGAACCACTGTTTAGCATAAAGGTGAAGAAGTCAGGGTGCTCTGAGAATCACACAGACCAAGTAGCCTCCTGGGAGCCTTGTGACCCAAGGCAAGGCAAGGAAGGTACTTAACCCCTCTAGACTGAGCCCTTAAAAGGGATATCATGGGGCTTCCCTGGTGGCGCAGTGGTTGAGAGTCCGCCTGCCGATGCAGGAGACACAGGTTCGTGCCCCGGTCCGGGAAGGTCCCACATGCCGCGGAGCGGCTGGGCCCGTGAGCCATGGCCGCTGAGCCTGCACGTCTGGAGCCTGTGCTCCGCAACGGGAGAGGCCGCGGCGGTGAGAGGCCCGCGTACCACAAAAAAAAAAAAAAGGATATCATGATAATAAAAATAATAGCAATCTCGAGGGTGGCTGTTGAGGCTTAAATGTGGAAGTGCTCGTGAAGTGTTTCTCCACTCTTGGACGCTGTGCATGCTCAATAAATAAATGTTTTCTTTCCAGTAAAAAGTCCCTTTCATAGAATCTCCACACCAAGCCGGAGGAGTGGGGCTGGGGAGTTCTTTAAGCCCAGAAGTGTCCCATACTGTTGCCCTTCCCACAGAAGGGCACCATCTTTCCTGCAAGGGGCCAAGAGCCTAAAAAGCTCTAGATGATGTCGATGCTACGGGTCCAGAGAACATACTTCGGGAACCACAGTGCTATTCTGTCTTGGCCTGGACTCCATCTCCCACCCTAGCCAATCCGTGCAAAATGGGCATGAAATACCTTCCTCTCCTACCTTGCTCCGGATACCCTCCCCTCAAGCTGGGGGTGTTAGTGATGGTGATTGGCAGGTGGCAAAACAGCTGGATTCCATCAGCAATGCCCCCCTTCCCCCAGGCAGGCATTAGATCACATGAGTCCCTTCTGCCACCCCTTCCTGTCTCTGTCACTCCAGATTAGAGATAGAGGCAGCTGGGGCAACATGGAGGGCAGTCTGCAGGCAGCTTCTGGAATCTCTGCCAGACTCTCCCACCATCCTTTGCAGCCTATAGAAGAGGGTCTCCTATAGGAGTTACAGCCTGGGGCACTGGTCCTGTACCACAGAGCTACTCTGACATGTTGATAGCGAAAACTGAGCCCCACATATATATCTAAACATTTAACAGACTGTAAAATAAAATATGTCTATTCTCCTGCCTTGAGAAATATTCTTTATAATGACCAAGGAGGCCATGTTGAAATTTAGAATCCTTGTACTCTTTGTAATTCTATGCAGGGATATGGTGGGTGTAGGGGTGAGTCAGCCCTGACACTAGCCTTCAGCACACCCGCCCTAATTCTCTTCCTAGCACCATCTGTGTCCTGTGTCACAAGTAGGCTAGGACTCAGGCCTGTGAACACCTCAGCTCACATGCCCAAACTCTGTCCACACACCTTGCCTATAGCTACCACTCAAGTCACCCCTCTAGGGGTGCACACGGGGCCATGTTGTACCCTCAGATGGATGGACCTGGAAAAGTCGCTTGTGTAAGCCCTAAAACTGGGCTTGGGCCATTTAGGCAGAGATTTCTAGGCTTTTAGATACCTGAAGCATGATGGAGGAGGAGGGTGGGGTGCGGGTTTTGGGTGGACACAGGTGGATTTCCTGTCCAGGTCTGTGGGTGGCACTGCCATTCAGCTTTGTCTTCCCAGCACCCAGCGTAATGCTGGGCACACATTGGGAGCTTAACGGACAGTCAATGAGTAGATGTGTGTCTCAGTTATTTACTGAAATGTCAAATTGGGTTGGTTTTTCAGCATTTCCTCTCTTCCAGCGGGAGTCAGGCTTCACCATGACTTACCTCGGTCATTTTTCTAGGCAGAGAGCACAGCCACCTCTAGTGAGAGATTACTTCCATCTTTTGGGAAATTCTCCAGTCCATTCCAGAGGTGAAACCAGGAGTTTTGGAGGCAGGAAAAGGGGCAAGAAGAACCACTCTAGGGAGTTCCCTGGTGGCCTAGTGGTTAGGGTTACAGGCTTTCACTGTTGTGGCCTGGGTTCAATCGCTGGTCGGGGAACTGGCATCCCTCAAGCCACATGGCATGGCCAAAAAATATCAAATGGCCAACTTGGAGGTAGGGGAGATGGTGGTTATAAGACCTCAAAAGGGTATGGCCATGGAGTTCCCAGCCTCCCAAAGATTCTCCACCCCAAAGGTGGCAAAGCAGGAGATCTGAAGGTCCTTGTGGACAAGAACATGGGTGTCAGGGTCTCATTGGTGCCTGGGCCTAGGAAAAGCCCCAAGGTTCTTGTACAGCTCTGGGAGGAAAGAGGAGGAGAGGGATGGGGGAGAGTGGTGCATCTGTTTCCTATCGTTATGTAACAAACCACCCAGTCATTTATTTAGCCCATAGATCTGTCATTTGGGGTACGTTCAGCAGGGAAGGCCTATCTCTGCTCTAGACAATACCAGCTGATTCAGCTGGAGGTTGAGGATCCATTTTCTTTTTTTTTTTTTTTTTTTGCGATACGCGGGCCTCTCACTGTTGTGGCCCCTCCCGTTGCGGAGCACAGGCTCCGGACACGCAGGCTCAGCGGCCATGGCTCACGGGCCCAGCCGCTCCGCGGCATGTGGGATCTTCCCGGACTGGGGCATGAACCCCCGTCCCCTGCATCGGCAGGCGGACTCTCAACCACTGCGCCACCAGGGAAGCCCGAGGATCCATTTTCAAGATGGTGCACTCACTCAGCTGGCTAGCAAGTTGGTGCTGGCTGTCAGCTGGGAGCTCAGCTAGAGCTGGCGCCCAAGGCCTCAGTTCCTCTCGATGAGGCCTCTCGGCAGGCTGCTGGGGCCTCTTCACAGCAAGATGGCTGGGTTTCAAGAGCTAACAGAGAACAAGATAGAAGCATATGGCGTTTTATGGCGTTTTATGACCTAGCCTCAGAAATCATGTAGTATCACTTCCTTTGTATTCTATGAGCGGAGGCAATTACAAAAACCCACCTGGTTCAAGGGGAGGGGACATAGTCTCCTTCTCTCTCGAGGGGTGGGAAAGTTCTAGAAGCGCTTGCAGGGCAGAAGATATAGTTGCAGATATTCTAGTTGGTGGGAAACTCAATCTGGAAAACACAGTCTGTCCCAAGTGGGACCTCAGAATGACTGGAGTAGATATTCCTCTGGTGGGAACTGAGAGTCTGAATTCAGCTGATTTAAAGCAAAAGGTGCCCAATCTTTTCTTACACAACGATTTGTGCACAAATGAATCAGAAGTCTGGCAGCAGGCACTTAGTCCTGAGTGTTTAGGTTACTTAGGATCATCCTTCTTCAGAGAGTACTCAGAACAGATTTAGCACCTTCCTCCCTTCGACCTGCATGGTTTCCTTAAAATTATAAACTTAAATAGCACCCCTGGATCCTCATAACAACGACCCTAGGAGGTACATACTATTACGATGCCCATTTCCAAGATGTGGGAATTGAGGCATTGAGAAGGTAAGTAACCAGCTCAAGGTCATACAACTAGTAAGTGACAGAGGAAAGAGAAGTGATAGTTTATAGCCAACTTAGTTTTCGGTTGCAGAAATTGACCGTAACAGGAAAAGCCCAAGTTGCATAGGACCTAGGTACCCAGATTCTGACCACCAACACTAAGCCATGTGGTCTACTCCTAAAGGCTCACACTGCATCAAAGAGCACCCCCCAGGGCCTTGAAAGGACCCTGCTTCCTGCCTGAGAAGCAGAAAGAATGCTGGTCCCGGGCGCTTGACATAAATCTGCTCCATACTCTGTCCTCTCGCCGGGTCTTGGGCCAGGAAATGGTTAATAGCAGTTTATCAAGCCTGAGTCTATTGCTAAGCACAGTAACTCCTGCATTTGAATGGGTTCAACAGGGCCAGGGCCTTTCTTCTCCAAAGAGCTGGATGAGGATCTAAACTCTGAGCCCCTTATAGCTGGGCTGTAGCTGGGACAGGATCCAAGTTCCCACCAAAGAGGCTGAGCCGTTGATTTTTTTCCATCTCAGCCGTTTAACAAAGATCATTTAGACCCCTGCTCAAATCCCACCCTGCCCCCTGCTACATCTGAAGTTCCAGGGGTTAATCTCACGCAGCCCTGGCCTCAATGGGGCTTTCAGCACAGTGGGCAAGCTGACCCAGAAACCAGTGCAGTGGTGCCCCATGGTGTTACAATACCAAAAGCAACGGCAAAAATAATAACAGAGCCTCCATTTTTAAAGCAAACTCTTACCATGCTCCAGACAATTTAAAAATGACTTTGGGTATATTTAACTAATTTGATAACAAGCATTTGTGTAGTGTTTTACATACTATGAAGCTTTTTTTTTTTTTTTTTAACAACTGTGGCACTTGGGTAACTTTGAAACTATTGAGTGATGTCTCCGCATCCACAATTCCCTGTTGTTTTCCCCTTTCAGGCATCAGGTCACCCCCACGGCAGGAGTTGGGTACCCCAAGCAGTCATGAGCCCCCATGCCAATGTATGTTAGTTTATTTATTTATAATCGAGATGTATGCACTAATTTGCTACCATTTGGCATATTCCGAGCCATACACAAAACAAAATTTGAAAAGACAAGATAAAAAGTTATTTAAAATATTCAAGGTGTACAAAACTAAAAATCAACAAATATAAAGCGATCTTAATCATTTTCTCCTTGAACCCCAGTAGATCCTGTTAGAGACCATTTCTTGTGACCTCTGTGCCCACAGGGAAGAGTTGTTGGAGCAGAAAAGCAGAAAACAGAAAAGACTTCTCTGGACAACCCTGTTTTGGTGTCTCCAGTTACCCCTAAGTCCCTGAGATGGATGGGGAGCTGCTACCAAAAGGGGACTAGAAATGGCAGCTCTCACTCCTGCCACTGGGTGGAGCTGCGCAAAACCGGCGTGAGATCCTTCCCTGAAACAGACACAAGGCTAAAAAGGACACTCCTGTGGCCCAAGGAGCCAGTGGTGTAGACAGCCTCCTCATTGTAAGGTTGAGAACGCCAAGGCTCAGAGAGTTGAGTCGAAAAAGTTTTGCATTTGTCACAGGTATTTCAACACTGGGGGATTTCATAACATTTAGACATACAGCTTCTGATAAAAAACAGAAAAACCCAAACACCCTGACGTGCATCCTGACAGGGCAAGAGCTGGTGGACCTGAGTGTGGTGTCCCCTTCATTTGTAACATACACACGCCAGCTGGCCACAGTCCCCACCACTCCCCATTGCCCACCCGACCTGCTTTCCTCATTTTTGTGACCTGCCTAGTCCCCATGGGCAACTGAGGTTGCAGTCCGGGGCTCAACAGATGCTGGCTGAATTGGCATTTGTACTGAAAGCTCTCTGAGTGTCAGCGCTGCCACAGAGACCTCTGTAGGAAAACACCACAGTCTTTCCTTCCCTTCTCTCCATGACCCTCCCTAAGAAAACTACGGTGTTGGCACAGTCCTCCTCTCTGAGAGATGGTTTATGTTCAAGTTCCTGCCCTGATAACTTTCTAGCCATGTGACCTTAAGCTTGCATCTTCACCTGTCTGGGTCCGTTTCCTCACCTGTAAGTTGCAGGCAATGCACATACAACATTTGCTACATTAGGGTTATAAGACAGACTGGTTAGTTGTCTCCAAGTCATTTCTTTCCCTAACAGAAATGTAGAGATTAAAACATACGCACACCAAAAAAAAAAAAAAAAAAAAAAAAATTCCACACGCTTCCCTCCAAAATGAGCATTTAGCGCCCTCTGGTGTCCATACCACCCAGTGCAGCCAATCAAGAGAAACCTGGAGTGAGACCAGGAGAAGAAAGCCTGGAGGGACGGGAGGGACAGGGGAGGGTCCCCACCTCCCACCCTGGGCCTCAGGTCAATTCAGGCTCCCAGGAGCAGAGTGTAGGCCCCGCTTGAGAGCCAGGCGAGGGCAGACATGGAACTAGGTCTCCTTAACAGGTTCCAACTGCAGATTCCCCACCCAGCCCAGACAGGGAACTTGGTGTGGGATTTACCAGCCAATGCTAGTTGGCCTGCAGTCCCCCTGGGTATCTGGAGGCCTCGAAGACCGATGACTCTTGTTTAATAATGGTAATGAAATAATATTAATTCTGGTAAGCATTGTAAGCATACGAAATACAGTCTAGTTGTTCATGCAGAAAAATTTACTACAAGGTACTTGCAAAGCCCCCTGAATTGTTGAGTGGGGGACTGGGGTTGGCTGGAGAGTCAGGCTCGAGCTCAGTTTCCAGAAATAAGATCTCAGACTACGCTGAAGCACCAGCCTAATAAGACAACTATCACTGTCACATCCTCCATCCGATGCCCCTCTACCCCAGGAAGTCAACTTTGCAGACCCCTGGGATCCTACCACCAGGAGGTTACGTCCATCACGACAGCAAAACACGGAAGCTCCTCACAAAGCCTACTGCCTCTGAATCCAAGCCTTGCAGCCAAGTGTCAGACCTCAGGCACTGAGGCCACTGGCCTGCAGGCTGGCTGCCAGCGAGGCTGGGAGTTAGAGTTCTGACGCCTGCTCTGGGAGGTTGAACTTGTAATGTGGGAATTTCCTCAAACATAGAGACTATTCCAAAGACGCAGGGCAGCTATGACTATGACAGATGTCCACCGCAACTCCTGCTGATGGAGGGTGTACCACATGCCAAGCACTGGGCATTATCTCATCTAATCCTCATACTGACCCTCAGAGGCAGAAAAATTACCATCTCCATTTTGTGGAGAAGGCAACTAAGGCTTGGTGAGTTTAAACAATTTGAATGAGATCTCGTGGCTGGTGAGTGGCAAAGCCAGGAGCAAGTCAGGACTGCCTGACTCTAGACCCTAAAAGATATGCTATATTGTTTTCCTAAAGTGTCTCTTTTTTCCTAAAGTGACTCATGTCCCATTTACTGAGAACGAGCCAGGGAGTCTAGAATGAGGACCTAGAAGGGAATTCAGAGGTCGCTTAACCTAACTACTTCTCTAGTGCTACTCCTTAGCCCTGTATCAGTCAGCTTTTGTGAGGTTATGCTGCAGTAACAAAGAGCCCTGAAAATCTTGTCAACTTAATAACAACCAAGTTTTAGTTCTCATTGATGTTAAGTGATTGCTGAAGATTGCCATGTGTCAGGTGAGGCTCTGCTCCTTGTGTCTTTGTCACTCCTACATTCAGGAGGAAAATTTGGCCCCTCTTTGGGATATGCTGCTCTCATGGGAGAAGGAAAAAGAGCAATGGCCAAGCCACATGATGGCTCTCAAAGCATCTGCTCGGACGTGGCATCTGTCCCTTCTGCCCACATTCCGTCGGTTAAAGCTCCACGTCAGTGGGCAGAGACCTATCCTCCCTCAGGGAGGGGCCTCTAGTCGTGTGACAATGTGCGGGGCTGTCTAATCCTCTTATAGGGATGGGGAGTGGTTAATTGGGAACCAAAGTGCACTCTACCACCAGCTCTTCTAGCACCCCTAGCTGCATTCTAGGTAGCCGAGTTACCATATGAACCAGTTGCAAAGCAACCGAATGCAAAAAATCGTGCTTAACACTAACTCACATTTAATGATCCTTCATTCCTTCATCCCATAAATGTTTGTTGAGTGTCCAGTGTGTGCTGGGCAATATCCTAGCACTGAGAGGACAGCAACAAACAGAACAGTCAAGGCCCTGCCTCTTGGAGCTTCTTACCTCCCAGTGAAGGACAGAAAATTATATATAATATGGCAGGTGGCAACAAGTGGATTGGAGATATTGAAGCAGGGCAGAGGGTAGGGAGTTTCTGGAAGAGGGAAGTTGTTTCATATAACAGATCAAAGAAGCCCATCTGAGGAGGTAACATGTGAGTGGAGACCTGAATGAAGTGAGGGAGTGAGACTACCTAGAGGAAGAGCATCCCAGGCAGAGCAGGTACACGTGCAAAGGCCCTGAGGTTGAAGCTATACTGGAATAGGGTGTGTGAGGGGCAAGTAATAGGAAGTGAGGCCGGAGAGGTGTCAGGGCCAGATGATGGGGGGCCTTGCCAGCTTGGGCTTTTACTCAGAGGGAAGCATTTGAGCTGGGAAATGGCATCATCTGGCTCATGTTTTAATAGGATCCCTTAGAAGCTGCTGGGTTGTAAACAGACCTTAGGGAGGCAAGGCTAGAAGAGGGGAGACCAAGGAGGAGGCTACTGCAATAATCCAGGCAGGAGATGTTGACCTGGACCAAGGGGGCCCAGCGAGCATTCAGAAGTACATTTATCGATTTACTTATATCCCCAGGAGCAACCGGCAATCAGAGAGCAGACATTATCAACAAACGCAAAAATGATGGAGGTCATGATATAAAGGAAAAGAGAAATTACATCTATAAAAAGCCCAGTCGAGAAAAGCTCTAACAAGTGAGCACAAAATCGAGCCACTGCAGTGCTGTAAATATGAAAATAATCTGGTTCAGTGCTCTTCAAGCTTTGCGGTGATGTATGTCTTCATATCTTTGTGGACGTGCGTGGAGTCCACCAGGGTGGTTCCAGGGGCGGGGCTTCGGGCTCCACTACCCCGTTCCTCAGGCAGCTCTGCGCTCAACTGTTTTGTATCTTTCACAATAAGACTTCTTCTGAAGAAAGGGTGACACACACACACACACACACACACACACACACTCTCTCTCTCAAAAGGACCTGAAAAAAATATTTACCCCAAATTCACTCTCTGACTAAAGAACGAAACCCTGGTCTAATGATTCTGCGGGAACACGGCGTAAAGACATTTACACCGCGGGGGGATCCGGTACAAAGACTGGGTGAGCGGCGGCAGCATCTCAGCGGTTCTTCCCGGAGATCCACGTCCAGTGTCTACACTGTGTAACGGGCCATGAGCCGACACTGTCGTCTTCCCCACGTTATGAAGTGTAAATGTTTCCTACGAAAGGGAAAAAGCCTGAGAAGAAAGAAGGTGAGTCCGGAGACCTGGAATATCTAATCTACTTACTAGAAAAGCTTGGCAACGGAGGAAATGAGGGTATGAGACGGTGCATTTGCACATACGTGTGCCTCCAGCAGTAGCATTTTTTTTTTCATGTGTAAGAAAGTAAAGATAATTATAAAGACGTTATTGGTTCTGGAATGCATTACCGCATTTCCTGAAGCGTGATGGGGTGCTTTTGAAAAACCTAGAGACATGGTTGCGTGGCGGCCTGCAACCTTCATCCACCAAGGAGCCCGAGCTTCGTATCCACACAGCGTGCACCCTGAGGACAAACAGACTTGCTCGTGAGTCCAACAGAGGTTGAGTATTTAGGCAGTTGGTGTTTTAGCTGTTTCATTTTATGCAGAAATCCTTAGTCGATTATTATATATGTTTATGTGATATTTGGGGAATCAGTTGGGTATTTTGAATGGGTTAAGAGTGCATTATTTGCATTCTTATTTTTTGCACTGAGAAAAAGAAGAATGTAGTCCCTCATGCAAAATTTACAATCTGATACTTCAGGCATGGATGAGATTTTTATACTGAGGCACACTTCTATATGTAAAATTAAAGACCTGATCATAAGGATATCTAATATTAATGAGTCTTCCCCATGTCCTGGGGCTGTGCTTAAGCCTTTAACATGCTGTAAATTATTTGACACTTAAAACAGGCCTATCAGTAAGATATGTTTATTATGATCAATGCTAGTTTACAAATGAGGAAAGAGAAGAGAGAAACAGAGGAACCATCCCAAGGTCACACTTCCTGGCTTGGGTAGACAAACATTTGATTTTAACATTGTCCTTGTAGTAGGCACATTTTCATATACACTTGCGTTCTAAGTTTCATCATAAATAAAAGAAGATATTAATAGAAGTAAAGGGACTAATCCCCAACTCACTCTATGAAGCCAGCATTACCTTAACACCGAAAACAAAGACGTTACAAGAAAGGAAGACTACAGACCAACATCTCTCACGAGCATAGATGCAAAAATTATCAACGAAATAGTAGCAAATCAAAGCCAACAATGCATTCTGGTTTCCCACTATATCCTCAGCGTCTAGAACAATGGCTGACACATAGCAGTGATTCTATAAATACTTTTGAACGAATTGATTGGCTCCTGAGGCAAACTAGAAACATATCCCACCCCCAACCTCCAAGTAAATTAAAAACTAGGGCTTCCCTGGTGGCGCAGTGGTTGAGAGTCCACCTGCCGATGCAGGGGATGCGGGTTCGTTCCCCGGTCCGGGAGGATCCCGCATGCCACGGAGCGGCTGGGCCCGTGCGCCATGGCCGCTGGGCCTGCGTGTCCGGAGCCTGTGCTCTGCAACGGGAGAGGCCACAACAGTGAGAGGCCCACGTACCGCAAAAAACAAACAAACAAACAAACAAAAAACTAGGCTTGTGGCCATACGTTCTCCATGGTGAAGACCAATCACTTTTTCACCTGTCCCCTCCTGCCCTCTGCTTCCGTGGCTGCTGGCCCAGTTCAGCCCCTTAACTCTGATCACAGTCTCCAGTCCTGAGCCCCTTGGTCCTGTCAACTGAAGAAAAATGCACAACCTAAAAGTTGCAAGTTAGGTTGTATTCGGAGACCTTACTGAGGACTATAGCCTGGGAAAGAGCCTCTCGGCTAGCTCTGAGGAACTGTTCCCAAAAGGTAAGGGAGAAGCCAGGATATATAGGAGTTTTTGCTGAAAAAAAAAAAAAATGTAGTCAAATACTAAAAGATTACTGCTAATCATAAAAAAACAGACATCTAAAGTTAATGATTTTAGTGCTTTTCTATGTATGGGAAGATGCAAGAGTCTGAGTTCAATGAAATTATTCCTTAGATATGCATCTGAACCATCTAGGGCCAGTATCCTGTTTTTCTTCATCTTGAATTCCCCTCAGGGCACACCACTGGGGGAGGCTGCAGTGGCTGGTGGCTTGATGGCAGGCAACATTCGTTGTTTACCGGAATGGCAGGCATTTTTTTTTGTCCACAGCCCACCTTGGAGTAATCATTGCAACATGCAAATCTAATTGTTCCTCTTCTGTGCTTAAAATCTGTCAACATCTCCATGTCAGGTGTGCACTGATTTCCACACTGAGGTCAACAGCTGTTGATGACCCCTTGGGTGTCCAGAGGAGGTGAGGGATGGGCTGAACAAGCATGACTCCTCAGCCACCCCCCTTCCTTTCAGCCAGAGAAGCCTCTCTTGTATAACCTGTACACAGAGGCAGTGTGACATTGAGATGAAGGGCAAGGCTTCTAGAGCCATCCTGCCTGAGTTCAAACCCTGACTCTGCATCTCACAAGCTGTGTGACCCTGGCCAGGTTACTCAGCTTCTCTGATCACTCGTTTGCAAATGGAGTTAATATTCTTACCATGTACCTGATATCACATGTTGCTGGTAATATACTTACTATCTGAAAATGGAGCTGATGGCAGCGCCTGCCTCCTAAGCTTGTTGAGAGGATTAAATAAGTTTGTCCAGGTAAAGCACTTAGGACAGTTCCTGGGCTGTAGTAAATGTCCAGTAGTGTTGGATATTACTGTAAAATTACACTTCCGTATAGGATTTAATTTGCCCTGATTAAGAGGAAAAAATATGTGAAAATTTGGTTTTCATGCTTTGCATTGCAATTATTATTATATAACAATATTATATGCTTGAAGTTTCTTGAGGGAAACTTCTCGCATGCTGGAGGTTTATTGAAGGAAAAGATCACATTTGGCTTTGTGTCCCTAACACCTTGGACTATGCCTGGCACAGCGCAGGCCTTCTATACAGGCACACTGAGGGTCTGAGGAAAGGAGAGAGTGAAAGTTCCCTGGCGTCTTCCCAGGCTACTCCCAAAGCATTTAGCAGCATGTCATACTCATGAACTGCCACAAAGAGTCGCCCTTGTCTCTGAAATGGGGTCTTCTGGGCCTTGCCACTGTGGTCCAGGTTCATGAAAGGGCAAGTGACACCCGAAGATGCTGCTAGCCCAGTGGATGGGCAGGAGGGGAGTTGTTCAGCACCCAAGGGAAGACACTGGGAGAGGCGTGAAAAGCCTCACCATAGCAAGCCTCATGCACTGTAGAGTCCCGAGGCCTGGGTTCTGGTCCCAGCTGGGAACACCAGGACAGTCCCTTCACCCCTCTAAGCCTCAGTTTCCTCATCTGCCAAGTGGGGGCAATAGTGCTACGTCTGGACATAGGTATCCTATCCAGGCCCTACTGCATAGTCGATAAGGATTTGATTTGCTTTCTTGTTTCCTTGCTTGTTTTTAGGTTTCCCCTGCATTTGCCAGGGAAGCCGGGGGCATTTGCAGACCTTCCCACCTTATCCCACCTCTCTGAGTGGATTGAAGTGAAAAATTTTCCAGCCTGGAGTTCTGAGGAGGAAGGGACAAATAACGAAGAATAAATGAGATTGGGTTGCCCAAAGATGTCAGAAGAGCCAATGGCCTGGGTACACCTCTGGGTGACTCTTCTGTGCCTTCATGAGCCCACCTGGGTAGACTAAAGATCTTTCTTGAGAGGTAACCATGCTAGTGTTAAGGGGATAAGGGAGGTGGCATGGATGCTCCTCTCTGTCCCTTCAGCCTTCTTTGCTGTGTGACTCAAGCCAGTCCCTTTCCCTCTCTGGGCCGTTCTATCTGTGAAATGGGATGGGCTTAGTTCAGGAGTTTGCAAGCTGATCTTTAGCAGTAGAAGCTGCTTCAAGCCACATCCCCTGTGGAAGAAGATAAAGCAACACCGTCAGGGTCTGGAGGGGCCAGGAGAGGAGCTGTGAGCCCTCTGACCCCTCCCCTGCAGTCACCCTGAGCATCCCCTAAGGTCCCCTCCAAGTGCAGCTTGATGACTCTGCAGGTCCTCCTCTCCCAGACACCTCGCTGTCCTCCCACAGCCAGGCCTCCCCCACCCCTGAGACTTCTCATCCCCCCTGAACTTTCCCCACAGTCTCAGGCCTAGGGAGTGGGAGGTTTGGAAGGGAGCCCCTGGAAGGGGGCCACCAGCTTCATCCACCACTTTTTGTAGATGGGGGAAGTGATCGAGAAGTGAGTAGGGACTAGTCCAAGGTCACCAGGGCCTGGGGACAGAGCTGCGGCTGGAAGCCAGGTCCCCGGACTCCCAGGTCTGAGCCGGATCCTCCCCACCAACCTGCACCCCACCTCTGCCCCTCACCCTAGAGCTTCTTCCAGGTCTGCTTGAGAGGGGCCGTATGTCTGTGGGTGCCAGGCCTGGTGTCGGGGCCACTGGGACGCCAGCCTGCCTCCGAAGGTCAACATCCTCGCCCTCCCCTCTCGGCGGCTAATCAAGTCCAGGCCGGGCCTGGCCCGCCGCAGCGCCCTGGACGCTCCTGACTCCCCAGAGCTGGGGTGAGCCCAGCTTCCAGGGCCTGCTGAGGTCACGGCCCAGCCCCACCCCCGCCCTCACTGCTCCTCCTGGCCCATCTCTTGCCACATTGTGCCATCTTGAGGACATTTTAGGAGTTACCCACGCTCTGCAGGTTATTTGCTTACCATACCCACGGGGCCTGGCCTCCGAAGGGGCACAAAGCCCTGTAAGACCGGGCCCCGCCCTCGAGTTGCTCCCCAGGACATCTGTCCACAAAGCACAGGCAGGTCCATTCAAAACTTCTATCCACCCTCCCGGCAAATGGATGCCTGATCGGACCCTGCATCCCATCTGCCCTGCCTTCAGCCCAGACACCAGACGTCTGACCCGGACAACTGCAGTTGCCACCCTGCTTCCTGTAGTGTGCCGTCCAGTCCGTTCTCAGCCAGCATCCGGAGCCATCTGTTGAAGAGGAAGATCCCATCCTGCTACAACCTGCCGAACTCCTTACCCAGACTCACCCAGCACGCCCTGGCCCTGCTCTCCTCACCCCCTTGTCAACTGGTCCTTCCCCACATAGCTCGCCATGTTCCAGCTGCACTGGCCTTCACTCTAGTGGGAGATTTGCACCTGCCCCAGGACCCTTGCACTGGCTCTTCCCACTGCCTGGAGTACCCTTCCTCCAGAGAGTCACATCATCCAGGTGCCAGCTCAAATGTCCCTTCTCAGAGAGTCATCTTTACAGACACAAAGGTGGCCCTGCCACTCCCCAAAGCTCATGCCGCCATGTCTTTTCCTCACAGCTCTTACCGTCTAAAATCATTGCGCCCTGTCTCTTGCCTCTCACCGCCCCATCAGCGTGTACGCCCGTGATGCAGAACTGTGTCTGCCTCCTTTTCCTGGCTCTGGACTTTGATTTCTTTGACTTTTCCAGCCCTGGCAGCCCCACTGAGCAAGGGCCCGGTGCCCAGCCATAACTGCGGGTTCGGCTCACCCTCAGAAACCCCGCACCTCATACCCTTGAGCCTCTCTTCTCACCCAGGAGCCTCTGCAGTCAGGGAAAGTAACATGTCCTTCTGGGTTTGCGGCTAGGATTAGCCAAGGAAGGGCCTCCCTGGTCCAGGGCTATCCATGTTATCATCTGAGTGCTCGGCTTGGTGGCCTGGCCACATGTCTCTGGGACAGAGAGCATCTCCAGATGCCTTGCTTGGAATGAGGAAGTCTGGGAGCAGGCTGTCCAGGAACGTAGGAGATACAAAGTGCAGACACAGAAATACGAGTTGGAAGGGAATCCTGCTGGGCATCTGTAGACCACCTCCTGAGCTTGGTGTCCAGCCTGGAAACATGAAGAATAATGGACCGTGTGAGCAGGAAAGAACCCAGATTGCCCTGAGGTGAGCTCCCTGGGCAGTTGGGATGTGTGCCCTGGTGGGCCATCCCTGGAGTTCCGGAGGATAACTTTAAAAGGCTACAAAGACCCAACAGTACATAGCATTGAGTCGCAGAACCAGAGAGCTGTTTGTTCTCTTTACTTCTTTTCCTCCTTCTGAGGAAACCCATGAGGAGGTCTCAGTTTGCTGCTTCTCCATCTTTAACACCCCTTCGATATTCCCAACTTCCCCAGCTAACAGCAGCCTCCCTGCTACCTTTCTGACCCTTCCCCCAGCTCACTCGGCTACAAGGTTCCTCAGATACAGGGGAACACTCCTGCCTCAGGGCCTTTGCACTTGCCGTTCTCTCTAACCTGGATGCTCTTTTTTTAAAAACTAAATTTATTTATTTTATTTATTTATTGTTTCTGGCTGTGTTTGGTCTTCGTTGCTGCACGTGGGCTTTTCTCCAGTTGCGGCGAGTGGGGGCTGCTCTTCACTGCAGTTTCCAGGCTTCTCACCGTGGGGGCTTCTCTTGTTGTAGAGCACGGGCTCTAAGCGTGCGGGCTTCAGTCTTTGTGGCACGTGGGCTCAGTAGTTGTGGCTCATGGGCTCAGGAGTTGTGGCGCACGGGCTTAGCTGCTCTGCAGCATGCAGGATCTTCCCGGATCAGGGATCGAACCCGTGTCCCCTGCACTGGCAGGTGGATTATCAACCACTGCGCCACGAGGGAAGCCCTGTATGCTCTTTTCTTAAAGACCCACGTGGCTCTGTCTTCGCTCCCTTCAGAGCTTTGCTCAAATTCACATTGAGACCCTCCCCAACCCTCAGTGAGGTAGTGACCTGTCCTTCATCTGCTTTCTTTTCTTCCACAGCACGTGCCTCTACCATACTGCATTTTTTACTTATTTCCTGTTTCCCTCCACTAGGACATGAGCTCCATGCAAGCAGGGACTTTATCTATTTCTTTTTAATTGCTTTATGCCAGCACCAGAACAGTGCCTGGCGCATGGAAGGGGCTTCTGGAACAGTCGTCAGCTGAATGGGTAGGGGAGAGAGCAGGGCGTTGGGACCACAGCCCTCGGCAGGGAACAGTTTCCAGTGAGGCTAATAACACTATTTTCCCTTCATTGAATTTATTTTTCTGGTTACCTTTTTTTTCTTACGGCAAACGATACTGAGTTTTTCCATTTGCAGAAGTGATTTAAAATTCCCTTCTAAAATAAATCCACTTAATTTAAAAAGTACGTTTATTTCAAGAATAATATTCAGTTAATAGAGTTACGGGTGGTAGGCGGACGCGGCAAAAGCTGGGAAGGAGAGACAGGAGCGACCGAGGCTGTGTGATTGCTGGAGTCCAGGCCTCCCATTTGACAGATGGGGAAGCTGAGGCCCAGAGCCTGAGTTACTCATTCAAGGTCACAGAATGAGTTAATGGCAAGGTGAGCACTTACACCCTGGTCTTCTGCTTCCAGGTGTGCCTTTTCCTTCTAAATTCTCTGTTTCATCTGTCAGTGGACACTTAAGGGGAGGTGGGGCTGGGGGAAGATTGTGGTGAAGATAATAGGACTGAGGACATTTTTTAAATGACTTTATCTCCATCACCAGAACAGTGCCTGGCAGGAGGCACATGTTAGATGCATGAATAGAAAAGAGACTAGAAGACCTTGAACCCCAAATCCTTCCCTGATGAGCACCCGGTGTTGCTGGGGAGAGGTACCAGGCCCAGGGCAGCAGAGGCAGGCCTGTGGAGATCACCTGTTGACGTAAATCTCTGCAGGTAGATGCCCCAGTACAGAGGAGCAGTGGGGATGCTGGTGCTGAAAATAGGGAGGGGAGTGCACCCTTTGGGATCTGGAGAGAGATGTGTGCTGCGTGGGGCAGCCTGGGTTGCAGGGAGCAGCGAAGAGCAGAATGTGGGTGATTCCTTCTTCCCAAGGACGCCCACAGCCGTGGGCTCTAGTGTGGAGACGACGGCTCAAGCCCTACATGGGACAGCTCTAGCTTGGAGCCTGGCCCCTGCCACTCACCAGCACCATCTTCTTTATCAACTTCATCTCCTTCCTCCTTCTCCAGAGGGCTGACATCAGGACTACATGAGAAAGTCCTCCTAGAATGCTCACTGTAGCATCGGGTCCATAGATGGAGCTCAGAAAATGCTAATGCCTGATACTTTAGGGTAGGGGTCAGGTTCATTGATGGGTTAAGAGCACCAGGATGCCTGCTATGCACATTTCTTGGTAACAACTTTCTAAGGCTGTCCATTCCTATTTATTTGAGGAGAATCAGTGACGCTAAAAGGTCCTGCCCCTTTGGGGTTGGGGCTGGAGAAGTGAGAGGCTGGGAGGCTGAATCGGGAGGCTGGAGAGAGCTCAGGAGTAACAGGGTGGTGGAAAGAGTCTCAGGGGGCTCAAGGCCATTGCCATGACCACACAACTGAGTGGGGATTGGAGGCCAAGTGCGTGGGTCCCATACTCTATGTTCTGCCCCTAGCTCCTAGCAGCTTCCAGACTCAAGAGTTGGAAATTCACTTGCGTTGGCCAAGTGAGATATGACAGGTCATCCTGGCATTGTAGCTGAGTTGGCCCTGAATGACTCAGGACAGAACCTGAGCCTCAGTTTATCCCTCTGCAGAATGGGGAGAAAGGTACTGACTAGTCTGTCTCACTCAGCAACCTGAAAGTTGAATGAAATTGTTCTTATTTCCCTTTGATTCCTCCTCCAATTATTTTGATGATTCTGATTTCTTAGCTGCCTGGCTCAGCCTCTGGAGGCCCGGGGACACCTGAGGACAGAGCTCACACCCCCTCCGGGCCTGAAGACTTGGGGAACGGGGTCTCAGAAGCCAGGCCTTGGGGCTCTACGGAGGCGTGGGGACTCTTTCCCAGGGCCCTGCCTGAGAAGGATTTATGGTTTGGCCTGCAATGTGGCGAACTGTTAACTATGCAGATTATGGGTACAAATCCGGAGGTGGCAGGAGAGGCGGCCGGGTGGGGTGGGGGGCGTGCTGGTGGCCTGGCTGCTCCAGATGGGGCTGCAGATGTGCCTGTGGGAGCGCTCGGGACGGGGGCGGGCTGGAGGGGGCTGCAGCATCGTGGCCTCACCCCACCTCCTGGCCCTCCATGGGCTTCCAGGCCAGACCAGCTGAGCTGTTCCCAAGGCCGCAGCCACTGAAGGCCTCTGGGTGTTGGGTCCCTGAGCAGCTGGACAATGGGAGAGGTGGGGGGGGGGATGGAGAGAAGGGACATGTTCACTGCTCAGATGGGGAAATCAAGGCACAGAGATGTGGGGTTATGTCCCCCAGGTCACACAGCAACTTGGTGACCAGGTTTGAAACCAAAGGCAGGTCTCTTGACTCTTGGTCATGACTGGGCAGGAAGAGGGGTGACTCAGCCCGTAGCAGCTCAGATCATATCCCAAACAACCCAGGGCACGAGGGGTGGTCACTGCTGTCACACACATGAGGAACAGGAGACACACTGCCCGAGGTGCCCAGCTGGAGGCAGTAGAGCTGGGTTTGTCCCAGGGCTGGGGAGGGAGGCTTCGGGGAGGAAGGGGCCTCAGTGAACATAGGATGGCTTCCTTAGATTAGCTGGAAGTTTCCTGGACAACAAAGCTGGGCTGCTGGAGGGCAGTGGAGTCAGGATGTAGCTGTATATTAGGTGAAATATGAGGAGCGTGAAGCTGGAGGGTCCCACAGTCCCAAAGTGGGTATGGGGAAGGGTGTCATCCCTCCCACCTTTTCCCATAGGGGAGATAAGGCACAGAGAGGGCCAGTCATTCCTTCAAGGAACACAGCATTTGGGTGGACTCATAGCAAATGGATTTGATGTCTTGGGTTCCTTCTCAGGGTGCCTGGGGTGAAAGAAAGCGGTGCTGAGTGCTGAGACCAGAACCTTCCCTTGTCCTTGGCTGAGGGGCCCAAGCATCCCCTCCCTGCCCCCAGCCCAGGCACCTCAGTCTGACCCATGGCTGGTCCTGAGGATAAGGCAGGTCAGGGGTGCCTGGGGCTCCCACCCCATCCAGCCAATGGCCTCCTCCCCAGCAGGAGTACCAAACTATGGGAGTCCTACCCAGTGCAGAGGAGATGGGTCACTCTCCCCGGCTTCCTGTTTCTAGGTCCTGGACCCCCAGGCACTTGGCCCAAGATGGCAGCGGGGAAGCAGGACATCAGAGACTCAAAGTGGCAGGCAACAGGATGTACGGGCAAATCCATCAATAGGAAATGCGAAATGAAATCGGAAGTGCCGGGGCCCTGGGAAGCAGAGTCTACTCAGGTGTCTGAGTCAACAAGATGTTCCCGGGACAGCTGGGGTTTTTCTCAGGGAAAAGTGGCACTGCCCAGAACATAACCAGTACAAGCGAAAGCGGACGTTCCCGTCACGTACAACAAGGGCTGCCAGAGGGACGGTGACTGCTGCAGGGCCTCTGCCCCGCCCCTCCCCCTGCCCCTCCCTCCTTCACAGCAGGATTCTGACCTGAGGGCCTTCCTCTTCTCCACCCACTCATGGATCCCCTTGGAAGTTGTACATGGCTTCTGGGGAGGTATTCTCAAGGGTGGAATAAGCTAAGCATGAGCTGGGGTTCTGATGGACCCAGGTATGAATCTGAGTCTCTTTTGTTAGCTGTGTGACCTTGGGCAAGTAACTTAACTTCTCTGAGCCTCATAGAATAAGGGTTGCTGTCTGCCTGACCCATAGTAGGTGTACATTAAAATGGCCATCCCGCTTCCTTTGTTTCCCCTTGAGAGGAAACTTCTGTTGCCCCACCCGTCCTATTGCCAATACCCCATAGGCTCCTTCTCCTCCAACTTACTTCTTCCTTAGTGAGAACAGGACTGTAGGGAAGTGAATAAATAGCAGCCTTAGCTACCAGGTCCTGTGCTGGGTGTTTCCATCACTGCTGGGGAACTGAAGCACAGAGAGGTGAGGTCACTTGCTCAAAGTCACACAGCAACTGAGAGACCAAGGAGACAAAAGTCCAGATCTGTGGGAGCCCAAGGCTTTGCCTTTCCAGTCCGCCTTTCTGTCTGCCTCTTCTAATGAATCATAGACAGGCTTCAGACTCAAAAGATCAATAAGGTGTGTGGGGGGGGACGACATTGGGGCCATGGGGATGAGGGCACAGCCTGGTGGGGTCTGGAAAAGAGAAGAGGGCTCGAGGGCAGCGTTTGTCTCTTCACAGTTTTGCAGAGGGGAGGGCCTGCCCCATGCTGTTGGGTGACTCACAGGACTGGGGGGCCCAGGGGAGGGTCAGGCTGGGGCTGTTGGGGGACTGAGAAGGCCAGGAGAGGGCCAGAGATGGGCTCAGACCTTGGGCACCCACTGGTCCTGCTCTTTGTTCCTGGGACGGCAGGGATTTCTCCTTTGCTTTCAGGGGAAGCTCCGGGCTTCAGAACGTTTGTCCCCACCCCTGGCCCCTACCCCCAAGCTAGCCACAAAAGGAGGGCTGTCATCCTGGGAAAGGAACATTTTTCCCCCATGTCGTTTTATTGAATTCAGCAGACCCTTTTATTTCTAATTCAGGAAGTGTCCTGACAATAAAGACATCATCGATATATTAACTCACTTCAAAATTTCAAGCACATTCTGGAGAGAGATTTTCCAAATGGAAAACAACACTGCAATAAAGGGAACAGTGTGGTCCCGGCTGTCACTGCGTTTATGGTTGGGCTTTAAGCAGGGGAGGGTGTGTGAGGGGAGAAAACGAATAAAAACCCTAACAAACCAACCAGGAAAGGCAAACTCCCACCATCGCGTCAAGGCGTTCGTTCCAGAATTGGCCTCTGTGACTGGGCATTGCTTCACTTCACTTGCATCTGCTGTAGCAGAGAAATTACAAGAAGCAGAAGCTATGTTTTAGTGCCCCTGGCCATGATATTAATGCTATTGACACCCTCCCAGGAAGACATTCAAGCTCATTCTCTAATTTCCAGTGGTCAGGGGTGTCTGTGAAGTCTCTTATTGCACACAGAAGCCTGTGATAGGATTTATTTTCAGGGACTCTTTCAGTTCCGGCCTCCCAGCGCGCTCAGGAGCGGAGACTGTCTCTCCCCACTTTAGAGGTGAGGAAAGCTGAGGCTTGTTCAATGTCACACAGCTAGAAGGCGACAGTCAGGGTGGTGCCCAAGCGCTCTGACCCAGACACCCCTGCTGAGAGGAAGACTTTGGTTCTTGGAGGGCAGTGGGGATGGAGGCCCTCCAGCCTGACACCCTACTTTACCTTCAGTGTCAAAGTTGAGCCAACTTCTCCTTAGTGGGAATTCACTCATTCATTCATTTATTCAACGGATACTTATGGAGAATCTTCTAGAAGCCAAGGCTTGTGCTAGTGCAGGGATGGAGTAATAAATAAAAACAGCAAACCCCAGACTCACTGATTTTCAGGGTCAGGCCCCTTTCTCCTGCCACCCCCTCCTCACTGAAGAAGGGGCAGCTTTGGCCCCTGATCTGCCTTAGATTTCTTCTCCACCCACCGGGAGCAGCCCCAAGACGGGCGTGAGACCAAGGCTGGTGCCTCCCACTCCCTCCCCACCGCCCACCCCCGGCCTCTGCCCCAGACCCTTCTGGTTTCAGCTCTGCCTGGGACAGGCCAGGGGCAAGGGAGCCCCCGGGGAGCCTGGAGCAACAGCTATGAGGGGGTGGGGAAGGGAAGCGGGGCAAGCAGAGGTGTGTTTTGAAATCTGCTTCCTTTTGGCCACGGTTGAACTTCCAAGCAGCCGGGTTTGACTGACAGGCGCGGAAAGGGAGCCCAGGCTCCCCGTGGAGCCCGGGGCAGAGATGGAGCGGCTCCGAGGGGGCTGGGGCTCCAGGGCCCTCTTCCTCTGCCCTTCCTCCCTGCTCTCTGCCGGGGAGAGCCTGGGGGCCTGGGTTCCGGCTCCCTGGGCCCAAAAAGGCCAGGGTGAGGGTGGAGGTCTTGGAGTCTGAGACAGAAAAATCCCAGAATCACTGCAAGACTGAGCCCTTTCAAGCGCGTTTGCCAACAGCAGCCCCGTGAACGTGGGCAGGCAGCATTTACCGAGTGCCTACTGTTTATTCTTTACATATGCTTATTAAATGAGTTCATCTTTGTAAAAACCTTAGAATAGTGCCCAGTGCGTATATATGCATATATGCATATGCATATATATATAATCATATATATGCATTCCTAAATGAATAAAGTCTGCCATTTGCCTGTTCAACTCAGATCTGTCCCCTGCTCTTTCTTTATCCTTCTCTGTGTCTTAGGGTTGACTCTGGCCAAACGACTTCTCCCAGGCTCTCTTGCCAACCGGCTTCCTGTTATCCTTGGCCAATGGGAAGAGCTGCTTAGAGATTAGAGGGTGGGAGCCAGGGTTCTTCTCCCCCTCCCCACCCTGATCTTCTGCTGTCATCCTGGGCAGTGTCTGAGCCACCCCTGTGGTACCAGGCCCTGGGGACAGGCCCTCCCTCTGTGTCCCAGCTTCTGTGGTCAGCCCCCACCTAACTGTGGTTCCAGTGTCCCTCCCCGATCCTGGCTCCTGGTCTCTCGTGTCCCTCTTGTCCCGGAGATGTTGCAGCTTCCTGCTGCTACTTGCCCCTGAGTTGCCCTCTCCTCCCATAAAGCCTTTCAGCTCTTCTAACCCCTTCAAAATGAGTGCCCTATATTAAATTCCTTCTGTTGAAATAACTGCAGTTCTGGTTTCCTGACCAGATCTAATAAAATCCCCAACTATGTGCCACGCTCAGGTGTCTGCCTTCAAGAAGTTTATAATCCAGTAGGGAAGAAGGGTGTTCATCCAATCATCACATAAATACATATATAATTACAGACAGCAATCAGGGCCGTCAAGGACAGAGTCTATAAAGAAAGGTCCTATCAATGGGACCTGGATCTCACCTTGAGGTCAGGTTTCCCCGAGGAATGGACCTGTTTTCCAGGCACTGCATGAGATGCTTTCCATACACCAGTTGACCTCATGGCAATACTGCAAGGTAAGGGTTATTATCCGCATTTCATGGATAAAGAGGGGAAGGTCCAGCAAGATACAACCTTCTACTACAGCCACACAATCCTGGGGGGCCCGGGCTGTGATGGGGACCGGGGACCTGCCTAACCTTTGCCTGGCTCCATGCTGCCTACTGTCTGGAACTGAAATTTTGCAGAGGAAAGAATAGGCCTGGAGAAGGACAGTGACTTCCCCAGGGTCCCCAAACCAGGAGAAGCTGGGTCACCTCGTTCCATAACAGATCCCAGGGCCACCTCTGCCCTGTGAACTTCTTCAGTCACGGCTCAGCTGCAGACTCAGTGCTTCCTCCCCTTCCCCCCTCCCCCAGCTTCCCTCCAACCCCAAGGCTGAGGCCCACGGTTTTGGGCCCAGCGCCAGAGCCTGCCCCTTCGGCGACCCCTTTCCCACTGTCCTGAGTTCCTGAAACTTGCTCTCTGTCTCAGGGGAAAGAAAGCTTCTGCAGCCCTCTTGAGGCCATGTGTATGCGAGTGAGTCTGTGTGCACGCACGCGTGCACTCACGCTTACCTAGGGCACATCTCCCCTGTGGTAGGAGGTGGGGGACCCTTCCAACCAGCCTTCGCTGTGAGTCAACCCCCCTAAAAGTCATGCCTAGGTGTGGGCACGACCTCCTGCTGCAGGGGGCGTAGATAGGTGAGAGTGGGGGAATGTGGGGAGGTGGGGGTCCTGGGGGCTTTTCAGGGCAGAGCAGCCCCTGCCACAGGCTCTGGGGTCACAGGGAGGGGCCCAGGGCTTTCTGGCTGGGAGTCGGTGGGGACAGAGAGCTGGCCCAGGGACAGCGGGAGAGGCAAGACTCCAGGACATCTGGGCTGGGGGAAGGTGAAAATTATTCATGCAGGAGGTAAAGGCCTGGCTCTGCATGGCCCTGAGGTCTCTGACGGGAAGTTAAGGCCTCGGGGAACAGGGAGCTTGGCTGGGAAAGGGCTGGGGGAGGGAACCAGCCACAGAGAGAAGCTGGCTGATGCCTCCTCGAGCAGATGGGGACACTGAGACTGAGAGGTGGATGATACGTTCAAGGAAGAGGCTGGAAATGACCTAACTTTCAGTACTTCCGACTTCCCACCCCATCATTCCTATATCCATGCCAGCCAGGAGCCACTACTTTAAAATCCCAGCCACCTTAGCCTAAGTTTCTGTGGGAGACGGGAGGTAGCACTGGGCTACAATAGCCAGCATTTATTAGACTTCATCATTGTATTTTATTTTATTTTATTTTATTTTGGGGCTGCACCGCGTGGCATGTGGGATTTTAGTTCCCCGACCAGGGATCGAACCCGTGCCCCCTGCAGTGGAAGCGCAGAGTCTTAACCACTGGACCGCTAGGGAAGTCCAGCCAGCATTTATTAAACTCTCACTATGAGTCAGAATCTGTCGAAATAAACTCACAACTGTCATTCCATGTGTCTTCACAGTAACCCAACTAGGTGGATGCTATACTCATCCCCATTTTACGGATGAAGAAACTGAGGATAAGGAAGGTTAATACTTGCCCGAGATCACTCAAATAGGCAGTGGGAGATCCAGGATTTAATCCAAGGATCCAGAGCCCCTGCGGTGCCACCAAAGACTTGCAGGAAAATGCCCTCCTCCCCACTGTGTGCCCTCACGGCAGCAGCCCATGACTGTCCTCTATGGGAACTTCAGCAGGGGCCTTATCAGCTATCTCAGGCATCCTGGGCTCTGCACACACTGTGGTTCCTTTGCTTTCATTCATTCATCCATTCATTCGTTCCTCATCCTACAGGAATTTATTGAGTATCTACTACATGCCAGGTGCTGGAGATTGAGCACAAAATCATCACCATCTCCAGTGTCATGGTGTTTACATTCTAGCGGGAAAGATGGAAAATAAAGAAATATATAACATAATACCAAATACTCATACTGCTAATAATCAAGAAAGGGGATGAAGATTGGCAGGGTGGTATTTTAGAAACAGGGGTCAGGGAAAGTCTCTCTGAGGAGGTGATACTGCAGCAGAGCTGTAGGGAAGTGATTTATCACAGCATAAATGGATTATTCCCTGAAAGTCTATCTAATGTCTGTCTTTCCCACCAGACTGTCGCTCCATGAAAACAAAACCCTTGCCTGTCTTGTCCATAATGGTATCTCAATGCTTAGAACAGTGCCTCACACATAGTAGGTGCTCAACGAACAGTGCCTTGCACACTGTAGGTGAATGGGTGAATGAATGATTGAATGAGGCAGAAAATCTTTGCAGGCTCAAGTTCTAACTGCGCTCCTGCCCCAAAGAGGATGCAGACTTGTCAGTTTCCTCCTCAAACCTCCCTTCCCTCCCAAAAAGCGAGTGAACAGGGAGCTTGACTGATCCTTTTTTTTTTAGAGATGAAAAGTACATTTTACTTTTGATCCAGGGTGCATACACATACACATATCCATATAACTGAAATAAACATCTCTCAGAATAATACCCTGCCTTCTGATACTTTATTCTTATTGCATTCTATTCTATTCAGTTTCATTCTGCTGTGTCCTATGCTACTGTCTTCATTCATTACAAAATACCAATCGTGAGCTACCGTATCGATTTCTTAACCCACCAGTTGCAACCTGCAGTTGGAAGGCTGGTCCTTTACGGCTGGTCTCAACTGCTACCTTCTCCAAGATGTCTCTGCATTGTCCAGTTTGGCAGACACTAGTCACATGTAGCAATGTAAATTTTTTGTGCTCACTAGACTGATCCTTTGGGACAGGTGTTGAGAATCCCGACTCAAACATCTGGGCCCAAAACAGGTGATTAAGGAAAGCCAGCACGTAGCGGGGCTACGGGGACGTGGAGTGAGAAGAGGGAGGGCTGGAGATGGGACCAGCTCACAGTGCTCTTGCTGTTCTCCAGACAGCCCCGGTGCGCCGTCATCCACACCCCTGTTAGAAGCAGGGCCCCCGCCAGGGAGGCCAAGGTGGTGGGAGAAGGCTGCTTCCTCACAGCTGTGTCGACTCTGGAGCTGCAGGGCTGGACAGGAAGGGGGATGGGGAGGGCACCTCCACCCCCAGCACAGGGGGGCTGTAAGTGGGCAGGAGGTCAGGGCCATCTGGGAGCGTCCCAGGCTCAGGAGAGTCAAGGCTGGCTGGCGGCTAGGGGCTTTATTCTACCAAAGGGAAAGATCCCTTCCAGGGTGGGGTTAGCGAGGGCCTGGGCTTCGGGAAGGCTCTTCTGCTCCCCAGTGCAAGGGCCAAGAGTCCACCTGCAGAGTCTCAGCGTCCCTCAGGTGGGCCCTCCTGAGCTGAGATTGGCCTGAGAGGGAGGAGGTGTGGGAATAGCTGAGGGGCTGTGGGGAGAGGGCGGGACGTCCACCTCAAAAGCGCTGGCCCAGCTACCAGCTGGCTGTGGCCCTGGCAGGCGTGTCCCCTCTCTGGACCTCAGTCTTCTCACTCTGTAAAATGGGATGATCACAACAACACCGACCTCACAGGACTGCTATGGGGATCAATAGGTGAAGCCACATTATTGCGCAAATGCAAAGCATAGGCACTGGGTGATGGACTCAGAGGAAAAAGAAAACTTGTTCCATGTTTGCTGATTTTCCCCCGCAAGCTGGCGCTTAGCTCAACAGGCCAGCACTTGTGTTTTGGAATCAGGCTTTGAACCCTGTCTAATGATTCTCTGAGCCTCAGTTTCCGTGCCTGTAAAATGGATGAACACGGTGAATAGTAAAATAGAAAAACACAGCACAGCTTCTGGCGCATGGGAAGATATAAACAGCAGTTTATATCACGGAGTAAATGTCAGGGGCTCAAGATGAAGAAAGGTGGGCTCCCTGCCCTCAAGCTCACGGTCACTTGGGGACAGATACCTAATGACTGTGGGAGAGGTTAGTAAGGGCCAGGAGGGTCCTGGATGGAGCAGGGGTATCAAAGCAAGCCTGCCAACAGCAGGTGGCACAGACGCCAAGGCTGCGAGGGCAGGTGGCACTTCTCCAGGGCACCCGGCACTCCAGGCAGAGGGACCTGCGTGGGTAAAGGCAAGGAGGCTGGAAAAGCACAGAGGCGTAAATTGGCTGAGGACAGGGCACCCGGAGGCTCCCTACCAGAGCTCCCCAGGGCCAGTCAACATAAGGAAGGGGGCCAAACCCCACACATCTCTGTGCGTGACCCTGAGTCACCGCTGCCCCGCAGGGCCCGGCCTACTTTTCCCTGGATTGCGCAGGGCGGAAATCCAGCAGGGGCAGCCAGGCTGACATCAGACCTTCCCACCACAGGCCTGGCCTCAGCCCCTCTCCAGGCCTCAGCGAAGCCATAAATCTCCGGGCAGGGCGGTGGGAGGGGCAGGCCCCCGCACATGTCCCGGCGGCTGGACAGAGGCCGGCATCTCTGGCTGGCG
The DNA here is from genome assembly GCF_005190385.1 of Monodon monoceros. Classification (NCBI taxonomy): domain Eukaryota; kingdom Metazoa; phylum Chordata; class Mammalia; order Artiodactyla; family Monodontidae; genus Monodon; species Monodon monoceros. Next base: position 92,080,291 of record NW_021703784.1, on the reverse strand, counting down.
GTGACTGAGCTCCCCGACACCCCATCACTCATCCCGCACGCCCAGCTGCCCCCACCTTGGCGGCAGCCCATCCATCTCAGCCGGACGCTTTCAAGTCCAGCCCCAGGCCTCTCTGCTCAGTGTTAAGGTGAGCCTGGGCTCACGCGGACTGTTCTTATTTATCTTCAGGTTCATCCCCCAGCGGCCGTCACTCTGCGGGGCAGCCGCAGTGCTCGGGACAGGCCTCCAGAATCCGGTCCTCCTCCGGCTTACTTTCCAGCTCCCCACCTGGCAATGCACAGAGAAGGCTTGCTGCCCGAGGGTGATTCGTCTTAGTCACAGGCCCTTATAACTGGGCGTTTGGGCCTCTGCTATCTCTCGGCAGCCCTTTGAAGCATTAGTGTCTGTGCACTTTACCGGGGGAGACGGAGGCACAGAGTGGGGAGCTGCTCGGCTCAGGGGTCTCCTGGTTGCCTGGCTCTGCTGCGGGCACCAGTGGCCGATCTTTGGCCAAATCGCGCAAGGCCTTGTGGGGCCTTTGCCTTGACGTCCTGCAGGTCTGGGCAGACCAATTCGTGTCCAGTGTCCTCTGCTAGACTGGGAAGTCCTCCAGGCAAGGCCCACGCTGCCCCAGATCTCCCCCCCCAATCACAGGATTCTAGACTCAGGCACGGGAAGGAAACTTAGTGCTGGGATTCAGAAGTGGGGTTCTGGAATCAGACAGGGCTGGAGCCCTGACTCTCCACATCCCAGCTCGTGACCTTGGGAGCTGGTAAGTTCTCCGAGTCTTTGTTCCTCCCGTGCAGACTGAGGACAAGTAATAGAACCTGTGAGGTAACACGTGGAAACTTCCTGGAACCATGCAGGTCATAGGAGGTGAGCTCAATGAAGGCCCACGACTGCATTTCTTATCACCATCACCCTCCCAGGGGCTCTTGACCTGGGGTCTTCAGAGAGGTAACAGAATAGGTATCATCCCATTATTCTGGCAATTCCAAGGCCCTTACACCCCCAGCTTGGAGAATCCTGCCTGGACAGAGAATGTTCTCTCTTAGGGGCGATTAGAATTCCAACAGCCCAGCGTGGACACAGCAGTCATCTCAGAGGATGACCACAGGCATGTTGGAGTGATAGAAGGAGGGAGGAATAAATTATTACTTTAAAACAAAGTTTGTTCAAGAGATAAGATCTTTCAAAACACAGGATAATGAAAGCTTGGAAAAAAGACCGGGAAGCTCTAATTTGGTCCAGCACCATCCCTGCCCCCCTACCCCAGCTCTGGGCTTGATGCTGCTTTGATGACCCCTCCTGTCGGCCCCCTGAGGGTGGTCCCATTCTCCAGGTGAGGACACTGAGATTTAGGGAGGTGACCAGACTTGCCCATTGTCACACTGGCGGAGGCCAGGTCAGGCCTCCACGCTGCAGAGGTAGAGGCCTTAGGGAGGAAGACACAGCACGGGCTTTGGAGTTAGGCAGGCCTGGATCCCAGCCCGGGTCTGCCACCCACTGCTGTGAGATTGTGAGCAAACCTCATTTCCTCATCTGGAAAGAGGGTGTGAAACCACTTGAGGGAGTTAAGGACTAATTCTCTAGGTGATCTGACTCGAGGGCACATTTTCAGAGATGAGGCCTCACACTTCCTGACACCCACAGGTCTGGTGGCCAAGGTCCCCAGTTCCCACATCCTCCATCTGCAGCCCCCGAGGTCTGTTCCTGGAGCCAAGAGCCATGGCCTGGCTGCCAGGGTGAGGTGGAACTTCCCAAAACAGGGGCTCTTGTCTTCTGCTGCCACTCAGATGTGGAGACCTCCTTGGTCACAGAAGATCGTGTCTTTGAGTGGTTGTAATCCCCTTTGACCTTAGGATGAGGTGGAGAGAAAGGGGGTGGAAGAGAACTGGAGAGTTCCTCATTAGGCAACATAGACACCCAGGCCTCCGTTTCCACCCCTGTGAAATGGGTGAGCAGGAATGAGATTAGATGATCTCTTAGGACACTTCCAGCTGAGGGCTCGGTGTGGACCTCCCCAGTGCTGGGGCAGGAGGCAGCATCTCTGTGCCCCTTGCCCCCAGAGATCTGCAGCCCCCATGAAGTCAGAGCTGGGAGAGACTTGAGTGACCACCTCCTTTTGCAAATGAGCACAGAGAAGGAAAGGAACTCACCCAAAGCCACACAGGATGTACGTGGCAAAGCCCAGGGAGCAACCAGGTGTTCTGACCTCAGCCCAGGCCTCACCTGCTACACCACGCTGTGTACAATAGAAAGATCCTGGTTGTTGAATGAATGAATGAATGAATGAATGAAAGTTCAGTGAGAAGCCCCAACCTCCTCCCTCCCTCCCTCCCTCTCTTCCTCCTCCCTCCCTTCATTCTTGCCTTTCTCTTCTCCTTTCTTTCCCTCCTCCCTCCTCCTTCCCTCCTCCACACTCCAAATGTCTGTTCTGGGCCAGGCTTTGTCCCAGATAGTGGGGCCTCCAAGCTAAGCCGACCACATCCCTGTCCTCTGATAGCTCTTAGACAAGTGGGCAAGAAAGATCCTCCTGGGAGCCTCCTGACCCTGACGGGCCCCCAGGAGTCCCTCTCTCCCCACACGCCATGCCCAGGATGTGAGGGGGTTAAAAAGCACAGGGCAGGACAGGCCCACTCACAGCCCGATCCCCGGCCGGCCAGCCAGGCCACCTCTGGGGGCTTTGCTGTGTTTCTTTTCCTCCTCTTCCTCTCTCCTTTTTTTTTTTCAAGAAACACATGTCATTCGCCATAACTCATGCGCTTATTATAATCATGACCAGATGGTTAATGGGATGTAATAAAACCACCGCTAACCTGGCCCTGCTCACAAATCTCTCCCCCTTGCCTCCACCCTGCGGCCAGCTCGCCTGCCCCTGAGCTACTTCAACACTTTTTCATGGCAAGATTGACCTGAGGAAAAGGGAGAAAAGGGGGAGTGAACGCTGTCATTCACTTTTCGTTCATTTGTTCATTCATTCATTCATCACTCATCTCTCATCCATTCACTTTTTATTGAATGCGTAGTGTATGCCAGGCACTGAAGATGCAACAGTAAAGGAGGACAGCCTCACCTCTGTCCTCCTCGGTCCTCTGGTAGGAAAGATAGATGTCTTATAAGCAGGTAATTAAACCCTTAATTAATTACAGTTAATTACAGAGGGGATGGCCTTACAGGAAGGCCAACCAAGACTGGATTGTCACCTTCAAGAGCAGAACTGTGTCTATTTGATGCCTCCATGTATACTGGGTCCCTAGGAGATCCTTTATGAATATTTGTCCAGTGAATGAATGAATGAATGAATGAGTGAGCTGTAGATCAGAAAAGGCTTTCCTGAAGGACAGAAGTTGAGTTTTAAAATAATGTCTCCCAAATGGAGAGTCCAGTGGAATACATGAAGAAAAGAGTAGAAATTCTATTTATTTTTATTTCTCAATTTTAAAATAAGGAACTAACATTTTTCTCTGATTATATATACAGACCGATGATAGACTATGTGGTACATACATGAAGTTCACAAATAGCTCTACGTGCAGTGGGGTGTGCTCCGTGTTTTTACTGCTGGGGAGAGGCGTGTGATCAAGAGTTGGGAGACCTCTCGTCTTAGCTCAGGCTGCCCTCACGAAATACCATACACTGCATGGTTTAAACAACAGAAATTTATTTCTCATGTTTCTAGAGGCTGGGAAGTCCAAGATCAAGGTGTTGGCCAATTTGTTTCCTGGTGAGAGCTCTCTTCCTGGTTTGCAGCTGACTACCTTTTCCCTGCGTCCTCACACAGCTTGTGTGCACGTGGGTGGAGAGAGAGGCTCCTCTTTCTTCCTCTTCTTATAAGGCCACCTAGCCTATCAGACTAGGCTCCCATCCTATGACCTTACTGAACCTTAATTCCCTGCTACAAGACTTATCTCCAAATGTAATCACGTTGGAGGTTAGGGCTTCAACATTATGAGTCTGGGGGGCATACCTCTGCCCTAATGAATGGACAGGTGAGGTCCTGGATGAAGGGTGAAGGTGCTGGGGGAAGGGGACCCACCTTCTAGAAGCAGTGCCTGTTTCAGAAGCCCTGACATGGGGATGAGTTTGGGGCCAAGAGGAATAAAATTCCCACCTTTCCATTAGCCATCCTTAGGAAAGTATTTCTTCCCTCTAGGCACGCTTCGTGCTGACGTGAACCTAGTACTCATTTAGATGCGCAAAACAAAGTGGGAGGTAGAATCGGAGGATGATCTGTGATTGCAAGCCCAGGGAGGCTTCTGGACAGCGGGATGGCTCAATGGAGGTGGTCATAATATAAAGATGTAGTGTGGATGTAATGTCACAGTGTGCGATCCAGGCCAACACCTAGGACGTAAAGCTTCATTCTCTGCTGTCCTGATGCCAAGACTCCCCTACCCGCTCTCCCTCTCCAGTCTCTCCTTGCCCCAGAGCAGGCCCCCACCTGCACTGCTCCCAGCACCCACTCGGGCCTCCCCGAGGTCTATCCCACGGGAGGACAGGATGCAGAGGGATCCTGTTAAAGCGGATAAGCATGCCACTCACAGGCTTAAACCCTCAGAGCTTCTGCCACACTCAGAACACATCTCAGTCCCTACCGTGGCCCGGAGGCATGGACTGCATGAGCTGGCTTCTGGTCACCTCTTCCAAATTCACTCCTATCCCACCTTTGGCTGCCACATGGGCCTTCTTGCACATGCTTGAACACACTGAACAGTCCCACCCCAGGGCCTTTGCACTCGCTGCTACCTCTCCCTGGATCACTCTCTCTCCTTTTATCCCAGTGTCTCACTCCCTCACACTTCACTCTGGTCTCTACCCAAATGACATTGCTTCAAAGAGGTCTTCTGGGGCCACCCCATTCCTTCTTCTTCTTTTTTTAATAGCACTTAGCACAATCTGACATATTATATATGTTTGTTGATTTGTAATATTGCCTCTCTCCCACTAAAATGTAAGCTCTAGGAGAACAGGAATGTGTGTCTGTTCCTTACTGCATTCTGAGGGCTTATAAAATTATCTGGCCCCCAGCAGGTGCTTATGAAACATTTGTCAAATGACTGAATTAATAAGCAAATGAATAGAAAGCTTCTTTGCAACTTGTCAAGCAGAAGGAGATGGGAGAGAAGGAAGGAGATGGACCACAAGAGACTAGGAGACCCTGGCAGGAAGTTTGGAGTTTGTACTAACTGAAATAGGGAGATACTGAAGAATCTAACGTGATTTGGTTTATATTTTGTAAAGATAACTCCGCTGGGTATGCTATGACAGAATAAAAGGGGAGATTTTTTGACTATGGAATTGGGGGAAATTAGGGGCAATCTGATAAAATTATGGGGCCTCAGTCTCCCCATCCATCCTCTCTCCCTGTGCCTTTTTTATATAAAAACAGGAATAAATATAGGGGTGGTAAAATCACTTTCCACCACGTCCAGCCCTCCATGAGTTTTCTATCTGTTCTCTGCGTGTCCTCCCCATTCCCGAGTGTGTGAGAAGAGGGTCCGGCGCTGATTTATGCTGCTGACAGAAAATCTAATGAATTGAAGACATGGAAGCATAACAAGGTTCCCCCTGGGATAAATCCATTCTGGATTCGGGCCTTTGAGAGGGGCACGTGGCCCTGCTGACAGCCCAGTGTCCGTGATGGATGTGGCTCTGGACGCCGCGCTCGGGGCACCGAGGATCTCGTTGGGGGTGGTAATGGGAGGAGCTGATGGAGACTTAGGAGGCTCTAAAACATCCGAACTTTGTAGCGAAAGGAGCTTAAGGCAAATCCAAAACGGAGATTCCAAGCACGTGTGGGGTACACGCAGGCTGATTTCACTGTATGGGAAGGATGCATGGAGAACCCGGGGCAGATGGAGGCGTGGGGTGAGGACCCAGGGACTTTAGTCCCGGCCTTGGGCCAAACTTTGTCACTAAATGCAACCTTGGACAACCCCCTAGCAGGGCATGTATGTCCACCTGTAAAATAAGGCTTTAAATAAATCAGGGACCGAAAATGTCAGTGCTTATGGGAGGCCAGGACAGATTTTGCGTAAATGGGAGAAGTGAGCTAGGTAGAAGCTATAGGAAAAAGGAGAACATTTGCCCTGTTTGTAAGAAGTGGCCACCATTCAGCTCTAACCAATGGGATTATTGTTAGAGTTGGGTCCAGGAGGGAGGCAGTGGCAACTCTTCTGCTTATGAAAGAGAAGTCAGAAAGTCATCACTGTGGTGACTTTTTTATTATTCATCTCAGCAAGCCAGTTAGACTGGCTCCCGAGGCAAGGCCCCTACACAGTACTCTGGTGCCCTCAACAATAGTCTGCACATTTTAGGGGCTCTACACTCTGAAGTGTCATCCCGTGCCTGGTGTGAAATGACTCTTGAATAACTGAATGCATAGGTGGGTGGGTTGTGTAGCAGAAGAAGGAAGGACAAACGTAACCAGTTCAATATTTCAAGTATTTTCTTCAGTTGAAAGACCACTCTCCTTTTTCCTTCTCTTTAACCATACTCGAGACAAAGGGAGAACAGATGTCCCCTTAGTCATACCACGGATGCCCCAGAATTGGCGAGACACCATCTGGGGCCAGCTCCATGTCTCCCACTGGGAAAGAGGGATTCCGGATGATTCTGAGGAACTGGCTGCTCAACCGACAGGTGGTGTCGTAGAGGAGAGATCGGGGTCTCTGCGTGTCAGGAGAGGGCGCGGCAGGAAGCCCAGCTCTGGGACACACACCAGGGAAGTGCTCGATGCTTGTGTGTTGCGACACAGGCTCACGAGTGTAGAGGTTTGTCTCACCCCAACATCACGTCATGGAGTATGTCAGAGATGGTTGGAATCCACCAAATATTCCAAGTGCTCCTTTCATCTCCCAGAATCCCTTGCAGCAGGGATGGGGCCCCAGGACTCCCTGGGATAGTAGCCTCCGAATGGAGACTCTGGGTGCCCCTGCCAGGCATAGGCAGTTAGAGCCGGCGTCCCTTCCTCGTCTTTCTCTCCTCTGCCTCGGGACCTAGGCGGCCACCTGTTCCAGAGTCTGCTGCTAACACACAGCAGAGTTGATGAGAGCGAGAAATACAATGGTAATGTCCCCAAGCCGCTGAGCTGTGTGGGTCTATCAGTTACCATAGCACAGCCTGGTCTGTCCTAACTAGTAGCTGGATTCACATCTAAGCAAGTCTCCTGCATGTTTCAGAGATAGGCAAGAGCTCGTAGTTTTATCAACACAAGAGTTCATTTTAAGGACTCTCAGTCTTCTGGTTCAACCACCCCCTTTTCTCAGATGGAGAAACTGAGGCAGGCCCAGAGAGGAGGAGCAACAGCACCGGTGAGGCACCAGGGTGGCCTGGGTGAGTCCCCATCTGGGGTCTCCTGGCCCGCAGCCCATCATGGCCACTCTGATCAAATCAAAGTTTCAATGAAATATACTCTAAAAGTTCAAAAGACTGGCTCCTCCAAAGAAGCCTAAAATGACATTTTGTCTGTGGGGCAGGCTTCTGGTGTCCCAGATGCTGCTTGCCTCTGGGCAGCTCACTGTAAACCACCCTGGCTTCCTTCAACCCTTCAAAGACCCCTCTTTCCCCTTCCCCGGCCCCTCACTGCCCCTCCGTCTCTCACCTTCTGGAATTCCGCCTGCTGGACATCTCAAGTGAGATTTAAGCTCGTCGCTGACGCCCAGAGATGGGCTCCACCACATGTGTGTGGCTGAGAATCCAGCCCTTCGTGAAGCTATTAAGTTCCCTTCGAGAAGCCACAGGCTTTACCATGTAATGAGCAGCCTGTACAAGACGAGCCCCACCATTAACATGAACAGTCTCTCCACTCCCAGATGTCTGTGTGTCCCTCTTCAGGATCGAGAGGCATCACCTGGTGCAAGGCTGGCTACAAGGATTGACAGGGTAGTTCACTGTATGCATTGGACCGTTTACTATACACCCTCCTTTTGAACATGATACATTGCCCGCACCCAGGAGCGGATGTTCTGGCGGGAGAGCAGACATAAAACAATTAATTAATTGCAATTGTGTTAAGTGCCATGTGTGAGATACACAGGGCAATGTGGGAGCAAATAACATCATCTAGGATAGGTGGTAGGAAGGCCCTCTATGATAGGATTTAATCAGGTGAGAAAGGAGATGGGGGAAGCACTCCTGACAGCAGGATCTGCATGTGCAAAGGCCCTGTGACAGGAAGGAGTTTGGAATGTTTGACGGCTTGAAAGAAGGCTGATGTGACAGGAGGAGAGAGAAAGACAGACAGTCAGATGGACAGAGGGAAGGAGGGAGGGAGGGAGAGAGAGGAGATGAAACAAGGGAAGATAAGAGCCTGGTCATCACAAGACCACATCATAGATCTGGGACTTTATTATTTTTATCCAGAAAGCCACTGAAGGACCTTAGAGCGATGATGATGGCTGCTTTGTGGTGAACTGATAGTAGGGAAGCAGGAAGACCAATTTGGAGGCCACTGCAGTGGACCAGGGAAGAGATGGGCCTTTAATTAAGATGGTGACAGGGGAAATGGAGAGAAAATGATAGATTCGGGAATATTTGGGGCGTCTAAGGGGCAGGCCTTGGTGATATGCTTGATGTGGGTCTTTGCTGGAGGTGGGAGAAGAGTTGTCAGATTTCTGTCTTGGGCAACTGACTGGAGGACAGTGGTGCCAATTCCTGAGATGGAGAAGGCTAGGTTTATGGGGTAAGTGATCAGTTTAGCGCTGGATGTGGCTTTGAGTGGTGGAACCAGGAGGTAGGCTCTGATTGAGAACTCCCTACCTTATAGGCAGTGGTAGAGTTGTCAGGTGTCTACCTCTACATATTCTCCCTTTCCTCTTTAGTATATAATATAACCCCTGATTCTTAGCTGGGCATGTAGCCACCTGGAATAAAGAGCCACTTCCCAGCATTCCTACTATCAAGATGCAAGCAGAAATGCTGTGTTCAACTACTGAACAGTGCCCCAGTAGGCCACCTTCCTTTGTTTTTTCTTCCTCCTTCTGTTTTGTTTTGTTTTTGTTTTTGTTTTTTTTGCGGTACGCGGACCTCTCACTGTTGTGGCCTCTTCCATTGCGGAGCACAGGCTCCAGACACGCAGGCTCAGTGGCCATGGCTCATGGGCCCAGCCGCTCCGCGGCATGTGGGATATTCCTGGACCGGGGCACGAACCTGTGTCCCCTGCATCGGCAGGCGGACTCTCAAACACTGCGCCACCAGGGAAGCCCTTCTTCCTCCTTCTGGATAACTGGAAAGTGGACTTGATATCTGGAGCTCAAGCATCCATCTTGGATCACGAGGAGTAAGTCACCTGCTGAGAATGTGGAATAGCAACATGGAAGGAGCTGGGGATGTGACACTGCACAGTGTCACACCAGCCGCAAACTACATACTTCTGGACTTCTTTGCCATGTGCCTGACCTGGTCCTGGTTAACACGAGGAAATCTGACCCCTGGCTATCAGATGGTCCTCACTTCCTACCCCTCTGCCTCTTACTCACTCCATGCCAGCTACAGTGGCTTTCCTGTTCCTATAATGCTCCAAGCTTATTCCCACCTGGAGACTTTATACTCTCTGTTCTATCTTCCTGGAATGCTTTTCTTCTTCATCTTCCCATCTGGCTCTGCTCAAACATTCCCTCTTCAGAGAGGGCGTCCCCGACCGCCTTCCTAACGAGGTTCCTTCCCCTGAGCTTTCCTCTAGCTGGCATCCTACTTCCTTTCTTGCACAGCATTTTTTCACAGTCTGGGTATTTGGCTTCTGTGCGTGTTTTCTTGGGACTCACTGCTTCTTGCCATGAGAATGGGCGCTTTATAAGGACAGGAACCCTGCTCTTTGTCTACCCGGCATCTCCCAAGACTAAGCAGAAACCAGCAAGGACTACGGGCTTAGTACATAGTTATTGACTAATTAACAAAAGAAACTAGAGCGAGTGCCTCATTTTACCAAGACTGTTGAGGTCAGAAAAGGAAATTAACTTGTCCAAGGTCACCGTTCAGGTCAAGGACAGTCCTGGTCCAGGGTGTGCCCCTCCCACACCTCAGCAGGGACAGGCAGACCCTTGGTGGAGGCACAACCATCCCCTCTCTGCCTCAGGGGCAGGGATTTCTGCATCCATGACCTTCCACCAGCCTGGCTGGGCTGGCCTGGCTCCTGCGACCCCAAGACACAGTCCCTAAAGGCCTTTTGTCCCTCTCCTCTAGTGCAGCATCGCCCTGAGGGGCCTGCGTGGGAAGAGGGCAGGGGGGAAAGAAGCCTGCTGGGGATGGGCCTTGGGCCACATCTGGAATTAAGAGCCAAAAACCCAGCTCAGTGCCGATAACGCTTTATTGACAGGAGATGAAAGTCGGGAGAGCTATCCCTCTCTGCGCGCCAGCTCGCGTTGCTTTACGAGGTGTGATGCTCTCCAGTAACTTCAGCGGGCCCTATCCGCCCCCTTTCCTGCTCCCAGCCCACATTAGAGCCTTTACAGGCAGGAGCCCCCGGTCTGCACTCCCACCCTTGGCCTTGGCGGGGGAGGCGGGGGAAGGGTGGTGTGCGGGACGGGGTGGCCCCCCCTTGGAAAAGACTAAAGAGGCCCAGGAAAGTGACGGCTTGTTCCTGTCCCACAGGACCCGGAATTCAGGAGCTTCCCATTTCCAGCAGCCTCAACTGAGGCAAACCTTAATTCTCCCATCATGTAACTTATCACAGGTTCTGGGAATTAGGACATATTTGGGGGGTGACATTTTCTGCCAATCACACAGGTTCAGAGAGAGACCCTCCTGAGTGTGTGTGTGAGTGTGTGTGTGTGTGTGTGTGTGTAAGAGAACTGAACCTTCTAGCAGGAACAAACTCATAGTGTGAGGTAGAACAATAAGGCAGGTACACGTTTTACAGGCAGGTGTGCAAATAAACGTGACTTCTTCTTTTCCTGTAACAAACCTTCATTTCTCTCCGGAGCCCTCATTGTGCTGATGCAATGAAATTTGGTCACATCCAGGCGGATGCACCGACAGCAGTGAGTTTCTCAGGCTTTCGCTAGGCCAGCATGGGAGGCAGGCATTACTCAGTGGGGGGCCACTGCCCCATCCTTCATCCTTTGGAGGCAGTTCTCAGCTGCTGGCCCCTCAGGCTGGTGCCCGTGGAGGCAGCTCAGGCTTCGTTGGGCCTCTCCTTGCCAGCTCCCCAGGGCTCGGGGTTCTCCTCCGCTTTTGGCCCCTGCCTTTCTGTCATTTAGCCAACTTGAGTCCCACAGAAGCCGTGGGGAGGTGTCCCTGGACACCCACCCAGAAGCGCTTGCCACACTGTGGAGCCACTCTCTCTCCAAGCCCTGCTTGCTTGGGGGACACTGGCACAGTCCCCTCGTGCGGTCATTGTCACTTCTTGCGGGATGAAGGGCTGTGCTCCAGGCTTGCCTGGACAACCCCCTGGGCCGCAAGGCACCACCTCCTTGCGCCTGCCCATCTCCCAGCGTAACAGGGGCTGTTCTTCCCACCTTCTCCGGATTGTGCCCCAGTGCTGGTAGAGTCCCCATTCCAATGCAAAGCCTCCTGCTACCTTCCCCAAACGCTGCCGTTCCTGAAACAAACCTTCTTCCCAAATTGCTTAGCTTTTTATCTAAATTATAGAATGTTGGAAACTTTGGCCTTTCTCAGTTGCTTGTGACACCTCCCTGGGGACCACATCTAAAGGCTAGTTAAAGCTAAAAGGTACAGTACACAGAGGTGAGAGGTGGGGAGTGTCAAAAGGTTAAGAAAGTTGTAGAAAAGCATATGAATTATGCGTCGCTTATCAGCCTGCCGTGATCCCAGCATGATGGTCCACCATCGCTGAAGTCCAGTTCCCTTTTCTGTAAAATGGGTACAGGGAGGCTGCTATCCACATCGGAAGATTGTTTGAGGGCTACATGGGACTGTATGTGAGGGTCTTAACCCAGAGGCTGGCACCCTCCACAGGCAGGATATCGGGCAGTAGCTGCTCTTTTCAGGTGGCAGGCAAGCTGTATCGGGCGACTTCCCATGGATAATATGCAATCTGCATTAGGAATGCTTAAAAGTCGTTTGTTTACAGTAGCTTCAAACTTTGCTCCAAGAATATTGATTTTGTAATCTTGCATATATTGCTTGTTTGTTTTTTTTTTTTTTAGCGGTACACGGGCCTCTCACTGTTGTGGCCTCTCCCGCTGCGGAGCACAGGCTCCGGACACGCAAGCTCAGTGGCCATGGCTCTCGGGCCCAGCCGCTCCGCGGCATGTGGGATCCTCCCGGACCGGGGCACGAACCCGTGTCCCCTGCATTGGCAGGCGGACTCTCAACCACTGTGCCACCAGGGAAGCCCCTATATTGCTTGTTTTTAAACTCAGAGCTGGTATAAAGTTGAAAACATGGGGCCCCATGTCCATTGCAAACATCTCCATCTTGACAAAGTCTCAGAGGTTACCCCAGCTCTTTCTCCCTCTCCCCAAGAGCAGCGACCGCTGACTATGCGGGGAGAGTCCACAGAGTGTGGCCTGTGGGTATGGGGATTTCTCTCCTGCTTAAGCCACAGAGCAGAGGGCACACAGGGTGTGCACAGTATCTATTGCATGTGTGCTTGTGGGGAGCTTTTCATCTGGCTTTATATCTAGATGGACTTCTCATTTCAGAAAGGCTCCGTGGAATCATACTGGATGAATTCACCCAGTGCCTTGTAACCCCACCTCCACAGACACCTGCCCATTTTGCAGATGTGGACAGTCCTGGGCCCAGGTTCTTGGAGGCACTATAGCTCAGTGGCCAAGGATGTGAATTCTGGAGCCAGAGAGACCTGGGTTTAAATCCCTGCTCTGCCATTCCTCATGCTGGGTGATCTGGGCAAGTGACTTCATCAACCCCAGCCTAAGTTTCCCACTCTAACAAATAAAGACACTAATAGCACCTATTGTTGAGACGACACCTACCTTATACTGTTGTCCAGAGAACTGAATGAGGTCATGTACAGATCCATTTTCCAGACGGGTAAACTGAGGCCCGCATCACTATCCCAGAGACTCATCTGAGGCTACACAAGTCCCTAGAGAAGAATTGGGGGTAAGAATCTGGGTCTTCACCTCAAAACGTGAAAATCCCTGGCAAACAAACCTCTCCTCTCAGAGGCTGTGAGCTAGGCACAGGCCCCTCACCCTTCCATCAGCATCCTTCCCTCCCCTCCCCTTTCTCCAGTGGCATCCTCCTCCCTGTCCCAGGGATGTCACTGGTGTTCATATTTCCCTGGCTCTCTAGACAATGTGACCATGCAAAGACTTGGAAGAGAGGAGAGGGTACAGCAAGTGCAAAGACCCTTAGCTGGAAGGAGCTTGGCATGTTCAAGACTGACATGGAGGGGGAATTCCCTGGTAGTCCAGTGGTTAGGACTTGGCGCTCTCGCTGCCAGGGCCCAAGGTTTGATCCCTGGTCGGGGAACTAAGATCCCGCAAGGTGTGCGGCACGGCCAAAAAAGCAAAAAACAAAAAAAGACTGATACGGAGGCTGGTGTGAATGGTGTGTAGTGGCCCTGGGAGAAAAAGGAAGAGGGGACATTGGAGAACTCGGCACGACCAGGTCTCCCAGGGCCTTGCAGGCCATGGCGAGTGCAAGAGAATTACACGGTCCCAGTTAGAATTCTAAAATATCCACTTTCTGTGGAGTATAATGTGCATGTGGGTTGGGGAAAGAAGCAAGAGAGAAAGCAGAGACTCCAGTTCAGAGGTGTATTCATTTGCTAGGGCTGCCGCAAGAAAGAACCACTGGCTGGGCAGCTTAAACTACAGAAATGTCTCGGCTCACAATTCTGGAGGCTGGAAGTCTGAGATCAATGTGTTGGCAGGGTTGGTTCCTTCTGAGGGCTGGAAGGGAGAATCTATTTGTGCCCCTCCCTTAGCTTCTGATGGTTTGCCGACGATCTTTGGCATTCCTTAGCTTATAGAAGCATCACCCTCATCTCGGCCTCCATCTTCACGTGGCATTCTCCCTGTGTGCACATCTGTGTCCCAATTTCCCTTTTTTATGAGGACACCAGTCATGTTGGATTAGCGGCGCATCCTACTCCAGTATGACCTCATCATAACAAATTACATCTATAAGGACCCTATTCCCCACTAAGGTCATATTCTGAGGTTTGGGGGTCTAGGACTTCAACATATGAATTCAAATTTTTTGAATTTTTCAATCCATACCAGGAGGCTAGTGCAATAAGTCCAGGAGAGATAGAACACGTGGCCTGGACCAGGTGATGTCAGTGGAGGCGGAGAGAGCGGTCAGACAGAAGACACGTTTTGAGAGCAGTGCTGATGGGATCTGCTGATGGATTAGGTATGTGGGGGAAGTGGTGGTGGTGGGCGGGAGGACCCACTTGGACTTCAGATTCTGGCTTGAGGAGCCAGGGGGATGTCGGGTGGGGGCTGGGAAGTAGGTCTGGGGGCGAGAAGTCAGGAGCAAGGTTTTGCAGCCAGCTGTGGCGGACACATCTGGCGTTTGCCCTGGCTTACCTCTCGGGTCCACCTTGTCCTGGGCTGGAAGAAGCCGGCCCTAATGAGAGGCAGCTGTGGCCAGGCGGCTCACATTTGTTCTTCTTTCAGCATCAAAGGCCTGAGAAGAGGTTGTCCAGCCCTGAAGGCCATGACCATCCATCTTGGAGGCTACACCGCCAAGAAGCCAGGTCCCCGTGGCCAGCGCCCGTTCTCTCCGGGAGGAGGACCCTCTCCCCCTTTCCAGCACAATCTCCTGGCTGCGGCTTTGGAAACTTCCCCTCCACCCAACACCCTCCCACCCCCACCCAGGATTGGTTCATCCCTGCCCAAGATCAATCACATGAGATAAAAGGGAGCTGTGAAGGCAAAGAGGGAGAGGCTCATGGGACATATCTGACTGTCCCCAAAGTGGTTCCCAAACGTGTGAAATTCTCCTTAATAACCAAGGATGGGAGCCATCATGCTCTGGCATCATCGTGCCTGTTTTAGAGCCTAGATCTGCCTCTTATCAGCATCTGTAAAGCAGAGGGAGAAAGGATACCTACATCATAAGGTAATTATGAAACCTAAGTGCTTGTCGCATGGTAAGTTCCTGTTATTATTACTATCGCCATTATTCTTGCTGTTTGGGAGTAATCATTTTATATCAAAATTGTATACTTCAAATGTTCACCCTTACAAACCAACAAAGGCTCAAACATTCTAGATAGATCTTCTACTTAAGGTAGAAATTTAAGCACTTATAGTATGATAGAGCCTCAAAATTAGTAATAAAAATATTTATATCCAAGCCATGTGCTGATGTGGAAAGATCACCTACTGTAGAAGCAGGCCTGGAATTCTAATCTCAGCTCTGCTGTTTGCGAACTGTGTGACCCTGGGCAAGTTACTGCACCTCTCTGAGGCTCTAAATCAGGGACAGAATGATAATACTTGTGAGTATTAAAGATCATATATAAAGGATCTGGCCCAGGAAATGGCTCATGGTAAATACACAGTAAATGATGAGTTTTGTGGTAGATGGTGTTAATACCTCTGCCCCCTCCCCTCCTCCCCACCCTCTGCCTAATTCTTTACCCCATCACAGGTCCTCACTCTCTGTTATGTACATTTTTAGTGTCATGCCTCTCTGACTGTGGCTTGGACATGTGACCGGCTTTAAACAATGGAATGTTAGCTTATACAGTTGACCCTTGAACAACATGGGGTTTAGAGGCACCAACACTCTCTGCAGTCGAAAATCCAAGTATAACTTAGGGTTGTCCCTTTGTATAGACAGGTCCCTTCTACCTGTGGATCCTCCATATCCATGGTTCCACATCCACAGATTCCACAAACCACGGATCTTTAGTTCTATAGTATTTGTTATTGAAAAAACTAGTGTATGAGCGGACCCTGCGCAGTTCAAACCCGTGCTGTTCAAGGGTCAACTGTACTTCAAGAAGCACCTTCATATAGGTCTGGGCATTCCTGCCGGAGGATGTGACACATGCAGCAGAGCTGGGTCAGCCCAGTCATCTCAGACGAGGCCAACCTAGATCAGCCGGAAGCCAGCCAACTCCAGGCATGTGCACAGACTCAGCCGAGTTAAAGCTGCCCAGACAACCCGCAGCTGGCAGCAGAAGCATGAGCAAGTCCAGCTGAAGTCAGCCAAGCCCACCCCCATCAGTGGAACCCTACAGACTCTTGAGCCAAATACATGTTTACTGCTGTAGGCATCCAAGTCTTCGTGGTTGTGAATCAACACTACTGTGGCAACAGATAATAGACACAGATCTTAATACGCCATATTAGCGATGCTTGCTTATGAAATCGAGACTCCTTTAGATGGCTCTTCAGGCATTTAGAACCCAAAGATCTTGACATTTGTAATGAGCGTTCACCCCTGCCCTAATTCCCATAAGACTATTTAACTGTGAACCCATAAATCTCCAAATCTGAAATAGAATTTTCAAAAAGCTTCGTTATTTTGTTTTGCTTTGTTCTGTTTGAGGTAAAGAGCCAATAGCAGAAACATTAATGATGTTGGCCAGACAGACGAAGTGAGAGGAGAAAACAGGCCACGTCACTCTCTCTTTCTACGTCTTCTAACCCAAACCTTGTAGCCACCTTGGCTCCAGCATCATAAATTAGAGCCCTCTCTTCAGGACCTTCCCTGTTAATTATACAAATCTGATTCTAAGCATCTTAATGTGATGGCTTTAGCCACCTCCTGGGCAATCGTTCACTGTTGTAACGAAAACTCTCCTTATGAGTCTGGCAATCCATCTAGCTCCCACCAGCCCAGGAAGGAAGGCCAGCACAGAACCTGTGAGTCTGGCTTGGCTTCAGGAGCCCTGGCCTTGAATCCCAGCTCCCCTACTTTCCAGCTGTGCAGCCTTCAGCAAATCACAGAACTTCTCTGTGCAGTTTTTACAGAGGCTCCTTCTCTGTAAAATGGTTATAAACTTGGTTTAATGGGATTCAGGGGGATAAAGCAAGGGAAGAGTCAGCACATAGGAAGCGCTTCATGATTTAGATCTGTCATGATGGATATATTCATTTAGTCCAGGTACAACATTGAGCCTGTGTGTCTCAAACTGTCACAACAGGGTCAGTCATGGGGCCTAAGGGCTATAACTGATGCACTGCTCCATCCTGCTATTTCCAGATTTGTTGAGGCTTTTCTCTGAGCCTCATGTCAATTTTATAATCTTGGGTTAGATATTCAGGATGACAAAATGGCTAAGTAATCATTGACAACTGGATCAGTTGTTAGTTGATACTCAAAATAGAGCAAATCCCAAGATCTTAGCGGTTTAACATAATAGAAGCTTATTTCTCATCCATGTAAAGTCTAAATGGCCGTGGGATACCAGGGAGGTGTTAGCCCCGTGTTCTCAGGGACCCAGGTTGATGGAGGCTATGCCATCTTCATCTCCTAGGTTCAAAGGTCATACTGGGCATCAACATTCAGCCAGAGACATGAGAGGCAGGATGTGGAGGCCACCAGGAGAGATTCTGTGGGCCCAGCCTGAAGGAACTCATCACGCTATCCACGGTCCATCAAGCAGAACCAGTCATGTGACCACACACGGATGAGGGGGCTGGCAACTGTCGTCCTCGGCTGGACGGCTGTTTGCCAGTAATGACTCTGTACTCTGGGAGGAGAGCATAATTCTTGGTGGATAGACAACCACCGCTGGCTCTGTGCCTGGCTAGCACTCCCTGGTTATGTGCCTGGTCCCACGTGATACCCTTTACACCCATCATTCATGGAGGCTCATGGCAGCTCCATAGGGGAGGACCCTTAGTATCACCCTCATCTTCCAGCCGAGGAATGAGGCCCTGAGGGATGACCCCTTGCTGCAGCACTGTCTCTCAGAAACAGCGGTTTCTCTTGTTTTCTAATTGTGCTGGCAAGGTGGCTGGGTTCGCATTTCTGAACTCTGGCTTGAAGGCTGACTGTTGGCACTGTCTTACCAACACAGCACTGCTGTCCTCTCAGGCTCTGCGTTGCACACTCTCCATCACCACCTGTGCAGAGTATCCTGGGCTAATCTCCCTGCTCAGCATCACTGCCATTGCCAACCCTCAGCTCTCACCAAGCCATTAGCCTTTCTATGGCTCTAAATTAACATGCCTTGCTCTGCTGTCTGTCCTAGCTAAGATCAGGTAGACCAGCTCCCTAGACTTCAAAGCGCAGTGTGTGAAAGAACTATAGGTAGGGTTTCATCCTTGGCTGTCTTATCAGTGTGGCTGCTGGGATTACCATTTGTGGTGGACGGTATGATGCACACCCGCCCAAGTTGTCCACATCTTAATCCCCCGCAACTGTGAATATGTCATTTTACATAGCAAAGGGGAATTTGAAGATGCGGTTAACTTTAGGATTTTGAGAGGGGCGGATGATCCTGGGTTATCAAGGTGGGCTCAGTATAATCACGAGCATCATATAAGAGGAAGTCAAGAGGATCAGAGAGGAGAAGTGACGATGGAAGCCGAGATTGAAATGATGTGTTTCGAAGACGGAGGAAGGGGGTTGTGCCTTCTTTGCTCTAACGTGGATCCTTTGGTCCAATGCAATACTGTGCACTAACTGGGTGGGTGGACGAACACCTGGCTAGACCTTGAATACTGGTAGGTATGGGCTAAAGCCTTGTGGACAGAAAAGACAAACTCATACCTTGAGTATGTGTCACTTTAAGTCAAGATAAATCTGCTCCTTCCTGGGTGGACAGAATCCAACACAGTCACTTGCCACTGAGAAGCTGTTTGTTCTCCTTAAGGGAAACTGCCATGTGGGGGGCTCAGCGTTGGTCCCACTCCTGGCGCCAACTGTTCCAGCAGTGGCAATAGCTAGATCAGCCTTGAGGACTGGGACCCCTCGCATGCGTAGCCTCCATCCCAGCCACCATGCCTACTCCATTCAGTGCCAGTTGTACAGGCACTGGGGTGGCCGATATCTCTTTGGCTGACATCATCTGGCTGAGTTGTTCTGTCTGTTTAGTTGGTTAATGGCTCTTCTGAGGTGGACGCTCCCTTGCAGACATTAACATGCAATGGAAAAATCTTCACATTTTATGCCTGTTCCCTTAAATCCATCCACCCATTTCTTCCAAATTTTCTCTTTCCAGTTTCCTGAACAGCCAATCAAGCCATTCACCTCTGCCTATGAATCTGTCCATATTCTAACCTCAGGCCAATTCTCTTTCTACACTAAGTGGATGACCAGGTCACTGCCCAAAACTCCACCCAGGGCTAGAATCTCCCGCCATCACTGTTTTTCAGGCACTGTTTGCATCCACAAGTCAAACTAACCCATCTGTGAATTTTTTTTTAACTGTTTTTTTTTAAATTGAAGTAGAGTTGGTTTACAGTGCTGTGCCAATCTCTGCTGTACAGCAAAGTGACTCAGTTACACACATGTAGACATTCTCTTTTTTTTTAAATATTCTTTTGCTTTATGGTTTATCCCAGGAGATTGGATATAGTTCCCTGTGCTATACAGTAGGACCTTGTTATTTATCCATTCTAAATGTCATCTGTGAACTTTTCCCCTCCTCTATCAGTTATTTATAAGGACCCTGCATATGGACATGGGGTGAGTGGAACAGTGGCCAATGATGTGGGGATTTGGGTTATTTGCGTGTCAACTTATTTGTACCCTCTGGTCCTGTTGGGCCAAACTTATGGTTTTGCAGTGCTGTCTGGACTCAGCTAATGATGGACAGCTCTGGCTACCTGGAGGCTTGCTGTCCGTGGTTGGGTACTCTATCAGTATCAGTATCATTCCAGGAGCTGTTTTTGAACGATGTCTATTTTTCCACTGCAGATGGCATGAACTTGCTCCAGAGCTTCAGAGGTCTACACTGAGAGTCTCCTACTGGGGCTCGCCATAAAATCTACATAGCACTTTTTCCCACCTTGGAGAGCTCCAGTACCATAGAATTTGTTGGGTCATATGGCCCAAGCAGCTGAACTTCTTGCACTACAGTCTGGGTCTGTCGTAGACAGACCCTGCTCTGGTCTCCACTGAAAGCTGGCTGCTTCTCATGTATTTCGATGTATAGGTGGAACACATGTAAAATGTTCTGCGTCTAGAACCCGAAGAGGTCTACCAGGATGCAATAAATTGCCCTTTACTTTAGAGGGAATGTCCTGGTATGCTCTAGACCAGGACCAGATTGGGCCCTTAGCTTCACTAAAGTGGCTCCTAAATCTTCTAGGACTACCTCCCACTCCCTGGAGGAGTTATACCAAGGCTTCCAATGTATTTGCTACTTTTGGTTCATCTAGTCCTGTTAACTTGATGTCATCAACCTAGAAGACTAGTGTGATGCTCTGCAGGCTATCCAGATGGTGCAGTTCCTTCAGATTATATTATGACAGAGGGTGAAATAATTAACATAGCCCCAGGGGCAAGACGGTAAAGATATACTGTTGCTCCTTCCAACTGAACGCAAACTGTTCCTGACCCTCCTGTCCAATAGAGGGAAAATAACACATTCACCAGATCAGTGGTCAGGTCATTTCCTAGAGCCCACACTGATCTGTTCTAGCAGAGAAACCACAGCTGGCACAGTAGCTGCAATAGGGGCTACTAATTGGTTAAGTTTGCAGTAGTCTATGGTCATCATTCAGGATCTGTCTGGCTTTTATAGGGGCCAGACTGAATTAAATGGAAAGAGGATGGGACCGCCATCCATGCATCCTTTAGAACTTTTGAGTGCCAGTAATTGCTGCTATTTCCCCTACACCCTCCGCCAACTCTGGGTACAATATTTTTTTTATTATTTTTTTTTTTTGCGGTACGCGGGCCTCTCACAGTTGCGGCCCCTCCCGTTGCGGAGCACAGCCTCCGGAAGCGCAGGCCCAGCGGCCATGGCTCACGGGCCCAGCCGCTCCTTGGCATGTGGGATCCTCCCGGACCGGGGCACGAACCCGTGTCCCCTGCATCGGCAGGCGGACTCCCAACCACTGTGCCACCAGGGAAGCCCTACAATATTTTTTTAATTTACTATCTTGGTTGGGATGAGGGGGCCAATTTCAAAAGCTGACACTTGGATCTTCCTTCACATGCCAAGGAACCAATGTATTCTGCCAACTTCTAAGTGTAGACATTACAGTGATAAATTTGGGGACAAGGCAAATGAGCTGAGTAAGACCATAGGCCCAGTGGACCCACTGTAACCTGGGGCTGGATCCCATATGCACTCACTCCAACAGAAGGCCCACGATGATGCTTTGAGTCCCTGAGTATCAGAGTCAGCTCATGCCCTGTGTCTAATAGTCCTCAAAATGTTTAGGAATACCTCTTTCCCCAGTGTTCAGTTACCCAAGTAAATGGCTATAGGTCCCTTTGGTGGAAGGGCTGGGGAAATCTTTATCATATACACTTGCCATGATGTCGCAGGCTCCTTCCTCCTGGAGACCCAGCCTCTTCTTCAGCCAATGGGTTTAAGTCTGAAAACTGACTCAGGATCAGAAACTGGTCAAGGAATCATGGCTTTTTATTGGGTGGCTGCTCTCAGACTCCCGATTGTTCATTCTTAAATTTAATTGTATAGATTAAGAAAAACCCTCGTTGGTCGCCCGTCCAACCGAGGATGCCATTTTCTCTTAACCAACTCCGGTTGGCTCTATTCCTTCAGAATACTGCCCCTTTCCCCTCTTAGAAGGTCCAGCATATCCCTGCCTGAGTTATGTTGTGAATTAATCCTAATTATTCGTCTGATGGTCAGGAGGGGAGGTAGGAGCACATTCTAAGGGAGGCATATATTGCCTGTAAGTCAGAGGCCTCTGCATTGCCATCAAGAAATGGTCAGAAGAGGGCTTCCCTGGTGGCGCAGTGGTTGAGAGTCTCCCTGCCGATGCAGGGGACACGGGTTCGTGCCCCGGTCCGGGAAGATCCCCCATGACACGGAGCGGCTGGGCCCGTGGGCCATGGCCGCTGAGCCTGCGCGTCCGGAGCCTGTGCTCGGCAACGGGAGAGGCCACAACAGTGAGAGGCCCGCATACCGCAAAAAAAAAAAAAAAAAAAAGAAATGGTCAGAAGATTCAAGGTTATCTGGAGACAGAAGATTTTCAAGTGTATCAGTCCAGATGTCCCAAGCTCTTATCTCAGGGTCCTACTCCTTCCTAAAGGTCTGACCTTTCATAGAAACTCCTTTCCTGAAGCTCTTCTACCCTAAAGAGTAGAAGTCAATCCCAAACTCCCTAAACATCCCTCCCCGCCACCCTTCCCCCCAGTAACCATAAATTCATTTTCTGTCTGTGAGTCTGTTTTGTAAATAAGTTCACTTGTATGTTTTGTTTTTTAGATTCCACATATAAGCTATATCATATGATATTTGTCTTTCTCTGACTTACTTCACTCAGTATGACAGTCTCTAGTTCCATCCATGTTGCTGCAAATGGCGTTATTTCATTCTTTTTAATGGCTGAATAATATTCCATTGTATATATGTAGCACATCTTTATCCAGTCATCTGTCGATGAACATTCAGGTTGCTTCCATGTCTTCACTATTATAAATACTGCTGGAAATGAAAATGAAAGCACAATGATCCAAAACCTATGGGATGCAGCAAAAGCAGTTCTAAGAGGGAAGTTTATAGCAATACAATCTTACCTCAGGAAAAAAGAAAAATCTCAAATAAACAACCTAACCTTATACCTAAAGCAACTAGAGGAAGAAGAACAAATAAAACCTAAAGTTAGTAGAAGGAAAGAAATCATAGTGATCAGAGCAGAAATAAATGAAACAGATGAAGAAAACAATAACAAAGATCAATGAAACTGAAAGCTGGTTCTCTGAAAAGATAACAAAGTTGTTACAGCTTTAACCAGACTCATCAAGAAAAAAATGGAAAGAACTCAAATCAATAAAATTAGAAATGAAAAAGAAGTTACAACAGACACCACAGAAATACAAAGGATCATAAGAGAATACTACAAGCAACTGTATGCCAATAAAATGGACAACCTGGAATAAATCAGCAAATTCTTAGAAAGGTACAATCTCCCAATACTGAACCAGGAAGAAATGGAAAATATGAACAGACCAATCACAAGTACTGAAATTGAAGCTGTGATTTAAAAACTCCCAACAAACAAAAGTCTATGACCAGATGGCCTCGCAAGCAAATTCTATTAAACATTTAGAGAAGAGCTAATAACTATCCTTCTGAAACTGTTCCAAAATAATGCAGAGAAAGGAAAACTCCTAAACTCATTCTATGAGGTCACCATCACCCTGATACAAAAACCAGACAAAGATATCACAAAAAAAGGAAATTACAAGCCAATATCATTGATGAACATAGACGCAAAAATCCTCAACAAAATACGAACAATCCGAATCCAACAATAGATTAAAAGGATCACACACCATGATCAAGTGGGATTTACCCCAGGGATGCAAGGATTTTTCAATATCCACAAATTAGTCAGCGTGATGCACCACATCAGCAAATTGAAGAATAAAAACCATATGAGCATCTCAATAGATGCAGAAAAAGCTTTTGACAAAATTCAAGACCCATTTATGATAAAAACTCTGCAGAAAGTGGGCATAGAGGGAACATACTTCAACATAATAAAGACCATATACGACAAACCTACAGCTAACATCATACTCAATGGTGAAAAGCTGAAAGCATTTCCTCTAAGATCAGGAAAAACACAAGGATGTCCACTCTCACCAATTTTATCCAACATAGTTTTGGAAGCCCTAGCTATGGCAATCAGAGAAGGAAAAACAATTAGCTTTTTTCTTTTAACAGATCTTTATTGGAGTATAATTGCTTCACAGTACTGTGTTAGTTTCTGTTGTATAACAAAGTGAATCAGCCATATGCATACATATGTCCCCATATCCCCTCCCTCTTGCGTCTCCCTCCCACCCTCCCTATCCCACCCCTCTAGGTGGTCACAAAGCACCGAGCTGACCTCCCTGTGCCATGCTGCTGCTTCTCACTAGCTGACTAGTTTACATTCAGTAGTGTATATATGTCAATGCTACTCTCACTTCACCCCAGCTTCCCCCTCCCCCCACCCCATGTCCTCAAATCCATTCTAAACTCCTTCAGCTTTTCCTTGTCTAGCTCCAAAACATCTATTGCCCTTAGCAACAGTCATTCAATTCTACTGTCCTTAGAATTACTATTTCCCCCATACCTGTCACTCCTGTTACATTGTCCAAACCTTCTGTTCCTTTCTACTCCAAACCACCCCAGTCCACTACTAGTCAAAGACTAATAATTTCATTGCTACAGTGCTCTAGTGATGATCAGTGCTCCACGTGCCAACAGCGATGAGGCCCTCATTGCCAGCAGGGCAGCAGATAATCCAGCTCAAAAATCCCATTTTAAAATTTGCCTTCTTGGACCACTCATGGCACCAAACAGCACAGGTCAGGTTTCCTGGGAATCAGACTCTGAGACAGAGATTTGCTTGTGGGAGGTTTATTGGAAGATGTTCTCAGCATCAACATTGGCAAGGGAGCAAAGGAAGCATTTCTTGGGCACAAGGAGGAGTTAGGTTGCAATGCAGACGCAACAAAAGCCTCAGCCAATCCCACAGGGAGTTCTGGAGCTAGAGTTACCCCACATTGGGCTGAGAAGGTTAAGTCTTTATACACTTCCATTAACCAGTCATTGGATTCAGGCTATGACCTTGGGCAAGATGTTTCTTTTCAGCGGAGAGCAATCCCTGGGGTGGCTGGAGTGAGGGTGGTTCTCAGCTGTCAGCTGCCCACCCTCTTAGTAGCTGAAGGAGGATCTGGGCGAAATACCACAGCATCCACTACGCCACAGTTTTTCTCACATGAAAACATGTGTAAGAACCACCAGAAAGACAGAGATTTATTCTCCGTATTTTGCACATTTAAAATGTTGATTGATATGGCCAAATTTCTCTCCAGAAAGCTTGAACCAATTTTACTTCTACCAGCAATGTATGAAAATGCCTATTTCCGAACCTCTTAGCCAACTTTGAGTATCTGATCTTTGAAAACTGTCAATGGGGGGTGTGGGGGGTGGAGAATATATTTCATTGTTCTAATTTTTCATTTCTTTTATTGTTAGAGAGGTTGGTCATCTTTCTGAATGTTGTTCAGGCTCTTTGCTTTTTTTACTCATTGATTTGTAGAAACTCTTTCTATCTTACAGATAGTAAACATATCTCTGTCATATTTTTTTCCCAAGCAAAGCTTGTCTTTCAACTTTATTTGCAATGTGTTTTACTGTAAAATCTGTAAAACCTCAAACTGCCTATCTTTTTCCATTATGGCTCTGGGTCTCATTTGCCACTTATAAAGGCTTTTCCTTATAAAATATTCTTCCATCGTTTTTTCTAATATTTTTATGGTTTGGGTTTTTACATTTAAATTTTATTCCATCTGGAATTTATTCTGGTGAGAGAAGTATGCATCTGTCTTTATTATTTTCCAAATGGCCAGCCAGTTGCCTACCTCATCTATTAAATAATATATTTCTCCCCTCTGATTAGAAGTGTCTCTTCTAGTGCACTGAGTTCTCATATTAAGTTGCACTTTCTAATCTACTCTATTGATGTCCTTATCTTTGATCCCATATCACAGCATCTATAGTATTCTATTTTTATAAAGTATTTTCATATCGGCTAGCGCAACTTTTCCATCTTTTCTCATTTTTGCCCCAGATATTTATTTTCTCCTACTTATTCTTCCATGCTTTCAAGCTCCAAAGATAACCGCACTGGAATTTAGGTTGAGATTGGGTTGGATTTTTCAATATGTTTTAGGAGAATTGACGGTTGTATAATTTTGAGGCCTTCTAGACAAGAAAAAGATACATATCTATTTACTCAAGTCCTCCTTTCTATACTTTTGGGGTTTATATATATATATTTCATATATATAGTTTTTTCATATGAACCTGCCAATTCTTACCAAATCTATTCCTAATATTCTATCTGTTGTTGTTAGTATTGTTGCTTTTGTGAATGAATTCTTTATTTCCACTATACTGGTTATTGTTGCTATATAACAAGGTTACTGACTTTTGTATATTTATTTTATAACTATACATTATACCAAGCTTTTACTGTTTATCATTGTTTTCCATTAATTATCTTGGCCTTTCCAGAGAGATGAAAATAATCTTCTTACTTCCCAGGTCTATGCTTCAGAATGATTATTCTCTAGGAAAACACTGGGGTGGTAGAAGCTGGAGGCTCAGAGTGGGGTCTTAGCCCTAAATGGCCCATCATGCTAAGTATGATTTCTTTCTTCTAATCTATGTTAAGACTGAAAACTTCAAGGTTAGTAGACAAGAATCCAGAAGTTCTACCTATTGAATTGGTGATGAGGTAGAATGAATCTTCAATCTTTGAATTGTAATTTTGTCATGATTTACTCTAATATTATATTATAGGAAGCCAGTCTGTGTAGATAAAGGATAATAATAAAAGCAAACACCAAAGCAGCACTAGCTGTGTGTGAAATACTCTTCTAAGCAATTTATATAAATTCTCTCATTTAATCTCCCTTTGAGGTGGGTACCCATTTTACAGGTGAAGAAACTGAGGCCCAGAAAGGCTGAGTGACTTTCCCACAGTCATTTAGTTTATAGTTTGTAGAGCCAAGATTTGAATCCAATGACTCTGGAGCCCGATAGTCACTGCAGTAACATGAGTTAACCCAGTAGAAATCTGCTCTTTATTCAGAGCTCCAGAATAACCTCTGAAACCCAAATCCAGGTTGACCACAGAGCTTGCCTTCTCTTTTTTGCATCTTCTTCGACTCAGCCACCCCGGGGAGGTCAGGGACTCCCAGCTTTCCAGGCAGTCCCAGGATATCAGACCAGACAAGCAGAGCCATTTAGGGAGGCTCCAAGTGTTGGGTGAGGAGATGAATTATATGGCAAAAACCAGATGCTGATTTGGTATGGCTGGGCCCTGGAAGATCTCAGTTTTTAAAATGCAAATTTTCCCTGGGTGGCTCTCTCATTTCATTACATTGTGGTCGATGGTTGAAGTTTTCTCCCTCTTTTGAAAATTGTTTCTAGTTTTTGGTCCTGACCTCTTCTTCTCTGGCCCATCAGTTGCACGATGGGGATGAAGTCTCCTTGCCTGTGCCAGCCTGTTGCTTGGTGGGGGTTCCAGGCCTCCAGGGCGACAAGGCTGAGCTATTCTCTCAGAAAAACCCTACAGCAACCCTCATCAGCCCTGGACCACCTTACCTTAAAGCAGCTCAACCCCAGGTCAGCTGGCCAGTAGACATAGGCACAAAATGCTCCAGAAATCAGAGATGGCTTCAGAGAGGAGGTGACATTTGAGGCATTTCCAAATTAATTTTATATGAACAGTATTGCTATTAATCCCTACACGTAACAAATACTTACCAAGCTTTTATTATGTGCTGGGGATAGAGTGATAAACCAGACTGAGGGGTCCTTGCCCTCCAGGAAGTTACATTCTAGGCACTAACAAGTAAACAAATAACTAAGATAATCTCAAATAGGTGGAAGTGCTGTAGATAAATTGATAAGATAAAGGGATAGAAAGTGAGGGGTGGGGAGGAATGACTTAAGACAGGTAGTCAGGAGAGGCTTCGCTGAGGAGCTGCAACTTAACTTGTACCCGAATGTTAAGAAGGATTCAGAGCTGTGGGGATCCGAGGGTCACTCTGGCCACTGTGTGGAGAATGGACCGTGGGGGGCAGGGGCAAATGGGAGGCCACTTGAGAAGCAGTAGAGTGAGCGAGGGGGCCATGATAGAGAGTTGGAAGGAGAGAAAGGGGGAGGACATGCAAAGACGTGGCCAACATGGGCAGATTCAGGATGTGGCGCCTACTGCCCGTGGATCAGACTTTGGGGGTAAAGGAAGTGTGCTATAAAGGAGACTCCTGGATTTGAGGCTTCAACGTTGCTGGATACAGGGTGAGGCTGTTTTTCAAAGTGAGAAAGACAGAGGATGGAACAGGTTTTGGGTGGGAGGATATTTAAAACTCATGAATAGTTAATTGAACGCAAAGTGCCTGCTGTTGGCTTACATTCATTCCTTAATTTATCAGTAGTTCTGTGAACTAGATACTTTGCCATTTTCCAAATGAGAAAAGGGTTTTGGAGAGGGGAAGTGACCCTCAGCTCATAAAGGACACACCTGCCTGCTCTTAAGTGTTAGACTCAATAGTGACTTTAAAATTAAACTTTTATAAACACAGCTGACCCTTGAACAACATGGGCTCGAACTGCGCAGGTCCACTTATACTCAGATTTTTTTCAATAAATGTATAGTCAGCCCTCCGTATTTGTGGGTTTCACATGCATGGATATGGAGGGACCATCCTTTCATTGTATTAGGCCATTTTGTATAAGGGACTTGAACATCCATGGATTTTGGTATAAGAGGGGGCTCCTGGAACCAATCCCCTGTGGATACGATAATAGAATTTTTTTAAATTATTGTGGAAACATTTTTAAAGTTTTGAACAACTTTTAATCACTTGGATAAATTATTTGGCTTTTCTTTAAAAAGATATAAGTAATAATATCTATATGGATGTCAAAATCCTCCAGTGAGGGATGGACATTAGACACTCTTGTCGTTGGGCAAGTTGCCCCACAGGCACACAAACCCAGGTGAAGACATGGATTGTCCCTCAAGTGTGGGGATACAGATTCTTAACATAGCGTCAAGGCCCTGCCTGGTCTGCCTCCCCCATCTCTCCTCCATGAATTTCAGCCCATCCCCTATGACTTTCTGCTCATTTCTGTCCTCCTGCTGACCGGGACTTACGTTCACTTCCTGAAAAACTCCCTGCTCATCCAAACCTGGGATCCTCATTCTTCTGCCCTCTCCCTTGGTTAACTCCTACTGATAGGACAGAACACAAGGCAAGCCTCACTTCCTCCAGGAAGTCTTCCCAGACTCTCATCTGGTTCTTTGTGTCAGGCCTCATAGAATCAAGCTCCTCTTCTCCTCAGCACCTCCCCTTAGTTTTAATTCTCATTCATCACTGTGATTTCTCACCACCTCCCCACTAGGAATGAAGGGACTGTGTCTGCTTTTGTTCACCGGGGAACCCCAGGTCTTAACTTTGAGCTGACACCGAGTGGGAACTCAGTAATTGGCAAGTGAATGAATCGTGTCTCTTGGCAACTTTGAACGGCTTTGCCTTTTGCCTGTGAGTCCTCAGGGGAGACTCCTGGCTGAGATGCAGCTCTGCCACAGCAATACCTGGCATTCCCCTGTGGAAGAACCATCCTGGTCTCCATATGGCCAGACCCTTGCTCCCAGGTCACCTGCTTTCCAGGCCACAGTGCTCCAGGGGGGGCCAGCATGGCTGCCAGAACTAGGAGGGCAGGAGGGGGAACCCTAGGAGGGATGTTATGGGAAAGGGGAGTCGAAGGCCTTTTGTTGTGGTGTTATGGGGAGGGGTCCAGAGTCTCAGTGTGACAGGCAGTCAGTGAGCTCCCACAAGCTCAGCCCAGTTATCTGGAAATACTGCCCACCCAGGGGCTCCAGACCACCAGCAGCCCTGCCCTGTCGGGGGGTTGGGAGTGCAGTTTCCATTAGGGAAAATGATGACTTCAACAGAGACCTCCCCCTTTCCCAGCCGGTAGACCTGTCTCCGGTGCCTTACAGGAAGGCTTCATTTTGAGGCCCAAGCCGAGGCTGAGTGGGGAGGCAAGCTGCACAGTCCAAATATATGTAAATGGAGCTGTTTTCCCAAGCAAAGCAGAATCAGATGCCACCTCCTCCAGTGTAGGCCAGACCTTGGCACTGGACGGCAGGCTGGAGGCTGGGAGGCCTAGCTGTAGAGTTATAAGGTGGAGGCTGGCCAGGGATTGCAACGTGGGGTCCTGGAAAGCTGGTTTCATGATAGAGAGGGAGGATATTTTTATGCCGCCTGGCTAGACAGTGAGCCAGAGAAGGGCAGGGCCTGCGTCTCACTCGTATCTGGGTTGCCAGCACGTGCTGAAGTCAGGTATGCCGTGGGACCGAGTCCATGTCTCCCAAAAGACTGGCTAGTCCCTGGGCCAGCTCTAGCTGTCACGTCAGTCAGACCTGGATTGGGCCACACCTAGCAGCTGCACAGCCTTAGCCAAGTCACCTAACGGCTCTGTGCCTCAGTCGCCTCATCTGTGTAATGGGGATGATATAGTACCTGCCTCACAGGGTTGCCAGGGTGCCCCGGAGTCCATGTGGATAAATCTAGCCCTACGCTTGGCCCAGAGTTGGCTCTATGGAAATGCTCTCTCTTAGTAACCCCCAACCATCTGGGCAAGGAGCTGGGGGAAATCAGCAGAGTGGGAGACACTGGTCCACGAAAGTGGCAGCATGTGGGCTCTGTGGATGGCGGAAATGGGGAGGTGACAGGGCAGAAGGCAGAGCCCCAGATGGCTGGCAGCCGTGGTTACAGCAGGGCACATACGTTTCAGAGGCTCAGTTTAGAGGGTCGCAAAGATCAGGAGCCTAATAATTTTTAGATTCTTCTTTCCTATGAAGCTCCTTTAAAAATACAAGTAGGTGTGGGGTGGAGAGGGAGGCAGTGTGAGGCAGTGGTTAGCTATGGGCTCAGGGGTCAGGCTTCCGGGATCAAATCTCAGCTCTGCTGTGGTGCCAGCTAGCCCGCCTCTCTGTGCCTGTTTTTTTCCCCCTCATTTGTTAAATGGGGCTATTAGAGGTGCTGATGTCGTAGGACTATGGTAGGCATTTGATGGGTGAATACCTATCAATGCCCAGAGTGGTGTCAGGCCTTGTTGTAAATGTTTTTTTGTGTTTGCTTGAAAAGAGACAGCCTGGCAAGATGGGAAGTGTATGAGTTTGGTTCCAATATCTCAGTTCAAATCCAGTTTCCTCTCTTTCCCATCTATGTAATCCTGGATGAGTCACTGAGCCTCTCTGAATTTTGGGCACCTGCTTGGTCAAGTGGGAATAATAACGATGACGATGACGATGGATGTGAGGGGCTAGTAGCACTCAGCAGGTAGCTGTGTCATTAGATTACCATGAGCTGAGATGCTCCTGGAGTATGAAGTCTTAGCTCTCAAGAAAAACTGACCTAAAGGCTGGGTTTTCAAGGATCCCATGATGGTTAATTGTATGTGTCAACTTCAGTGGGCCATAGTGACATTTGGTCAAATGTTATTCTGGATGTTTCTGTGAGGGTGTTTTTAGATGAAATTAACATTTAAATCAGTGGACTTTGAGTAAAGCAGATTGTCCTCCATAATGTGGGTGGGCCTTGTCCAAACAGTTGAAGTCCTGAACAGAACAAAAGACTGAATTCCCCCGAGCAAGAGAAAATTCTGCCAGAAGATGGCCTTTGGATTTGAACTGCAACAAGGACTAGTCTTTGGGTCTCTAGCCTGCTGAGCAACCCTACAGATTTTGGATTGGTCAGCCTCTGTCAGCACATGAGCCAATTCTTTAAAATAAATGTCTCTAAATATGTGTATATATATGTATACACACACACACACACACACGTATGTACACATACACATTATATGTATACACATTATACATTATATGTGTACACACACATTACATGTAAACACACATCCTACTGGTTCTGTCTCTCTGGAGAACCCTGACTCATATAAATCCTATATTTATTGATAATGAAAAGCACGCCCATGCAGCACCAGCCACCTCATGGATGAGAAGTGGGACAAGGGAAGTTCTCAGCGGGCTACTTTGGAATTGAACTGGAAGTATATCCTCAGGAAGTAGACTCTTGGGGCCCCAGGCCCTGGGCAAGCCCTGAGTGACCTGGGTCTGGTTACTCTGTGAAGCCACAGCAGATTCAGCAGAAGGAAAAAAAGCTCCTTCTTGGTGAAAATGTCAAGGTAGTGAGGTTGATGAGATATCCTTATGGAGCCCAGACTGTTCTCTATAAGGACCCACCTTGGGGAGAAACCCTGTGAACGGAGAGAAGTCTGGGGTCCTAGCCTGAGTCCCCTTCCATATCCCTGGGCCTCAGTCTCAGGCCAAGGGAACTGGGTAGGAGCAGAAGCAGCTCCTGGAATGCAACCCAAGCAGCAGGCTGGGAAGAAGTCCTGTAGGGGAACCATGATTTTAACTCGGGGGGTGTTCAAGTTAAAAAGCTACTTCAACGCCTGCTGGGTGGGTCACTGAGAAAGGAGAGGAGCTCCTCCAGGTTCAGGGATTCAAGAAGAACAAAGATTTTTTCCTGTGCCAACAAATTTAATTTTTTCTTCAAAAACATGTAAAAATTATTCAGGCACACTCTACTCAAATCTAACCATCTAATTTAATTTTTTGTATGTTGTCATTAAAAAATAACCTTGGTGTTTGCTTTTGGTCTTACAAGCATGGTAAGTTTTTATTATAGCATGTTAAGAAAATTAACATAAGCGTGGGGGGAAGAAATTTGCCATGCATTAATTACAGTAGGCCATCTGATGTTAATAAACAACTTCCAAATCTCAGTTGCTTAAAATAATAGATTGTTTTTGCTCATGCAAAAGTCCAATGACAGTATTTGATCCATGGCCTTTCTCTTGATGATTCTCGTACCCGGAACCCTCATATCTTATGGCTCCATCATCCTCTAGGGCCCTGAGCTCTATGTCTCTAGCCAGTAGGTGGGGAAAAAGAGAGTAAAGACTGTGCAGCAGGTTTTATGGGTTAGGCTTGGTTATTTTCTGCTCACATTTCATTGGCCAGAATTCAGTCACATGGCTGCATCTGACTGCAAGGGAAGCTGGGACATGTAGTCTAACTGTGTGTCAGGAAGAAGAGAAATTGGGTCTGGTGAACATATCACTGTGTCTGCCATAACCCAAACTTCTGCACCCTGACAGAACCACTATTCACGTTTTGAGGGGCCTCCTTCCATTCTTTTTTGTATGTCATGAACATTTTGTGTAATAAAGCATTTGGCTGGGTTTTTGTCTCCAGTTCTGGGATGCAACCTCTAAGCCCTTGGAATTTGCTGGGTAATAAGAGTGGTGGGCTCCTGGGACCACACCTAAGAGCTCATGCTAACAGGGTGGCTCAGGATAGGGGCTGACCATGCCTGAAAGACCAGTCCTATGATTAGAGGGTTAGGGCTTTGAGCTGCGTGATATCAGCCCAACATCTGGGGAAGGGAAAGGGCTGCAGATCAGCCAATCATACCTGTGCAATGAAGACTCATTAAAAACTCTTGACTCTGAAGCTCTGGCGAGGTTCCTGGTTGGCAGTACTCTTTGTCATACATCGATGCCAGGAGGGTAACACGGTCCTGAGGGTGATGGAAGCATTGTGTTCGGAACCCTCCCAGACTTAGCCCCATGCATATCTTCTAATTTGTGTCCTTTTTGCTATAATAAAACAATAATCATAATTATAGTGCTTTTTTGAGTTCTGTCTTTCTAAGGAATTATGGAACCTGAGGGAGTCCATGGGGATCTCAGAGTCTGTAGCCAGCTGGTCTGAAGTGCAGGTAGCCCTTGTGTCTGAAGGGAGGGCAGTCTTGTGGAGGACCATGTTCTTAATCTGTAAAGTTTGACCTATCTCTGGGTTCTTATGGAAATAGATGTAGATTTATACATATACACCCACTGAAATGCATGTACTTGCAAAGATGGGATAGCTCTATAAATCCCATTTAAAAGATTTTTCTTTCACTTGACTGTTGTTGCTGATGTCTTTCCAAGGATTTGATCTGAATTCCTGGTTAGTCCAGTAACTCAGCCAGAATTCTAGAATTCCACTTGTTTTCCCAAATTTGGGATGGCCAAACTCAGCATCTCACCCTTATCTGGCTCCCAGTCCCACGCCTGGCCCTTGTCTCTGACATCATCCAGAAGCACCTCTGAAGGAGGACCAGGTTGGCTTAGCAGGGCTAAGTTTGGGCAGAGAGACCCAGACCCATGGCAAACCCTCCAGAGCCTGGGATAGCAGGTGCCCCTGACTAGAGCTGTGGCACAGGGTTGGGGATTTGGAGCTGCCCCGGACAATGTGGGTTGAAACAATGGCCCCACCCAGGCTCCAGCCCACATGGACTTCTGGACTTGGCCAGCCCTGGAGCAAAGATCCAGCCTGGAGTCCCCAGTGCAGAGCTCCAGTTCCATCCAAGCTCCAGCCCTTCACCCACTGCACATCGACAACAACTGGCTTCTTGGCACCTTCCAACAGGGATGGAGGCTAGGAAGAAGCAAAGTCTACATACCGTGCATTAGGAGCCTTTGATGTGGCAAGGCTCTCCGGAAGGGAGTGTGAGTACAAACCAGAATTAGACCACACCTTCTTTACCTTCTTAGGAGACAGAATGTCCTGGCAGAGAGAGCATATGTCTTAGAGTAAGCTTGGCACCGGCTTGAGTCCAAGCTCTGCCACTTCCCAATTCTGTGGCTTTAGGCAATTAAGTCACTTTATTGCTCTGAGCCTCAGTTTCCTCATTTGTAAAACAGGAATAACACTAATAGCTGTCTCATTGGGTTGGTGTAAACTCTGGAACAGTCTGAATCCTCAGATCTGTGCCTTGACAACCATGATTTGCCCGAAATTAGGTATGCACAAGAGATCTATAGTCACCCAAGGTCACCCCACCCTCCCTCTGGGTCCAGAATGAGTGACGGCTCTGGGAAGCCGGCTGTGTTTGGCACAGTCGGTCCCCTGGCCCCCAGGCATCCACTGGGTCTGGGTACCACAGAGGTGGAGGCCTTGTCATCCCAGCAGGGGTTCACATTCTTCCCCCTTCTTGGCGTCTGGAAACTCATCTCTGCCGTTTCTTCTCTTTAGGAAACAACAACAACAAAGCCAGGCTCCTGTCCTGGGGGACAGCGCTGCCCCCACCCCGCAGGAATGGCAGTGGGGAGGCCTTTTTCCACCCCTCCCCCTAGGCTAACCACAACTGTGCTGCCCCTGTCTTCCCTCCCTCCTCCTCTGGCTGGCGGGCTGGCAGGGTGGAGGTCCCCAGGAAAACTCCCTGGAGGAGCCTAGGAGCCAACAGACGTTGCCCGGGGTCTTGGCAGGGGCCTGGACTCAGGATGCCCTGACGTGGTGTCTGGTGGCTCAGTGGTGGCCTGCGATGGCACTGCGCTGTGCAGGTGACACTAGTGATGCTCTGTATCCCCCCAGGTGAGGCTGGGGAAGGATGGCCAGAGAGTTCAGTGCCCAGGGATGGGGATGGAGTGGTGGGGACAGCAGCGATGAGGGCCAGGGACGACGCTCCAGACTCAGAAGAGAACCAAACCCTCCTGCCTCTTCCCGGCTCTGCCTGCAGGAAGCTGCTGACCCACAAATGTCTCCCCCTACAAAGGCAGCCACAGGTCTCATCTGGGAACTGAAAGGCGCCATGGCCACCTGCTCCCGGCTTCCCACCCCGTGCCAGACAGCCTGTACAACCTCCTTATGAAACACGCATCCAGCCTCACCTCGGACACTTTTTTATTACTCAAAAAATGCACTTTCATGATAGCAAAGCTGAAATACAGAGTTTTCAAAAAGAAAAAGAGTGATTACTCCAAACTCACTATTTAGAGAAAAATCATTCTTGACCTAGTATTGCATTTCCTCCCAGACTTTTTTTTTTTTTTTTTTTTTTTTGCGGTACGCGAGCCTACTCACTGTTGTGGCCTTTCCCGTTGCGGAGCACAGGCTCCGGACGCGCAGGCTCAGCGGCCATGGCTCACGGGCCCAGCCGCTCCGCGGCATGTGGGATCTTCCCGGACCGGGGCACGAACCCGTGTCCCCTGCATCGGCAGGCGGACTCTCAACCACTGCGCCACCAGGGAAGCCCAAGGAGAGCTCAGTTTTTAAGGCAGGCTTCCTGTGGGGGACCCATCGTACGACCAGCTACCTCTTCCAGTGACAGATCTTTCAGATAAGATTTAGTCTCCTTGTCTCCAGCTCTTTCAGCCATTTCTCACAGGGGATCCAAGAACAGCCGGCTCAGAAGGGGCCTTAGAGATCCCCAGCCCAGGAGTTTCCAATTTGGGTTCCATGGGACACTGGTTCTTCAGGATGTTAATTGGTGCTCATAGACAATAGAATTTAGGATTGAATCATCTTGGGAATCAGTGAGTTAAACAAATCCAAGAAGATATTCTCTGCTGCAGGACTTCTCAGAGAGTTTAATATATTAATGTGCATTATTTTTCACCAAGAAGGGGCTATAGTGAATCAAGTTTCCCGGCTCATTTGACCACAGGATCCTTTGCTGAGCAGCAGCTCAAAGAATCCAGAGTCCATCTATGCCCTTCCCCGGCACAGTGGTTTTCAAACTTTTTAAAAAGTTTTATAAAAATTATTTCTGCAAATTATTTTCTGTAAGAAATCTAAATTTATATGAAACAGATAAAAGCAGGGATGGGACCACACAGAAGCATGATGATTCACTGTTCTTCCCAGTGGGGTCCCTGGAAAGGTGTTCAGAACTCCTAGGGAGCCACGTGACACCATTTGAAGGATACACTCAGCTCTGCCTCTTCTCCCCCACCGAGGACCATTTGAAAGGTCAGCGTAGGGGGAAGAGGACAACTCCATGCACAGCTAGTAGCATTTATTGAAAATGTATGGGTCAGATCCTATGCCAGGTGTGGGGCTTTAGACAAAAATAAGACCCATCCCCTTGTCCCCAAGGAGTTTAAATCTGGCATGTGAGATGCACATAGACACAGGCAAAGGGGATTACAAATAGTTACGTAATAAAAACAAGTGGTATGATGGACCATTGTTTTCATCTGCCACACACCCCTTTGGGAAGCTGCCCTTCCCCTACTCCATCACTGGCAAGGTGCCAATCACAGTAGTCCATGTTTCTGGCCCACCAAGTGGTGATGTGACCTTTGCCAGGCCAATCACTGCACCTTATTCTCCTGGTCTCAGTGACGGATCTGGGATGGCACATGGTCCAAACCTGACCAATCAGAATCATTCCTTAGGATTGTAGGCGGATGCTCTCATTCACACAGAGCCACTAAATTGGGATGGTGGGAGCCTGCAACTGCCCATGACCATATTCTCTTTCTGCCCCCCACTGCATGGAGGTACTACATCTGTAGTAGGAAAGAGTGAGGGCAGCCCTAGAGAAATGAAGGGTTGAGTGATGAAAGGCATAAGAGCCCTGATATTCATTTCTGGGACTTTCTCCAAGCTTGGACTTGCCAGATACATGAGCCAATTAATTTCCCCTTAAGATGCTAGTAAGAGCTGAGTTTCTGTTGGGGTGTTTTGTTTTTTTTTTCTTTTTTATCCAAGGTGTCGTTGACTAATGCAAGAAACAAAGGAGCTCAAGGAGGGAGATGTTTCTTCCAGCTAGAATAGTCAGAGAAGGTATCTTGCAGGATGATAAGCTTGAACTTGACTTGGGAGGATGTAAACCCTCTAGGTAGGAGGTGGTAGAGCATTGCAGACAAAGGGGATGGGGTGAGCAAAGACATAGGAGTGGAAAAGTGTAACAGTTGATAAGAGAACAGGGGAGTAACTGGGAAGACAGGTTTGGACCATTCTGTGGGATGGCCTTGAATACCAGGGTGAAAGGTTTAAATGTTATCTGGTTGGCAATGGGGAGCCACTGAAGGTGTCTGAACATACATGGTGGAGATATAGAAGGGATGATATGGTCCCTTTGGTGTTTTGGGAAGACTTCTGTGACAGCAGGCACATGGGCAGCTAGAGGGAGGATGGACCACTGAATGACTTGGAGCACAGAGCTGCCACCAGTGGAACAGAGAAATGAGCAGGAGACGCTGATGTGGGGGCAGGAGGGCAGATTGGATTAGGCCACACTGAGGTTGAAACTTGCTATGGACTACCTTGTGACCCCCTCACCCTAATAATTCATATGTTGGAGACTTAACTTCCAGTGTGGCTGTATTTGTAGTAAGGAGGTAATTAAGGCTAAATGAGGTCATAATGGTGGAGCCCTGATCCGATAGGATTAGTGTCTTTACAGGAGGAGATACCAGAGAGTTATCTCTCTCTCTCTCTCTCTCCCATGTGAAGATACAATGAAAAGGTCTGCAAGCCAAAAAGACAGCTCTCATCAGGAATCAAACTGACCAGCCCCTTGATCTTGGACTTCTCAGCCTCCAGAACTGTGAGAAATATGTGTCTGTTGTTTAAGCCACCCAGGCTGTGGTGCTCTGTTATGGCAGCCTGAGCTGACTGAGACAAGACCACGTGGGACACCAGACTGGGGACATCCTGTGGGTGGGTGGAGACAGGTGAATTTGGGTGAAGCTCCACCTGGAGGCACTCTTCTTGGGGATGCAGATCTGCCTGGACCTGCAGCCAGGTATCTAGAGGATCAGGTGTTAACCATCACCACTATCTGTTTCTAAATCTTCTTCACCATCTTGAACAAAACTCTGGACCCATTAAATAATAAATCCCGCTTCTCACCTCTCGCCAGCCCCTGGTAGCATCTATTCAACTTTCTGTCTCTGTAAGTTTGCCTATTCTTGATACTTCATGTAAGTGGAATCATACAATATTTGTCCTTCTGTATCTGGCTTATTTCACTTATTGTAATGTTTCTATGGTTCACCTGTGTTGTAACAAGTGTCATAGTTTCATTCCTTTTTATGGCTGAAAAATATTCCATTGTGTCTACATGCCACATTTTGTTTATCCGTTCGTCTATTTTTAATGGGCACTTGGGTTGTTTCCACCTTTCGGCTATTGTGAACAACGTTGTGATGAAGGTGTCTTTTTTTTTTCCTGAATCAGTAAAAAAAACATTTTTATCTACAAAAGAGTTTAAAGGGGAGTCACTGTGTTTTAACTGAGATTTGATTCCACCCACAATCTCCCTACACCCTGCAGCAGCTCCGTAGACCTGAGCCACCTTCCCAAACACCTCATGAAAACCTGAGTCCAGCCCAAACCCCTCGATGTCCAGCTTCCTGTGGAAGGTGGCACTCTCTTGATCCCTACCCCTACCCCAAAACCTGTTCTTTCCCACAGCAGCAAACGGACACTGTCACCCAGCCATCAGCTCTAGTGCCAAATCTTAATCCTCTACTTTCTACCACCGCTTATATCTATTCCATCAGCAGCTCCCATCAGCTCAACCTTCCAAAATACTGTATAGCCTCATTCTGTCCACTGCTCTCCCTCACTAGTCCGGGCCATCATCCTCTCTGCCTACAACTGAAATAGACCTGCTAGGTCTCCCTGCTTCCTTCCACTGCCCCTCTACAATCCACTTTCCTCCCACTGCTAGAGCGGGCTTTGACAACAGCCAGATCACGCCACACCTCTGTTTACAGCTCTCTACTGACTTCCCATTTCCCGTAGAACTGAGTCCAGTTTCCCTCCTCTGACTTATAAGGCTCCGCATCTACACACCCCAGTCACTGCTCTTCCACCAAGTCCATCTGTGCCACTTCCCCTGTTCACATTCCATTCCAGCCACTCTGCCCTTCCCTGCTTGCTCCTTCCTTGGATGGGGCTTCTGCAGTTTGATCCTTTTTCTGCTCGAAACCCTCCTCACACGGATCTTTGCACAGTTAGCTGCTTCTCACCTCCGAGGGATCCACTCGGATGTCACCTCCTCCGAGAAGCCTCCCTGACCACC
The DNA here is from genome assembly GCF_005190385.1 of Monodon monoceros. Taxonomy (NCBI): domain Eukaryota; kingdom Metazoa; phylum Chordata; class Mammalia; order Artiodactyla; family Monodontidae; genus Monodon; species Monodon monoceros. Next base: position 92,040,856 of record NW_021703784.1, on the reverse strand, counting down.
AGACTGAAGCAGCTGCTCGGTGCCCCCAGGCCTGGACATCTCCCTCTCCTAACCGCACTTAGGGTCTTTGCACCATTCATCGCTATCCAAAAGAATCAGCTGGCTTTATTTTTTGTTCACTGTCCCTTTTCTCCCTTGTAGACGTTAATTCTGGGGCTGGTCTTGTTTGCCATTCCGCCCGTCCCCCACCTCCCTGTTCCTAGAACAAGGCCTGGCACAAAGGCACTCAACTGCTATTTAAAATTAACGCAATTAAACGCATACGGGTTTGTGATCAGGGGTAGAGCTGAAGTCTGCACAGGTTTTCTGTGGTTCGTAGCGGGATCCAGGCTCTGCCAACACTTTCCACGGAGGGTCTCCCATAAACAATAAAAGCGTGGACCATCTTCTGCTGGGTGGTTGCAGGAGTGTCACTTTCTCATCAGGGACATCAGCGGCTGGGAGGATATCTTTCAGAACATGGACAAGCACAGATATGGACCCTTTCCGTGAGGGTGCCCACCCCATGCCCAGGGCTCTGGGACTCCGCAAGGGAAACTGGTCCACTGGGGATCAGCCTCTGCTCCTAGCAGTTCCAGGAAAGCTCGTGGCCTCCCAACATGTGGTCTTTTCTGCTCCAGGGAGGAAGGCGATGTTTCAGAGACAGCGCCTCCCTGTTTTGTGGTTGGCCTATTCTTGTGTCTCAGAATGCTCTTCTCGGTGCTGACATCTGCCACCTCTCCTTCTGGTGCCAGGCCTCTGGAGCCTCGCTCGCTGGGTGGCAAGGGCTTCCTCAGCCCACACACCCACCTGGGCCCTGGCAGGCACTGTAGGAGGAGCGCAGAGCGTGTGGCATCCGGGAGCTCCTCTCCGGTGTCCCCTTGTCTCTTCCTCCCCCTGCCAGACGAAAGGTTCCTGCCCAGGCAGGGACAAGAGCCCGTCTGTAATTGTGCAACAATCAGGAGACCAAGCCTTTTCCAGCAGGGAGAGCAGCAGGGCTGCCTGGGGCCCAGGCCTGATCTGCTTGCTTTTTCCCAGGCTCAGAGCAGTACAGGAGGCCGTGGTGGAAACATCCACCTTCTGGCAGAGTCAGAGGACTGTGCATCTGGTCTGGGGCTGGGCCCATTCTCTCTACCACCACTTTCTGCTGGCTGTGCTCCCTTGCAGCTGGCCTCCTCCCTCACTCTCTCCTCTCCGGCCTCTGGATTGATGGTCATTGCCTGTTGCTTTTCCTCCGACACCCAGTTCATCGTGACTGGACCCTTCCAGAAGCTGATACTAGTCCCCTTTCGCTCCTGCACTGTTGCCTCAGTGAGCAAGCATGAAATCATCCTCGCTATCATCACCTCTCTACCATCACGCACTCATTCTATCATCACGCTCACCACTTGCTACCTTTAGCATCATCCCCACAGTTATCCACCTACCATCATCATCATGGTTGCCATGTGTCTGGCACCAGGCTAAGCACCCTGCATGTCTCATCTACTCCTGGTGAAACGGTTTTGATTCTTCTCTTCATTTCACGGATGAGGAAACTGAACTCAGAGAGGTTGATTCACTTGTCTAGGGTCACACAGCTGGTGAGTGGCAAACTGGGATGCTAACCTGACGCCCGAGGTCTGCTCAGCCCCCAGGCCACGTGGCTTCCTGCGGCAGAGGGCGCAGGACGTGACTTCCGAAAGCAGACTGCTGGAGCTATTCAAATCCCGGTGCTGGTCTTGCCATTCGCTAGCTTTGTGACTTTAGTCGTTATCTGACTTCTCTGTGCCTCAATATGCTCACCTGTGACACGCAGATAACGACAGTACCTGCCTCCAAGTCCTGTAAGGACTAAACGAGTTAATACATGGAAAATACGTACAGTGTACATGGTAAGTGCTCCCTGACCGTTGCAGAAGGTGCAATAAGACACAGCCCCTGCCCTCGTGAGCTTCTAGTTGAAGGGGAAAGGTCACCACATCTTGGGATGATCTAAGCCACAACAGGGAAAAGAACAGGGCACACAGGCATACGTGGCAGGGATACCAACTGGCCACGAGGGCTTCCACTCCTGGCCATCCCTGGGCCAAGATAGTTGTTTCTTTTTTTTTTTTTTAACAAACTTTTTATTTGGGGATAATTTTAGATTTGTAGAAAAGTTGCAAAGGTCGTACAGAGAGTTCCCATATATTCTTCCCACAGCTTCCCCTAATGTTAACATCTTCTATAACCACGATACATTTGTCAAAATGAAGAGATGCATGTTGGTACAATCTTATTAACTAGACTACAGTCTTTGTTGGGATTTCAGCAGTTTTTGCAATCCAGCATCCAATCCAGGATACCATATGGCATTTAGTCAGCTTAGTTTTGAAGGATGAATAGGAGTTCACCAGGGCACAGCTCTAGGCGTTGGAGCTTCTGAGCGTGACAGAGATGGGAGGACCGCCCGGACTTTATAACATATGCCTGAAGACCATGCTATTTTCCTGGAAATAAGATAGAGGAAGTGAGACCACAAAAGATGTTCCTCGTGTCAGCCGTTCCCAGGCACACTCCCTTCAACCATGAGCCCATGGAAGGGATATAGGAAGAGGTAAATACGGATTCAGGCCGAGGCTGCCTCCTCAGGCCTGTCTCCTGCACGGAGGGCCTGAATGAGGGATTTTACAAGCAAGCTCAAACAGGAAGCACAGCACAGCCTTTCACGCTAGGACGGAGCCCTCTGGCTTCTGAGCTGTTGGAATGAGGCTGTTCCTCACCCTGGGAGTGGGAAGCCACTGAGGGCATGGGTTTGGCAGCAAACGGTAACGGGGCTGGCTCAATCAGCTCTGGGTCCAGGTCTGCCCCAGCCTCCGTGTGTGTGACCCACTTGGGCTTCTGGGGCCTCCTCCTTGGTCTTGGGGCCAAGGCCACAGCTACGATCTCCTATGACTGGCCTCATCTCTCCCCAGGGCAGGGATCATGGTGCCTGAGTTCATTTGTCCTTTTGTGTGACACAGATATACTGAACAGCCGCCCTGAGCCAGGCACTGTGATAGGCCCTGAGGGTACAATGGGGGTGCTTCTCACGGAGCTCCATCTTGTCAATAGCCTATCTTCAACAAAAATTACAAATGGTGTAAACCTTTTTATAGCTCCGGGGAGTTTCCTACTGCTACCATAACAAATGACCACAAACTTAGTGTCTTAAAACAACATAAATGTATTATCTTACAGCTTTAGAGTTCAGAAGTCCCAAATCAGTCTCACCGGGCCAGAATCAAGGTGTTGGAAGGGCGGCTTCCTTCTGGGGAGGGATCTGTTGCCTCGGCTTTGCCAGTTTCCAGAGGCTGCCTACATTCCCGAGCTCATGGCCCCTTCCTCCATCCTCAAACCAGCAGTGTAGCGGCGTCTCTCCTCTCTGACTTCCGCTCTGTCCTTACATCTTTCTCCCTTACAGGACTCTTGTAATTACAATAGGCCCACTCAGATAATCCAGGATGATCTCCTCATCTCAAGATCCTTAACCTAATTACAACCAACATCTTTGTAGGCCACTATTCAGCCTACCACAGGCTCTTTCTCGAAGTGTTTGACAGCCCAGGCTCTCGGACCTGGGTTTGAATCCATGTCCTGCCATTTCCTACTGTGTCACCTTGTGTTAGTGAATCACTCCGTGCCTCAGTTTCCTCACCTGTAAAATGAGGTTAATCAGCGCATCTATCTCAAGGGTTGTTGTAAAGAAGCCACCACGTGAGTTCTAGCCAGAGAACCTTAATTAGAAACAACAGGAGTTGCCTTTGCGCTTCTTGAAGCAAAAAAGTCATCGGGAGGGCTGCAAATCTAGGGTCAGAAAATCCCAGAACTGGCACAGTCAGAACCACAGCCCAAACCAGGCTACGCCCAGTGAAGCTTTCTGTGTACCACCCCCAGCTCTGTGCAGCCGACGCCTACTGCCTGTGGCCTCGCCACCCCAGGACAGTGGCGGGTATGGGGTCAGACTCTCTCCTGCCCCTGGGCTGAATCCAACGAGAGGCAGGAGCGTCAGATTGGCTGGCTCTGGCCACATGCCCACTTCCTGGTTGCAAGGGTCCCTGGGAAAGCAAGGATCTGGTTTTCTTGGGTTCTTGGTGGAAGGCTGGCTGTCCTCCCCCAACATGGCTCATGCGATGGGGAACTCCCCAAGCACAAAAAGAGATTCAGCCCCCAAATCAAGCACTTATCCGATGCCACTCATGGCTAATATTAGTCCAGGCTTTCTACCGATGGTTGTGGTAAAACTGCACCCATTCCCCGGAGCTGGAGAGGGAGGCAGAGCTACTGGTCCCTATCAAAACTCGCTTGGATGTGGCCCGATGTCACAGGCGCTCTCACCCAGATGCCAGCCAAACACCAAGAATGTCAGCCGTTCCTGGGTGGCCATTCAGTCAACAAGACCCCGCTTGGGCTGGAGAGCCCACATTGCTGGCTAACTTCATCAGCTTTTGTTGGATGGAGAAAAAGGGAAACCGGGAGAGTGAGAACGAGTGTGCAGCAAGGGGGAGGCGTCTGAAAGATGTTTTTAATGTGCCTCAGATTATACAGCCAAGCCAGGGGCCTCTGTCCAGCTTCCCGGCACGTTCCTGCCTGAAGACAGCTTGATAATGTGAAGGGAGTCGCGGTCAGATTGTATACCTGTCAACTGCCTCTCGGCGCTCGCTGGGGTGCGGGCTGTAATGAGGCCTGACACCTCAGGAATCCAGCAGGATGCGAAGCAGCCGCAGAGGGCAGGAGGGGAGGCAGGCGGGGCCTGCTCCGGCCACTTGGGCCTGCCTGGAATGTACCAGAGGAGTATGGGAGGGAGCCCAGTGGGCCCGGCTCCAAGTTCTGCCTTGGCCACTTGCTGGTGGAATAACGAGAGTCACATCACCTCTCTGAGCCTCAGTTTCCTCATCTATAAAGTGGGTTTTAATATTCCCTCAAAGGTTTATTGGGAGAACTCAAGATAGCTTATACAAAGTGCGTCGCACACAGCAACGCCCGATAAATGATGCCAATAAGTCTTACGAACGCCGTCTACACCCTCATCAGCCTGGTTAACCTCGTCCGCTTCAAATGTCTGTCGAGGTCCTGAGAATTCCGTCACTGAAGCATTTATCCGCCATTATTTTTCCCAGTTTTCTTGAGATACGATTGACATATAACATTGTATAAGTTTAAGGTGGACATCGTGTTGATTTGATACACTCACATATTGCAAAATGATGACCCCTATAGCCTTAGCCGACACCTCCATCCTATCACACAATTGCCATTTCTTTTCTGTAGTGAGACATTTACAGTCTAGTCTCTTAGCAACTTGCAAGTATATAACACAGTATTATTAATTATATATCTGTCATTATGCATTGGTTTCCCTCCATGAGAGACCGCGGGAGAATTGTTAGGCTGAGGGAGATGTTAAGGATGATTTTGGCCAAACTCCATCTTCCTGTGGAGGAAATCAGTGCTCAGATGGGGGTCGTGACTCACCCAAGGTCTAACTACTTGGTGGTAGAGGAGTTTTGACGGCAAGGAGGGGAAAGAGAACATGAAGGCCCCTGGCTACCTGGAGCAGAGGGGTGGACTTGATCTTATGCTTATAGCTGCTCCCGGGACACTATTCCCAGGCGTGTTAGATACAGGCAGGGAACAGAAGTAGCCAGAGTCCTGAGGCCATGAACCATCATTCTGGAAAACACAGGTCGAGCATGTTGCAATGCCCAGGGAGGGCACAGAGATGTATGGGCAAGGGCCAGGCATCCCAGTCTCTGTGGCCGGCAGAGAAAACTTAAACAGCTCATCCCAGGCACATACTGAGGACAGCATATTGCAGGCCCAGAGTGGGAGAGATTAATCCTTCTTGGGGGAGGGATGTTTTCACAGGAGCTTGTATTGAAGCTGAGGTTCGCAAGATGAGATTCAGGGGGGAACGGAGGTGGAAAGAATCACGTCCAGTTCAGGGTAAAGAGGAACTTCAGGAAGGAGCTGGGATTCGCCTGATGCTGTGAAGAAGGAATCGTATTTCCCCAGACCGAGGGGAGAAGGGCAAACCTGGCAGTGGGCACAGGCTGAGCAAAGGCATAGAGGCGGGAAAGCACAGGGTGCGATTGGAAAAGAGAAGTTGGATTTGACCAGAGGATAAGGAGGAAGAAGCAGGGTAGTAGGAGATAAGTCTAGAAGGTAGGTTGGGATCAGACCGTGGGTATCACCAAATGCCAGGTCAAAGAAATTGTACTTAATTCCAAGGGAAGAGGGAGCCATTGAAGGTTGCAGGACAGGAGTGTGGTATGCTTGGGGCTGAGGTGTTTGAGGAACTGGAGCAGGGAGAAGCAAGGCAGGGTAGGCTCTCGCCACCACAACATTCACCACCCCACAGCCTGCTGATGCTACTAATAATTGACATCGAATAGCTCAAAACTCAGTGAGACCATCTTACTTCATTTAAGGTGCCATGTCCTGTGCCTTTTTGGTAAGCCTGGCTTTCCCAAGAAGAATTCTGCCTTGAACGCTTCTTGGTAAGTGGTGGGAAGGGGTGGGGAGCTCCTTGCTCCATCAGCCGAAGCTGAGTACCAAGGAGTGATGTAAGCGTTTCTCTAGCTCAGTACCTTGCCTTAACGATACCTGAGGTGGTTCTTATAACTCAAGGGCTTTGCTTAAACCACAGCAAATAAGGGGAAAGGAGAGTGTTTGGGGAGTGCCTGGAACGCACCAGGCACATCGACATACCTTTGCTTCATTTAATTCACATTAGATCTGTGATCTCATTTAATCCCACAACAACCTCATGGGGGAGATGTTATTATTCCCATTTCATAAATTAAAAAACTGAGGTTCAGAGGGCTTAAGTAACTTGCTCAAGGTCTCTGAGCTAGAAAGTGGTAGATCCAGGGCTCAGACTCAAATCTGTGTTTGTCTCTAAACTCTGATTCTTCCTCCCATACCACACTCCATCTGGGGAATGGAATTTTCCCCGCCAAATGACATGAAGGATTCTCAACAGCCTCCTTGAGAGTAAAGAACTGCAGAGCCGAGGTTATCCCAATCCCTCCTCACTGGGGGTTTGGGAACAGTTAGCCATGGCAGCCAGAAACCCATGCGGTCCTGCTCAGGCCCTGCTGGCCCCCGTCCTGTATCTCACATCATTCATCGTTTCTGAGAACTGGAGTCCCACCTGCCAAGAGATCTCTGACTGCAGTTCCTCAGAACCCAGACTTAAGGGAAGGGGGTTCGGGCCCAGGACACATCCTCCATCGGTGGCGTTTCCCACACTTGGGCTAATACCGGTTTGCTCCGGCTTGGTTCCAGGTTGGGCAGCTATGACGCTGGGCTACACTCTGCTCTGACCTTCTCTGGAGTGTTCTCAGCCCTTCCCTTCCCTGTACAGAGATGTCCTTGACAGCGGCTGCACTGTCCCAGTGACCACTCCTGGCTGGGCAGTAGAAACACTCCTTCCGGTCTGAGTTTTGCCTGGAAGGACCCTTTCCATCAGGTGTCCTTTCTTCCTGGGGGGTGGAGTATTTCTCCCTCCCCCAGACAAGCATTCTTGCAGGAGCTGCAGCTGGACTTAAGCCGTCCGTTTGCTTCTGTGCTGGGGTTTCAAGTTCCTTTGTGCCTACTTCCTCCTTAGCAAATTTCTACCATGCACACTGCCCCCACCAAGCCCCTCCCGGCCAGCAGGTGGCTACCATCCTCGCTGGCACTGGACCCTCCTCAGTCCGACCAACTTGCCCATCAACACCTCCCAGGACACCCAAGCTCCAGCTCTGCAGCTATTCAATCAGGTCTCTTTTGATTGCAAGTGACAGAAATCCAGTTGAATGTACTGAAAGCAAAACAGAATGGAATAGAATAGAATAGAATAGAATCATTGGCTAATATAACTGGGGGCTGTGGGGATGGGGACAGGACTGAATCCAGAGTTCAAAAATGCTAATAATGGTTTTCTCCCTCCCGCCCACCCCGACTCTGTATGCCTCATTCTTGCCTCCTGCAGATAAAGAAAATCTCCAAATCTACAGCTTCCCAACCTCTCAGCTCCAGTGGGAATGAAGCCAGGTCCTGATCCTAGTGACTTTACCTGTGGGGGTCACATGGCCACCCCTGACCCAATCACTAGGGCCAGGAGGATGCTGGGATGATTGGTCCAGCCAGAGTCTGCCTGTGCCCACCTCTGAGGCTAGGGGGAAGGGCACTTGTTACCAGAACAATGGAGAAGGGGAGCAAACTCTGTGTCCAGTGGAAAAAGTAGCTCCACATACCGGCCAAGGAGCAGGGAGCTGTGGGCATCCGGGTACCCTTGAGTTAGTCCAAGAGGGGTTGAACAAGGGGGGCTGCCCGACCCTCTGGGGCCATCCCAGGAGCTGAGGGAGAAACACAAGGAGCCAGTGGGGGGTGGGATGGAGCAGTGGCCTCCGCAGCAGGGGAGGGGCTGGAGGCCCCCTGCCGGGACCTTCCCAGCTTCCTCAGCAGGGAGGTGCCAAGGCTCAGGAACCAAAGGGGGAAGATGAGAGAGAGGAATCTGAGGAATGCAGAGGCTGCTGGGTGGCTCTGTAGAGAGGCTAGGCGGAGGGCAGGGACCCCCTGTTGCACACCAGGCCAGCCCCTTGTCAGCCCCCCACCTCCTGGCGGGGGGGAGGGGGTCGGGCGGTGGGAAGAGCCCTGGCTGGTCGAGAGGTGGAGGGTCACATCCTGCTTGCACCATTAACTCACCACGTGACCTGGGCACAGAGTCACCAGCCTCAGTTTCCCTGCCAGTGAAATGAGGACGTTGGAAGGAAAGAGCCTCAGCCTCCCTTCTCTTCCTCCGGAGCCAACCCCAGCTCCTCCTATCACCCCCAGGAGTGAGGGTGCCCCAGAAGGCCCTGGGAGCCCAGGAATGCGCCCCAGACCTCGCCTTCCCTCAGCTCTCCCCGAGGAAGCTGGGGGAGCAGTGGGCAGGGTAGCTGAAGGTCCCCTCACCCCCCTCTCCTCCCTGAACCGGCTCTGCTTCCCCCTTTCTTTCCTCTCCCGGCTGCAAAGCACATACAGATGTGGGGCTGTCGGCCACAATCAGGGGGCTCAGGTGAGGAATGGGGCCTGGCAGCCCTTGGCTTGTACTCGTTTGCCGGAGTGCAATTTCCCCGTAATTACACTTCCTAACTTTTCAGCATCTGTGAAAGATCATCTTCTGACACAGTGGAGTCAGGCTCACGCCGCCAGGAGGCAAAGCCCCTTCGCTCAGAATCATTGTCAACAGGCAGAGAAAACACATTCGTTCTTTTCTTTCCGGCATGGACAATGTCCCCAAGAGACAAGCCCAGGGGCCTGACCAGTGGCTCCAAGCAGCCCGGAGTCTCGGCGCCCGCCAGGCCGCCACCCTCTCACACCCTCTGACGCTCCCCCACCCGCCCCCGGCCCCCGCTCTCAGCTGCTCCCTCGTCTCCCATCCCGTGTCGCTGACGCCATCACCCACGTGCAAGGTCATCCACTCAGATTCCCATGGGTCAGCTCTGTCAATCACTCATGGTGACATTTATAGGGCCACCTACACTGTCACCCCTCCCATCTCACCCATAACCATGGCAGTTCCATTTCTTCACGCCATCACCCACCCATATTCTCCATCAGTCTCCTCGTCACCCACAGTGGCACTCACAGATGTCACTTTAACTGCTCTTTCCTGTCCCCCAGAGTGGTGCCTGAACCCTCCCACACTCGCCCCACAGCCAGCAAACGCATCTCCCCTTCCACTTTGAGGCCCTGGGGTGAGCAGAGGTTGTGTTCAGGGCACCACCAAGCTGGAGATCTCATGCCACCTCTCCCGGGATCTCAGATGAAGACTTGCTCTGACAAGCTGGGGGGCCAGGAGGAGAGGCAGAGAGAACCGAGGGCCTCAGAAATTCTGGGGAGGAAGGAACCACGAGGGATCTTGTAAGCACATTAGAAAGGTGGCAGGCCACAGCTACAGCTCAAGGAACAGTAATGTATGCAGGCTGTGCAAAGGACAGGCTGGGGAGGGGGCCCCCATGTAGTCTAATCTCCCCCACCTGGAACCTGCTGGCCACAGGGCCCGGAGACCAACCCCCCTGCCTCAGGGTAAGTAGACTGTGAGCCATGGAAGACACTCCCATTCTGATGGAAGCCAAATCCCCCTGGGGTGAATCCTGCCCCATCCTCACTCAGGGCCTCTCTGCTTGCAGTTCTGTAGGAAACATTCTTGCTTCCAAGGCTAAGAATCTGGAAGGAGCCTGGTGTGGGGCGTGGTTTCAGGTGAGCTTTTCCTTTTGTCAAGAGAGCTATGAGACATTTGGATCCCATCCTGAGTCCATGGCAGGCATCACTAATCATTCATGGCACAGAGAGGATAAGTAATTTGGCAAAAGTCACACAGCTGATAAATGAGAGTAGCCAACTCTTGAACTTGGGCTGTCTAGATTCAAGCCTCGATCTTAACCACCATGCTGTATTGTCCTGTACAAGCACTGGCCCCTAACCTTGGAGGTGGGCACATGCAGCCTGGACATCTCTCCAGCAGATAAGAGATGAAGACAAATACCCTTGAGAAAAGGAGACAGCAGGAAGTAGGAGATGAATGTGAGGTTTGGCATCAATATGAATTCAAAGTCAGGCTCTGCCACTTATTGGCTGTGGGATTTGAAGCAGGTGACGTAAACTGTGGGAGCTCCTGTTTCCTTCATTGTTAAATGAAGACAGTAATAGTCTCTTAGAAAAGTACATAAAGTACCTGGTTCTAAAGGAATAATTGGCACAGTCTTATTTATCTAGAAAGCAAAGTCCTACAGCATTATTCACAATAGTCAAAAGGTGGAAGCAAGTGAACCCAAGTGTCCACTGACAGATGAATAGATGAACAAAATGGGGTATATACATACAGTGGAATATTATTCAGCCTCAAAAAGGGAAGAAATTCTGACACATGCTACAACATGGATGAACCTTGAGGACACTACGTGAATGAAATAAACCAGTCGCAAAAAGATAAATACTGGATGATTCCGTTTATGTGAGGTATCTAGAATAGTCAAGTTCAAGAGATAGAAAGTAGAACGGTGGTTGCCAGGGTCTGGTGGGAGGGGGAAATGGAGAGTTGTTGTTTAGTGGGTATAGGGTTTCAGATTTGCAAGATGACAAAGTTCTGGAGATCCGTTTCACAGCATTCTGCATATACTTAACACTGCTGAGCTATACATATTAAGATGGTATAAAACGGTAAATGTTACATATATAACATATATACAGTGTATGCAGTATATATGTAAATGTTTATATATATTTACCACAATCAAAAAAACAAAAACAAGTCCTACAGTGGCCCAATGAGTGAGTTAGGCCATGTGGGTGTTTTTTTGTTTTCTTTTTTTTTTGGCCACACGGCATGTGGGATCTTAGTTCTCTGACCAGGGATCGAACCCATACCCCTGCACTTGAAGCACAGTCTTAACTAGTAGACTGCCAGGGAAGTCTCCATGTGGGTGTTGGAACAGCAGAGATGGTGGCCTCTGCTGGGGAAGCTGGAGGTGGCATCTGAAAGGAGCAGGCATCGGAGATGAGGTCTTGATAAGGCCACGTGGGCTGGGGAACCTGGGGCAAGGATGAGCCGACCACCACCTGCCCAAGAAACAGCCTCTCGGCTGGGTCCCCCATTCCCATCCTACCTACCTCTGACCCCCACTGGGCTCAGAGGGGGAACATCTTAGTAGGGGAATGGAAGGGCCATGCTGGAGCGGGGAGGGGGCGTAAAGCAAGCCAGCAGGAGGCCAGGGCAGCAGGGAGGGAGGACGGTCTTCCAGGCAGCAATGAGATTTCGGCGAGCCCCTGTGCCGGCCTTCCGGGCACCCTTTACCCCACAGAGCAGGTACCGATCCCACCACAGGCAGCAAGTATTCTGTGTCACCTACTACGTGTCAAACCAGGCAGACCATTGTGGGGTATGGAGGCCAGAGACCAAAGACTAATGCCAGCCTCCAACTAGACAAGGCTTAGTGACACAGTGGACTGGGAGAATCCCAGAATCCCTCGCGGCAGCTGCCTGGCATGAGGAGTTAGGGAATCAACAGCGTGCTCACTTCCTCTTTGCCATATTGCACCCTGGAGGATCCCATCAGCCTGAAGGAATCTTATCTTTCCTCAGGGGCCAAGAAAGATCTGGCTTCTCCCACTCATTTAGCAAAAGCCCCCAAGGGCCCCTCTGAGCCCCACCCCGGGGAGGGGGTCCCTGCCCAGCTACTCCTGTTCACCAGGGCTTGTCCTGGGTGCAAATCCTGGCTCTGCCACCTACTAGTTCTGTGGCCTCTTTGTGCCTCAGCTTCCTTATCTATAAAATGGGTATTTAATAGTACCTGATTCATGGGATTGGAAAACACTGACAACCATGCCCGGCACAGGGTAAGCACTCCATGCATCTGAGTTGTTTTTATTTTTGTCGTCATTTCTTCCTCTTCTGAACACCTTTTCCTCTTCTTGTCCATACTCTTCATCTCAGAGTCGAGTCAAAATCCATGTATTTACTTCTGTCCGTGCATAAGGGATGGCCACTCAGAGCAGGCGGCTGAGATGGATGTGTTTGCTCAGTGGGGTTATTGCTAAATTGGAACATCATCCCTATGACAGGCAGCATGTTTTGATTCTCAAGGAAGCTTTGCTTTCATAATCACATCTATCACACCATCCTTGGGAGGGAAGAAGCCGCTATTTGCCATCTAAAGTTGCAGAAACTTTAGTGACATGCTCATAGCAGATCCGGGCCCAGAACCCAGGTCTCCTGACCTCAGGCCACACACTTTCCCGCTCACACGCAAGGAAGAGATGGAAGGGGCTACTGTCCCCTGCCTCTCTGTCCTGCACGGTACTCTCTGGGTGCAGGGGCCACAGGTGGGGGGAGAAGGAAATAGAGGGGTGAGGGCTTCACCGAGGCAGTGGGTGAGCAGGTGGCATGAGAGAGATGTCACTGTCTCACCGTGTCCATTTGCTGCCCTCCTGGGGCATCTGGCCTTCTGTGACCCAGAGCTTGGGCACAGGCACCTAGCTCACCTAAGGGCTTGGGGACAGGCACCCTCAGCTGAAGGTGTCGTGTCCCCCACGAAAGACTGAGTGAAGACAGTGGGGGGCATCTGGATTGGACTCTGGAAGGACTTCCTGGCACCAACAGCTGTGAAGCCCACGGTTGCCCTCCCTCCCAGCGCTGGGCATCCCCCAGTCTCCCTGTGGTGCTTGCTGGGAGTACAGACATCTTGGTGCCCCTGCAGACATCCTGCATCACGACAAATGGGGCTGGGCGTCTGTATTTTTAACACATTTCCCCTTTGGGAGCTGCCTGCTTAGAGGAGGTCCAGGTACTTGTTGGGCCTGGGTGGAGCTGCTCAGTCAATTGGCTGACATAACCATCCTGGTTTTAGGAGTTAGTCTCATCATCTGGGACATGCCTGTCTTGACACATACTACCTGGGTAACCTTGGGCAAGTCCCTCCTCCTCCCTGGGCCTCAGTTTGCACATCTGTAAAATTGGGTGATTTGGCATTAAGACTCTGCAAGTTTCCTTCCTGCAGGGACATTCTTAGAGACTAACGCCCACTTCTTGCCAAGGAGACAGATGGACCCCAATTCACAAGCAAGCATGCAACCCAAGGTCCCAGCTCTTGCTGAGTGTGTATTCCAGTTGGAGAAGGGAGCAGAAAAAAGAAAAGGAGTGACAAACTTCAGACAGTTGAAAGCAGTAGGAATAAATAAAACAGTGTTGAAATAGAAAGCCTGAAACACCCCTGGTGTTTGTGGGCCCAGCATAAGTACTAATGAAGATCCCAGCCCAAGCCTCCGTCTCCCCACCCTGTCTCTGCTCCGGATCCTAAGGGCCCTCACATGCGTGTGTGTGGACACATAAAAACTCTGTCCATCTCCTCCAGCATCGACAGACACTGTACACACAACCTGGCCACCCTTGGGCCACCCCTCGGGCCTGGGCATGCTCACACAAGCAGCACAGCTGGTCTCTGCAGGACAGACCAGGGAAGAGGTCCTCACGCCTAGAAGCAGGCTCAGAATGTTTGGACAGGGAATTCCAGAGATCTCAGAACTCTGAGAGTCGTCTAGACGGGAGGATGTGTTCTCCAGGTGGGCACACCACCTCAGCCCATGGACTTCTCACCCCATGGGTCAGGCCAGAGTGGGGTCCTCTGAATCGGGTTCCAGGGCTGCCCCTCTAGGAAGCCCCGGGGGTGGGGTGCTGATTCAGTTTAGAGGATGAGGAAAGGCCTCCGAGAGGAGGGGGCCTTTGAGCTGAGACCTGGCTAAGAAGCAGGCGGCCCTGACAGCTCTGGAAAAAGGCATCCCGGGCCAGGGGAGCAGTTCATCCAGCATCCAGGCCTGCTGCCCCTGCCTCCTGGCCCACCCTCTGCCCCAGCCAGGCTGGGAGGGGCCCCGAGAGGCACCTGGAAGCAATCTTCCTCAGCTTGCTCCCTGAAAGTGAAAGCTACTTGCTTTGATAGTCTCCAAATTGCCCTTCCTTCCCCCTTCCTTCCAGGGAGGGAGGCTGCTGGTCTGGGAGGGGAATGTGGGAGGAATCTTAGCCAAAAGCAGCTGGCCTTTGGTTCTCCAGCTTTGAATGAGCAGCCCTAGAGACCTATGGGCTGGGTTCTGCTCTCACCACCCAGCTTCCCTTTGCACTGAGCACAGAATCTCTAGAGACCGAGGAAAGGGTTCTGCTTCTCCAGCCTGGATGACGCACCTGACTTTGACTTGTCACTTTCCCTCTCTAAGTCTCTGTCCTTTAGTTCCTAAAGAGGAGAAATTCAAAAGCTCCAGCTTGGGTTTCCCTGGTGGTGCAGTGGTTGAGAGCTCGCCTGCCGATGCAGGGGACATGGGTTCGTGCACCGGTCCGGGAAGATCCCACATGCCGCGGAGCGGCTGGGCCCGTGGACCATGGCCGCTGAGCCTGTGCGTCCGGAGCCTGTGCTCCACAACGGGAGAGGCCACAACAGTGAGAGGCCTGCATACCGCAAAAAAAAAAAAAAAAAAACCTCCAGCTTCCTAACAATGTAGGAAGTTTCCATCCTGTCCCTGTCTCCACCAAGCACCATTTCATAGACTTCTTTGGCAAACACCCAAATAATACTCAATTATAACTCAAGTGACCCCACATTCTCTAACCTTTTATTTTGTTTTACTTTAAGTTTATTTTATTTTTGGCTGCATTGGGTTTTTGTTGCTGTGCACGGGCTTTCTCTAGTTGCGGTGAGCGGGGGCTATTCTTCGTTACGGTGCGTGGGCTTCTCATTGGGTGGCTTCTCTTGTTGCGGAGCACGGGCTCCAGGTCTGTGGGCTTCAGTAGCTGTGGCACGCGGGCTCAGTAGTTGTGGCTCGGGAGCTCTAGAGCGCAGGCTCAGTAGTTGTGGCGCACAGGCTTAGTTGCTCCATGGCATATGGGATCTTCCCGGACCAGGGCTTGAACCCGTGTCCCCTGCATCTTAACCACTGCACCACCAGGGAAGCCCACATTCTCTAACCTTTTAAAACGTGTCTTCAAATTCTTCAACATTTTTCCCATTAAGAGGTGGAGTCTATGGCCCCTCCCCTTGCATCTGGCCAATCTTAGAGACTGGTTGACCACTAGACTATGGTGGAAGTAACACTTCATGACACTTTTCTGACCCGGGGTGGGTCATAAATGTGGTGCTGCTTCTGCTGTGTTCACCAAGCAGGCTCACGCTGAAGCCCTGAGTTCCATGCCAGACTTTCTACCACAATGAGGCTGCCATGCTATGGGGAAGCCCAAACTAGCTCCCATGGAGAGACCACACAGAGAGGCCAGAGATTTCTAGGAGAAACAGAGATGCCTGCTCCCACCCAGCTCCTCCAGCCCTTTACCACCCCAGCTGGAGCCACCATCTGTCTGAAACTGTGAGAAGCCCCAAGCTGGAATCACCCTACAAAGCCCTTCCTGGATTCCTGACCCACAAAAACTGTGAAAGATACCAACCTAATGGCGGTTGTTTCTAGCCAGAGTTTTGGGCAGATTTGTTATGTGGCAGTGGGTCCCAGGAACAGCCCTGGTCCCCTCCACCACCTGGGCTGGACATCCTCTGCTTATCCCTCCAGACCCCCGCTCCACCCTTCTCCTCCCTGTCTGCGCCCCACGAGGCTGACTCGCCCGTGACCCCATCTCCCGTGTGAATGGCATCGTCAGACTCCCCTGGCCTCTGGCTGCTGGCTGGGCTCAGCCACAGGTGGCCCTGTGAGGAGAATGGGAGAAAGAATAGGAGGGCGAGGCTGGGCATTTATTCCCCAGCTCCCATCCTGACGTGTCACCAGGGAACAGTAGAACCCCTCAACCAAAGGCCGCAGCTCCTCTCGGGCTACCCTTGCTGTGGTTCCAGTAAATGCACCCACCCCGCCTTGCTCCTTGTGGCCTGTGTTTCTGTCCCTTTTCCATGCCTTTAACACTGACTGTGTCTTTGTAAACAGCCCTTTGGTAAACTGGCCTCAAGTAACCTGTCGAAGTTTGTCCCCTGTTTCCCACTGGGACCCTGGCTGATGAGATGCCAGCCCAAATAATAGCTCCGCTTACTCACATCCCCCCACCTACTGTTCTAGACTGTCCCATTTGGAAGCAGCATGCCCATGTCTCCACATTCATTTATTCAATGAACTTTTCTTTACCACCTGCAGGTGACTGGCCTTATCTAGGAGTCGGGGATACAGCAGTAAACAGGATAGGCGCAGTCCTGTTCCTCATGGAGCCATGTGCTTGGGGTGGCAGTACACAGTAAACAAACAAGTAAAGGTATAAGATAATGTTGGATAGCAATGCGTTTATAAAGAAGACAATGCAGGGCTTCCCTGGTGGCGCCGTGGTTGAGAATCAGCCTGCTAATGCAGGGGACACGGGTTCAAGCCCTGGTCTGGGAGGATCCCACATGCCGCGGAGCAACTAGGCCCGTGAACCACAACTACTGAGCCTGCGCGTCTGCAGCCTGTGTTCTGCAACAAGAGAGGCCGCGATAGCGAGAGGCCTGCGCCCCGCGATGAAGAGTGGCCCCCACTTGCCACAACTAGAGAAAGCCCTCGCACAGAAACGAAGACCCAACACAGCACAAATAAATAAAATAAATTAATAAACTCCTACCCCCATCATGTTCTTTAAAAAAAAAAAAAAAAGACGACAAAGCAGGGCCGTGGATGGAGGGAGCCACATGGCCCCAGACACCTTGCATAGAAGACCCATATCTGGGGTGCAATCCATATGGAATATCTTCCAATGTTGAAAGAGCAAACCATGCATGGTTGCCTTTTGCAAACCTCATGGCGCAATTTTGGGCACACAACAGCCTTTCACAGCCACTTACAGATTGGTAAAAGAACAAAGCAAGGAATAAAGCTTGCCATTATTTGCATGGGTGAACTTCCTGAAAGATTTTCATAGGTTGAGTCCATGCTGGTGTTACAAGGTCTCTAGCTGGATCGAGCTCCAACACAGATGAAACCAAAATGACAGAAGTCACCTATAACACTTCTCTAGAATCCAGATCTAACCCCCCTCCCCGTGCCCCCTGCATGGTCAGCTCTGACTCTCAGGGTTCTGCTTGCCTTGGGAAGATGATGGAGAAGGATGGAGGGGGCTCTGGGGAAGTGGCCCAAAGTTTGTCAGCAAAGAACAGAGGCGCCAGGCAAGGCCTCTGAGGCCACATCTTGCTTCTCTCCTCAGAAGCAGAGGGGCCGTTCCCATGACACCCATCCTGGCCTGCACCCCAGCTGGGCATACACAATACAGCTGCTTGTTTGAGACCCCAGAGAGGCCATGGGCCTTCCTTGCCCTGGGATAGACCGGAATGAGCAAAGGTCTGGGTCACTTTCCCCAGCTTTGGGGAGCTGCTCCTCCCGGCACCACTGGCCATGGGTCCTCCCTACTCACAGCTGTCTCAGTCCTACCAGAAGTGCCCCAACACTTCTTCCCACCTGGAATTCCCACCTGCTCTTCTTTGCTGCTTCCAATCCTAGAATATTATGGTCAGTAAAGATGCCGACCCAGTCAGCACGCTCATTTTACAGATGAGTAAGATGAGGCCCAAGGAGCAACAAGCTGGGTTGCCCAGGCTCCCAAGGTTGGTATAAGAACCCTTAAGTAGGCCTTCCCTGGTGGTGCAGTGGTTGACAGTCCGCCTGCCGATGCAGGGGACACGGGTTCGTGCCCCGGTCCGGGAAGATCCCACATGCCGCGGAGCGGCTGGGCCCGTGAGCCATGGCCGCTGAGCCTGCGCATCTGGAGCCTGTGCTCCGCAACGGGAGAGGCCATGACAGTGAGAGGCCCGCGTACCGCAAAAAAGAACCCTTAAGTAGAGCACAGGCCTCCTGGGCCCCTGTGGTCCTCTTTCCACTAGACCTGTCCTCATTTCATGCCCACCTCTAGCTCTTCTGCCCTGACGCCCGAGGCTCCTTGGCTGTCTCCCCATTCTCATCCCTGAGAGCCCCGGCTGGGCTCTCTTCAGCCCGGCAGTAGAGTGTGTCCATCTTCTCCCATGGCTGTTCTTGTACGTGAGTGCAGTCTCCCCAGTGAAAGTGTGACGTCCTTTATTTCTTCTCTCGCCTGCATCAAAATTCCCAGCAGAGGCCCAGTTACCCACAGCTCTTTGGTGAATGCTTCTGGCTTGGCTAATTCATTAATCAGTAGCATCTTTGATTTTCCCCCACTGGACTACCTCCCTCAACCAAAGAGGAAGTAGAGAATTTTAAACCAAAGAGCTGCCGCAAACACAGAAAACCTTAGATATTCCAGACCCCGTCTAGTTCATCTCTGGACTCCCAGTAATTTGAGTGAGAGAGTGGGTAGGTGGGCGTCACAATGTCCTGAGTGGTCAGAGGGGCTGCTCCAGGGGTCCCAGCTCTTGAAGAAGAGCCTTTGTGGGGAGCTCTTGGAGGAGGACTCGAGGGATGGACATGGGGAGATCCCAAGGCTCTGGGGGAGCCCAGTGTCCCTGCTTATAGGATACTTGTGATCCATACTGGACCCTCCTGTCTTTGGCCAGAGCAGTGACTAAGCCACCACCTCTCCCCTAGACGCTGTCACTGACCAGAAGGAAAGATGAAGGCACAGGAAGCCAGGATCCCAGCACACAATTAACTCCTGAGCACCCCTGTTTTTCACAGGACTTTTCTCCTGTGATTTTCTCCTTCTTTAGCTTCTTTCTGGTTGTGTTTGCAAATGGTCAGCACAGTGATGTCAGCGCAGATCGTCCCAGCAGAGCCCCCTCCCTGGTCCTGGCCCCTCTGCCTGCTCCCCTGGGTAACCCATTGCCCAGCTGGCTGCTGCCTGGGGGTGGAGAGACAAAGGCCCCCTCTTTGGATCAGGCCATGACCTGTGCTCACTGGAGCTTTTACGCATCTCTGTCATTCCTGCCTTTATCAGATTAGCTTTAATTAGACAAATGAAAATCACATGGAGCAGAGGGGGAGGCGGACTGAGCTCGCAGGAGCGCCTTTCAAAGAAAGGACAAGGGCAGGGCGGCCATCAGGAAAGCGGAGGCGTAGATGGTGGCCGTACCAGTGTGTGTGTGTGTGTGTGTGCGTGCGTTTGCGTGTGTGTGTGTGTGTGTGTGTCTGCCTTCACACAAGGGCCTTTCACAAGAAAAGGTCCAGGAAGCTACCCAGAATAGAAAAATGTGCCATCATTAACTTAGAAGGAACCTTGGAATCTTCTATCAAGAAGGGCTGGAGCACTTTGTGAGTCACAGACCAGACCCCTTTGGGGATCTGCTGAAGGCTCTAGAGCAGTGCTGTCCAGTGGAAATGTCATGCGAGCTATGGATGCGATTTTTAAGTAGCGACATTTAAAAAAGTAAAAGAAAGATTTATTTTAATAATTTAATTTTAATAACATATTTTATTTAACTGAGCATATCCAAAATATTATCATTTCAACGTAGAATCAATTAAAAATTACTGAGATAGTTTACATTCTTTTTTCACACTAAGTCTTCAACACCTGCAGAGTGTTTTACAGTTACAGCCCATCTAATTTGGACTAGCCACATTTCAGCTGCTCAGTGGCCACACGTGGCTACCGGCTGCCATGTTTACGGTGACCAACCGTCCCAGTTTGCCCAGGACTGTCCTGATTTTAGTACTGATGGTCCCATGTCCTGGAAAAGCCCTGGGTCCTAGGCACACTTGGATGATTGGTTGCCTTAGATTGGCTAGCATAGCTCTAGACCATCTCCTTGGAACAATGCACAGAACACAGCTGCTCTATAATCTTTGGTGCCCTCTCATGATTCTTAGTTGGGGAACCCCAGGTCCCATTTAACAGATAAAAAAAAGAGTGATCCAGAAAAGGGAAGGGACTTGCCCAAGGCCACATAGTAACTTTTCAATTAGAACTGCAAACGAAGACCCAGGCATCCTGATCTCAAGATGCTCTGTGCTAGCTCATGGGAGGTGCCTGACAAGAGCATGGCCCATGTCTGTGGGTTCCTGAATGTGAAGAGCACTGACTGGGTGGGACTGGTGCCCGCAGCTCTGTAATACTCGATAAGCAGGCACTCTCTCAGCCACGTAGCTGGGCTATGAGCTGTCTATCCCACACAGGGCAGCAGAGGCAAAACCAGGGATGGTGCTGCCCAAAGTAGACACACACACCACTCATGGCACGTAAGACGGTGTAGTGTTTAGTGATTTTGACTCCCACAGTGAGAAAGTGTGGTTCTTTTCAGAATGCCTGTCTAATCTGATTAGTCAAGGACGAAGTCTTGGATGGGGTTAGGATGTCTGACACCAACACTCACCGGTCCCTCTTTAAAAGGAGAGAGAGCCAGCCTCAGCTAGAAGAAGGCATCCATATGTGCTTAGGGTTTGGGGGTGGTTTTTTTTTTTTACTTTTTATTTTTAAATAATTATAGATTCACAGGAAGTTGCAAAGATGGTTGAGAGAGGTCTTGTGTACCTTTCACCCAGTTCCCCCCAGTGATTACATCTTACATAGCTAAAGTACAATATCAAAACCAGGAAGTCGACATTGGTACAATGTGTGTGTATAGTTTTATGTCATTTTATCAGGGGTAGAGTCTTGTAACTACCACCACACTCCAGATCTGCCTAGGTTTTAATTACCTTGTTTTGTTTTCCTTGCGTTAATTTTTATTGCTCTACGCTCTTCATGCAATCGATTCTATTTTTCCGTTTACAGTAATGATATAACATTTCCCTTTTAAATACATTTCCTTAAGTAAAAAAGAAAAAAAGATCAATGGATTCGAGGAAATGTATTAAGTAAATAATGATACAGACAGTACTCAGGTATGACGTATCATTTGGCAACCTGTTAAAACCCAAATCTGACTAAACAGAACCCAGTCTAGGACCCAACAAGCAATGCTGCCGTTTAGGGGGCCTCAAGATTATGATCAAGTCAGGGATCCATGTAAGGCCTTAGAGACCCCCAGTGCTTGCCCTCCTAAGCTCCGTGTGGACAGAGGGAGGCGCTGCCATGCTCGTCTGCCCTGGCTTTGAGGGCACAGCTCATACCCTTCGGGAGAGTGGGCAGGTGGAAAAGGGACATGAAAGGCCCTTAGCCTGGAGCCCCAGGTCCAGGGTATCTCCTGGATCTACCCTCGGTCCCCTAATAGCCCAGATGCTAACTGATAACAAGCACATCCTGGTTAATTATTTACACACTGATTGAAACATCTAACAATGTTAGAGCTGAAAGGGACCGCAAACACTCCTCCCATTTGACGGAGGACGATACAATGGCCAGAGAGGGGAGGGAAGGGTCCAAGGTCACTGTGGAGGTGAGGGTGGAGGCTGGCCCTATCCCCATGGAGGCAAAGGGAAGCCACACCTGTCTAAGATCAGGGCCAGATTTGGACAAATGTTTGTTGAGTACATAAATAATCTAAGTATCTGATCTACCTTGCACTTCCCTGCCGTTATTCTCTGCCTCTTCCTAAAATAGTGGATGTGAAAGTGCATCAAGAGCTCTTATTAAATGCACGTTCCTTGGGCCACCTTCAGAGATTCTAAATCAGGAGGTTTGGACAGGAGCCTGGAAACTGGAATTTAGGCAACGCTTCCCCTCTTCCTGGCCCACCCGAGCCCCGGAGGGACGCAAAGATGTTGCTAATGCAGATGTCCAGGTGTTTTGACCCATTGTTTACCTCTATAGCTTCCTCTCCAGCCCTGGCTGCACAGCGCCCCCTGGCCGAGGATCCTGGCAATGTACAGAAACCTGTTGGCCCTGCCCTCTCTTGGGATGATTGATCCACCAAGGGGGTTGGTAGATGGCAGGCCTGGCTCCCCTCAGCCCCTCACCCCCAGGGCCTACCACGCTTAGCCTGGGAGATCTGATGAATGTCCGTTACCACAGCGGACCCCATAAAAAGGATTATGGGGTGTTGCTGAGTTTACAAGCCTGTTCTTGTAAATCTGCCAGACTTGGGGTGGTCACAGCCACTATAGAAGAATGACAAAGTTATCTACCCTCTGCCTCGTGCCACACACCCAGTCACTTTCGTGGGAAACGTGGTGGCCAGGTTGCAAGAGCACTGGTGAGTCAGAAGACCCAGAACCAGAGGAGAGACTATAGTTCACAGCTGAGCCACCACTGGCCCAGCCAGTGGGCCTCTCTGGGCCTCCACTTTTCCATCTGTGAAGTGGGCCTTTCACTCACCTCCCAAAGGTGGTTGTGAGGATGACTGGAGCTCAGCCTTTGACTTTGCAAAACTGTGGTGAGGGTGCCTCTCTTTGGCAAAGTTGGGGGAAGAGAGTTGTGCTCATGGCCTCTGTTCCCATCACTGCTCTGGCCCTTGTGGGTGAAGGGTGTGGCCTCACAGGCAGAGGGCCGGGTGGCAGCAGGGGTGGAGAGAGACCCGGGGCAGCCCCAGAGACCCCCCTCCCCCAGGCCTCCTTAGCACCTGACCAGGCTGGTTTCCTGGTCCCTTCACCCATTTCCAGACTTGCTTTGTGTCTGTCGAGACGTCCCAGGCCAGTGTAAGCTGCTTGCCCGCTCCACGGGCCTGGCTGGGCCCCGGGAGCGCCTCGCCTGGTGCTTGGTCTTCTGCACTCTTTCCCCTGTCAGCCTCCGAACCTGGATTGTCTGTGTCAGACCCTTTTGAAGTGATCAAACACAGAGCTTGGAGCCCGTGGAGAGCTGGGGAAATGTGAGCACTTATTCTGTCAATACCAGGCGGCCCCAGAGCAGGGGAAGGGAGGCCGCTGCCCCCCTAGAATTTCATTCACAGTATCAATGAATGCACCCAGATGGGGCTTTGAATCTTGTTGTCAAAAGACCAGAGAAGCAGTCTGCTAGTGGTGCCAGCGAGGGGGCGGTGACAGGGACCAGAGCCTCGGGGCAGGGGTGAAGCCAGACCACGGTGACGAATGCCCAGGTCATCTGATGACAATAAATAACGATGGACAGGCATCTGCTATCACTGTGCTGAGTGAGCACTTTGCTCTCTCTCTCATCACCACCCTCACTGCCCATTATTATGCTCTCCCCTTTCTACAGATGAGGAAACTGAGGCTCAGACAGGCAAACTGACCTACCCGAGGGTATATAGCTGGGAAGTGGGGGACCTCAAACCTAGCACCGATAGAGGTCTCTTAAGAACCGCTCCCACTTCCCCAGTAGGGAAGCGTGTCCCAAGTGGGGAGCAGGCAGACGGAGAAAGACCGAAACGCCTTCCTTTTTTTTGCCCACATGCCAATTTCTGTTCCTGGTATGTCTGCCCATCCTCACAGCTGCTCCCTGCCCCTGATCCAGGACTCTACCACCAGCCAAGGTTTCTGTAGACACAACCTGGGCGAGATCAACTGCATGCGAACAAACAAAAAAAGAGGACTAAATATTTTTAAGAAATATAACTAAAACAATTGCTTTCAGTAACAGGCTTCAGCTTGTAACATAGCCTTTGTGTGCCCTTGGGCAAGTGACTTCCTCACTCTGAGTGCCTGGGGTTGTCCCTCTGCAAAAATGGGGATAAGTGTGGCTCTTCCCGCACAGGGTCCCATTGTGGTAGCCCAATGCCTGGCACTTAGTAAAGACTCAATAAAAGTGAGTTGTTCTTTTAGCAGTAGGCAGGCAAGGTGTGGTGTGGGCAGACTGGGGTACCAGAAGCATCCGTGGAGCCCAGCATCAAGAGGTTTCCCACAGTGATAAAGCTGTGGAATCGCGCTCCTGTGGGAACTACCCACGGCTAAGTGGCTGGGATAGTGGAAGACTCAGGTCAGATACCCTGCTGCAGGGGAGGGGGCTCGCAGAAGGAGCCAGACCCCATGAAGGAGGCTGGAGTCAGGCAGGGCCCCACCTTAGCAGGAGTCTGGGGGAGGAGCAGGCTGCCCAGGCCGAGGCGTGTCAGGGCTGGAGCGCAAGTCGTGGCAACTCCGGCTTCTTCCCCTCCCCCATGCCCACTGGAGTCCAGATCTCACCCAGGGGCAGCCCCTCTTGCCTCCCAGAAGGACAGGAGCTGTTCAGCGTTGTTCAGAGGCTGGAGAGGAAGTTGTGACGGGCCTGGCCCAGGTTCCCTGTCCTTGGTGATGTGCAGGAGCCACACCAACCCATACAAACCTGTTTCAGCTCACGAGACCCACTGGTATGTTTTCAGGACTTTCATGAGCCGTTATTAAAAACTAAACAATAGAAACCTACAGTTAAATAAATAAATTATATTAAAAACAAAGGTAATAAATAACCAAAGCTCATTACTTCCTAAGCACTTTAGTACTTTCTTAGCAGTACCAATATCAATGGCCACGAGGTTACTTACATCTATGCTCTGTGCACGGCGGAAGCCCTATACAGTGGTGCCCTGTCTGCACCCCTCTTCCCAGCTCTGCGATCTGTGATACCACCCAGGGCGCTTGAAATTGGCCTTGGAGGGAGTATGTACACCATGGAAATCAGCAAACGCCACAAAGCAGAGCTGCCCCCTCCAGAACTGGTTGTTAGATGCTTACGAGCACACCCCTGCCCTGCACGACAGTGGCGAGCTGCTGCTGCGGGCTCAGAGGACCAGAGCCCACTCCCAACAGACGAATGTGAGCCTCTTCTTCCCTAGTGGGATTTACTTCCACCCCCAACCTCCAGGCCTTATTTAGAACAACCGTGGAGTCTCCTAAATTGATGGGACCCATTGTTCCCCCGTCTAGCCGGTGGTCTCCACCCCGCATTGTCCACGGCCCCTCCCAGTTCCTCCGAGGCTCCTCTGAAGGAGGGGGCGGGGCGGGGCGGGGCGGGGGGGGGGGGGGGAACCCCGTGGTCAGAGCCTTGGATGACATCCCTGTGTGCTGGTGACTTCTATTGTGAATGCCCGAGGATCTCGGGGTTTCCTTGTCCCCGGGCCTCAGAACCCACTGGGGAACTGCCTGTTTATGGTAAATGATGCCTGTTTGCTTTGATTCCTAGCTCAGACCCCAGGGCCACGATTGTGTCCCTGTAAACTAAAAGCTGCTTGTATTGGGGGGGATTAAGCAATACTGTGAAGCTCTGGGAACGATGGGGACTTCAGAGAGAGCAGCCAGCTGGGCCTCCCAGATGCAGCCATGGGGGGTGTCCATGTCCCACCTAGGCGGGACCTTCTGGGTGGCGTCGCTGGAATCAGGGACTAGGGTGACACTGTGTCTGCTCTAGACCCACATACTGTTTCGAAAGATAAAATACAAACTTCCATCGCTGTGGGCTTTCCCCTTTCCCACTTCTCGTCTTTGCTTAAGGTGTTCCTGCTGCCTGGGAGATGTCCCTTCCCCATCGTATACACCCCAAGCTGAGGGATGGTCCCAATTTTATCTCTCAGGGTCCAAGCCAGGAGTAAATATAACAATGTCCAAGATATGCCTAGTCTCATAGCTTACAAACCACTTCCTCTGCTTGATTTTTTAAAAATTGTGTTAGAATACACATAACATAAAATTTACATACACATAACATAAAATTTACTTTCTTAACCATTTTTTTTTTTTTTTTTTGGCAGTATGCGGGCCTCTCACCGCTGTGGCCTCTCCCGTTGTGGAGCACAGGCTCCCGACGCGCAGGCTCAACAGCCATGGCTCACGGGCCCAGCCGCTCCACGGCATGCGGGATCCTCCCGGACCGGGGCACGAACCCGCGTCCCCTGCATCGGCAGGCGGACTCTCAACCACTGCGCCACCAGAGAAGCCCGGATGGTGTCTTTTGATGCACAAAATTTTTAAGTTTTCATGAAGTCAAATTTGTCTATCTTTTCTTTTGTTGCCTATGCCTTTGGTGTCAAGTCCAATAAATCATTGCCAAATCCGATGTCATGAAGATTTTGTCCTGTGATTTCTTACAAGAGTTTTACGTTTTAGGTCCTTAATCCATTTTGAGTTAATTTTTGTGTATGGTATTAACTAAGGGTTCAACTTCATCTTTTGCATGTGAATATTGTTTTCCCAGCACACTTGTTGCAAAGACTGTCCTTTTCCCATTGAATGGCCTTGCACCCTTGTCAAAAATAATTTGACAGTATCTTTGAGCATTGATTTCTGGGCTCTTTATTCTATTCCATTGGTCTATATGTCTGTCTTTATGCCAACGCTACACTGTTTTGATTACCATAGCTTTGTAGTAGGTTTTGAAATCAGGAAGAGTGAGTCCTCCAATTTCGTTCTTCTTTTTCAAGATTGTCTTGGCTCTTTGGGGACCCATCCCATGCTTGATTTTATTGCACATGTTAATTCAAAAAATATATATTGGGTCCCCACTTTCAGTGTGTTCTAGGCCTTGAGGATTGGAGGTGAATGACACTAAGCCTGGTGTGATGGAGCCTATGTATACTCTGGGGAGCTAGGCAGGGCCCAAAGCACAGCACCTCCATTTTATAGATCAGCTAACAGAGGCTCTTTGGTCTCATTTGGATCAGACCTTTGTGGACAGGACCCAATCCCTGGCCCCTGGGGACTGTCCCCTGAGCCCCCTCCTGAGGCCACAGCCCCAGAGAGTAGCTTGAGGCAGGCCTCTCTGCCAGGACAGCACAGCCCCACACAGCTCCCCCTCTCCCCTGCTCAGAAGGGCCTCATCTTCCCTGTTTCCCATCAGCACTTCAGTGTCCAAGAAATATTAGGAAAATAGGGCTGAGTATTAGGTAATGGCCGTCCAATTTATTCTGACAGCAAGAACCAGAGGGAGGAAATTGACAGTGGTGAGTTTACTTAGGCTCTGATGACTTTAATTAATATTCACTCCTTTCCAGGGAGTGGGAGCCTCCACCGGCGACACAGAGCTCACCCTCAGTTGTGTGGACGAGGCCGCCCACCCAGGAGCCCTGACGATCCATCGTGGCTCCCAGTCAAACCAGAAGCTCATCCTGGGTACCCCCAGGCACGCTCTTTAGCCTCCACATCCTCAGCTTCCCCCAGGAAGGCAGAGGAAGCCAAGGAGCCTCTACCCACTTCTCGGAGGGGAACACTGAGGCCGAGAGAGGGGCCTCCTTTCACCCGAGTCCCACTGTAAATCGGCCCCACCATCCTCTAGCAACTCGGAGGGCACCGCACCTCAGCAGCAAGGATGGCTGTGTCCAGATAGTGTCTTTCAATGGACCCACCAAGGAGAGGGCCACACAGCTTGGATCATTTGAATCCCAGGCCCCCAAACGCCACCGCTTAGAGGGCGGCAGTCCATCCAGATTCTGCCAGGCCAAAGGGACTCAGGCCCAGAGAGGAAAGGAGTCTCGCCAGCCAGCATCCCCATCCCAGCTGCCTCCCCTGGAAGCCCCCCACACTCCATCCCTTGATCACCCAACAAAAGCTTCCCTGATAAAAGCCCACAGACAGCCCCTTGCCAGGCAATGGTGTCTCCACAGGGGACACTCTGAAGACCAGAAATCCTTCAGGTCCCTAAATAGGAACAGATGCTGGTGAAAATAGACCTTCAGGGCCCCCCACGTGGACTTGCGTACCTCACTGACTAATCAAAGCAGTCCTGGGCACCGCCCTTCTGTGTGTGGCTTTGAGTTGGCAGAAGGTTCTGGAAATTAAATCAAGGGTGATAATAATAACAACAACAATACCAGCCAACACATATTGAGTGTTTCCATGTATTACGCTCTTTACTATCATATAGGGTCCTCTGACACCCCTGTGGAGGGTGTACCTTTATTGCTTCTTTTCTCAGAAGCAGCAGTTGAGATTCAGTGAGGGGACGTCAGCTGGCCAAAGTCTCTGAGCCGGTAAGTGGCAGGACTGGAATTCAAGGCCAGTTCTGTCTGTCTCCCCAGCCCCATGTTCCACCACGTGGTCTCCGGGCACTGGCCTGGCCTGAGCCTCATCTGATCCATCCCTGCCCAGACAGACAGAACCCTGGGGATCCCAGGGAAGGTGTCACCAAGACGGCCACCCTCCCTCACCTCCTCTGAGCCGCTCCAAACACTTTACTTCCCAGCTCCTTGCACTCAGGCCTGGACTCCATCAAGCCCCCGGGAGGCTGGTCAGTAAGGTCTTGTGGGCAATTAGGGGAGTCCCCAGGAGTGTGCGACTCATCCCCCAGCTATGTGGGGAGCCTGCAGGGAGGCCGAGGGGCAGACCCACTCCTGCCCGGCCACTCTAATTTCGGGTGGTATTCTCCAAAGCCACCATGGTTCCCAGGCTTGGCATGGCTCCAGGGGAAGAAGAGTGAGCTGGACGTCTCACCATCAGTGGGAGGCCTGCTGTCCATTCCCTTTCCTCACCGGGTTTCTTCTCTGGTCTCATAAGCCTCAGCCTCCCCGCCATGAAATGAGGATATTTGTATCTACCACACAGGGATGGCCAGAGGCTCCAAGGACAGGGCGACGAGGATGCTGTCTGCTCCGGGTGTTTGTGATCAGCTTCACTAACAAAACGCAAACTGTATTTCCATTAATAACATGAAGCAGAGTGGTTTCTGAGGTAGAGAAAAGAGCACAGGCTTTGGAGGCCTACAGCCCCGGTTTACATCCAGGCTGTGCCCCTCACCTTCTGGGTGTTCCTTAAGCCCCAGCCTCAGTTTCCTCATCTGTAAAATGGACTTAATAATCCCTGCCTTTCAGGATTGTTCTGATTCAATGAAATAATAATATAGGCAACCTGTATCAATAAAATAATATATTTTAATGAAATAGTAGCCCCTGTAAGTGCCTGGAACATTGCCGCCATCAGTCACTAGCACTACTTTTTCCCACTGGTTGGCTTCATTTCTGACCCATCCTTGTTTTACAGATGAGAAAACAAAAGTCCAGAAGGTTAAATGGCTTGTCCCAGGTCACACAGCTGGTGAAGAGAAGAGATTTGAACCCCGGATACAGGCTGCTGTCCCAGTCGTAGGCGAGGCAGATGCCATGGGGCTGGAAGTAGAAAGAAGTTGGGGATTGAGCTTTTTCCTCGTGGCCTGGGCCTGGGTCACCCTGGTATGCCCATCAGGCATCCTCCTGTCCTACCCTCTGCCTCTCCGCTCCAGGCAGGGCCCCGACGTCCCGCAAACGGGACCAGCGTCAGCCCTGGAGCCACACGAAAGGTCCCACTCTGCTCTGGGAGCTGGCTTCTCACTTGAGGACGCCTTCCCACAGAAATGTGTCCAAAAAGTCAGTTTGACCCCATCAGCTCTGTGTGTTCCCACAGCCGGTTCCTGCCTCCAGCCCTGTGGGCTGCTATCTACTGCCCCCAGCCTGAGGTCTGCGGTGTCCCAGTGGCTCCAAAGGCCGGAATGCCACTCCAAGATTTTCCATGGGTTCATTTCCAGAGCCAGAGGGCTCACTCCCCACCTCACGTGGCCGCATCCGAGACACCTCACCCACACTGGGGAGGGGCAGTCACAGGGCACCTCTTTTCACCTTTCAAATAGGTCTGAGGGAGACAGTCACCAGGCAGGGAGCCAAGGTTGGGAAAATTATAGCACTTCATCCTCCACAATATCACACCATCCTCTCCTCCTGACCACGGCTGCTCCCCGGTGGAACCCTGCTGCTCAGACGCCCTGGGCAGCAAACATCACCAGGTGTTAAGGACCACCAGCACCCAACAGAGACTTTTCTTCCCCATATAATCAGAAGAATTGAAGGATGGAAGCTAGAGAGAAAGATCTGGAAGCCACCCTGGGTATCTTCTACTGGGAAGATACACTGGAGTGTTTTACTCAGGAAGACCTCAGGAACAAGTCTCCAAAGTGGGGACAGTTGTTCCCGGAGCCCTCGGGACTTTCACACAAGGTAAACATCCCAGGGACACCCAGAGAGGGAAAGAAACAGAACTAATCATCACAGTTGGTATTTATTGAGCCACCACGATGCCCAGCTTCTTCCACACGTTGTCTTGTTTAAGCGCTCCACACACTAATTTTACAGATGAGGAAACTGAAGTTTGGTCGCACAAGCCCTGGAGCATGTTATGGAGACATGCAGCTGCCCCTGCTTCCCAGGTTCCCTTGACATGGAATTCGATGTGATTGGACCCCTCTGGTCTCATACAACTACATGGTCGTGTTAGGATCTGAGCCCGATGCCTGGCTCAGACTCAGGAAGTTTAACCTCCACCCTCCACTGATATCAGCCAGGTGGTCCACAGTGAAGTATAAACCAGCTCTTGCCATGGGCGAGTAGCTATTTGCAAGTCCTTATTACGTGGTTCCCACCCCTCCTATCTGTACCAGGGCCAGGAGAGGTGGGGACGGCAGGAAGGAAGCCAGCCCCACTCAGGAGACGGGGAGGCCCTGCCACATTCTGATGGCTGCTGGACATTGACAACGTGACCAGGGTCACTTTCCCTGGAATTCTTGATTTCTTCGGAGATGGCAAGTTCTGGAGCCTACACAGAGAGCGGCAGCGGGCCAAGGTGTCAGGCATCCCGGGGAGATCAGAACGGCCTGGTCCATGCCTTTTCCAGCAGGGGCAGAGTTGGACTCTATGGGGACAGAACTTTACTGAGGACCTGCTCATGTCATTAACCCTTCCAACAATGGGGAATTCCTAGTATCTCCTTTTTGAAGAGACTGAGGCTCAGAGAGGTCTCATTTGTTGTTCAAAAGCACGTGGTAATTAAACGGCAGAGCTGGGACCTCTACTCGACCGCATTGGACTACAGCTCACAATTTTTTCAACTCTCTACAGGGCCTCCTGAAGGGCAGGGGATGAAGTGGGGCGTCCCACCACCATGGGGGCACTCGAGGACATCCCTCGGAGAGGAAAGCACCCCTGGATACTGTGGCACCCTGTGAGACACTAAATCTTCACAGAGTTAGGAAATACATCGGTAACACTAATCGTGATAATATTAAAATAACAATATTAGCAGGTATCACTTACTGAGTGCTTGCTATGCGCTAGGCGCTATTCTAAGCACTTTATTCTATTAACTAATCTAATCCTCAAACAATCTCATGAGCAAGATACTATTATTATCCCCATGTTCTAGATGAAACAACAGATGATGGTGATGAGGTCTCATTGCCTGCCCCGCCCCCTTCTGATCATTCATTCATTGAACAAACATTTGCTGAACAACTACTGTGGACCAGGCACCTTTCCAGCCACTGGGGATACAAGACCAAAAGGGTTCCTGTGCTCACGGACCTGACATTTCGGTGGAGAAGGCAGTCTATCAACAAAACAACAGCAACAAAATGGAGAGGAGGGTTTCAATGGGTAATAACCACGAAAATAGAACAGGCTGGGGTCAGCGGCATCTCTTTAAATTGATGGTTCAGTGCGGGCCTCTCCGGAGAGGGCCATTTGAGCTGACACCTGGATGACCGGAAGGAACCAGACAGGTGAAGGGGGAAGAAGGTTCCATGCAGAGGGAACAGCAAGTGGCAAAGGATCCTGGAGATTTGAGGAGCAGTGAGAACGTGGAGTGGGGGAAGAGGGAGAGGCGGTGGCGTGGAGGGAAAGGCAGGGGCCAGGTTTTATTACCTGGTAGGTCCAGTGAGGAGTTTGAGCTGTATCCAAGTGAGACGACAAGCAATGGAAGGCTTAGCCGAGCAGAGATGGGATCTGATTTATATCTTAGAACGATCATTCTGGCTGCTGCATGGAGAATGGATTTGAGGATGGAGAAAGTGGAAGGGGGGTGGCCAGTGGCAACTGCACCAGGAAAGGAGCGAGATTACAGTGAACTCAAGTGAGAACGTTGGAGGAGAGTAATGTACTGATACAGGATGAGTTTTTTTTGGGGGGCCCTTCTGTTGTACTCCCCCTAGCTGTTTGGAAAGGCAACGATCAAGAAATGTATTTCCTGCAGAGGCAAAATTTGAATCTAGGTCTTTTGGCCTCAAAGTTCAAGGATCATGCTTCTCTAACACGGGGAATAACCCCATTAGAGATTCCTTTCCCTTAAGCCTCACTTGCTCTCTGCAGAGATGCGTGACAGCCCGAACTCCTCAGTGTGCACCCTCTCTTGGGTGAATTATGACTCTCACAACAGGACAGAATTTTGCTACCATCCTCACTTTACCTGTGGTCGGTCTGGAAGGAGGTACTCAAGTAGGAGATGAAGAAAATTTAAAGGGGTGACAGGGCTTGGTAAAATGTCATGATCCCTTGCTGGGCTGAAACCAAGGTCTTTTTCCCCTTGTTTTCCAAATTAATTCAACATTCCAAATGAATCCAGAGAGACTTAGTTGGGGGCCCTTTCATGTGTATTGAAACTCATAAATTGCAGTTTGCTGAGTTGCAGGAAGGCGGAGAATTGAGCCCCACCTCCTCCCACTTGGCAGCCCCCTGGAGGGTCTGGGAGGGAGAGAGAACTTGGGACCGCTCCCGAGCGGTCTTCAGGCCTCCTGCGTCAGACTCAGCGAAGGGCTGTAGGCAGGAACAGCAGAATTTGGAAGCAGGGAAAAGGCCGGAGGCGGCTGCAGCTGCTGCCATGGGAAAGAAAGCTAAGCCCTAAAATAACGGGACTGAGGGGCTGGGGAGCCCTTTAGACTCAAGGAGCTAAGAGGATGGGGAGGCCCCTCCGCACCATACTTCATTGAGGAGCTCTCTGACAGTAGAGCTTGGAGAAAGGGAGTCTTTCTGACAAAGAGAAAAGACTTTGTGGCTGGATCTGAGGACACCCTCTTTATAGATGGAACCATTCTTGCCAAGAAGGTATAGACAAAGTGTGCAGAGAACTAAGGGCCAGATTTAAAGAAAGGAACATTCCGAGATCTAAGGGATTGGTTCCTATAGGTTTAATATTGCTATAGTTATCAGTTGGCTCTGCTGGACACATTTGTGCAAGCAGGCTAGGGAGCAAGGTGTGGCACGGACCCTAGATCAAGGCATCACTTCCCTGGGAGATACCTCATGGGGTGCCTTGGAATTCCTTTGATCATGACCATTCTTGAATCTAGAATGATAGGGAAGAACCTTCAGGTAAACAGCATTAGGCGACAATAGGGGTTTGTACACTATGGGGTTGCCAGTGGGCTGGATATATCATCTGGAGAAAGGAACGTGAAAGTCTGCCCTGCTGGGGACTGCTCACACATGGCAGTTATAAACGAGCCCACTGAGTGCATGGGGCAGAGGTGGTGGAGAGGAAATTGCACACCACTAGCTCATTCTTTAGTCCTCCTGATTTTTTCCCCTATCCAAGTGCTATGGTCTGAATTGTGCGCCTCACCACCACAACAATTTATATGTTGAAGCCCTAACCCTCAGTGTGACTGTATTTAGAGCTAGGGCCTTTAAGAAGGTAATGAAGGTTAAATGAAGTCAAAAGGTGGGTCCCTAATTCAATGTGACTGATGTCCTTATAAGATGAAGAAGAGATGTGTGCACACAGAGGAAAGGCCACCTTATAAGATGAAGAAGAGATGCGTGCACACAGAGGAAAGGCCACCTTATAAGATGAAGAAGAGATGTGTGCACACAGAGGAAAGGCCATGTGAGGACACAGCAAGAAGATGGCCACCTACAAGCCAAGGAGAGAGGTCTCCTTGATCTTGGACTTCCAGCCTCCAGAACTCTGAGAAAATTAATTTATGTTGTTTGAGCCCCAGTCTGTGGTATGTTGTTACAGCAGCCCTTGCAGATTTACACAAGAGCCGGTTTGACTCTCTAGACGTGAACCTCTCCTTCCTTCTGTCACTTATTCCAACAAAGAGTAGCAGGCTTTCCTTACCCTCAGATACTTGAAATGACTCCCAGTTTTCCAAAGTCTTCCTCTCTCCACTCTTGGGACAAGTTAGTAGTCAAGGAGCTGTTACATCCGTTGATGCTAAAACTAGTATGTGAAAGTTTGAGGATTAATAGGATATCTTCATACTCTCAAAGTATCCTTCCACAATCACTTACTTATTACAAAAAGAAAAATTGTACCTTGACGTGGAAGAAAGTTGGCAGGTACGCCCTTATTCAAGAAGACAAATTCACCCTCCACAGCAATGGGACACACAGGTATCACGTGCCTTCTGATATGATGTAGTGAGAAGGACACAACATCACTTCAGTGATATTCCTGCCAAACGTGCGCAGCTCAGACCTACATGTAAAGAAACACCAGGCAAACCTATATTGAGGGGGACCCTACAAATAAATGATCTGCTCTAGGAAAACGTCAATGAAAAGCCAAGGAACTACTCAGATTAGGGTCCGGAGAGACATTACAACTAAATGTAATGTGTGAGTCTGGATTGGAATCTGGGTGATGAATGATGTCTGCAATTTATTCTCGAATGGTTTGGAAAACGAATAGTCATATGTGTAGAGAGAAAGACCGATAAAGCAAATGAGGCAGATGTTAACAAGGGTGAATCTGAGTGAAGGGCATATGGGGGTTCTTTCTTCTATTCTTGCAAATTTTCTATAACTTTGAAGTTATCTCACAATAAAATATTTTATAAAAAGTCATGCACTGCACAGTATGCCTTATAAATGATCCATAGAAAAACCTTCATTTTCTTGGGGGAAGTCAGATTTTTCCTTGGTGCTAAATGCCAACACGCTTTCTTTCAACCAATAATGAAAAGTGTGTAACCCATTGCTTTCCATTTTTGCCTTGACTCCTAGGAAGCCATCCCATGCTACAGGGATGTATCAACTTGGACAAATTACTTAACCCCTCTAAATCTCAAGTTTTCTTCATTTGTGAAATGTGAAAATAATAGTCCCTACTGCTGAGGGTGGTTGTAAAGGCATAAAGCGCTCAGCCCAATAGGTGATGTGTAGTAAGCACCCACTTTAGTTGTCTTCCTTTATTATTGTTATTTTTATACTGCCTATCACTCACTCAACCCTCCCTACTAAAATGAGCTTGCAGCGGACTCATCTGAAATCAGGAAAACTTAGAGCTTGCAAGGGAGGTGACTTTCCCCACGTGTACATTATCAGTATATCAGAAGTTCTGAGATCTCACCATCAGACAGTCCTCAAAACATGGTGGCAGGAACTATGGGGATAGTAGGAAAAGCAATAGCTTTAGAGTCACACAGACTGAGATCGAAATTCCAGCTCTGCCAACTCACTGGCTTTGGAAATGTTTGCTTCGGGAAGGGCTGCTGGGCTATGCTGTGGTAACAAACATCCCCGAGACTCAGGGGCTTACAACGAGGCCCATCTCTTGCTCACGCTACAAGTCCACTCCAAGCTGGTGGGAGGCTCTGCTCCCTGCTATCCTCCCTCCAGAGCCAAGACTGATGGAGTCACCACCACCTGAAGTGCCACCACTTGCCTGGGCAATGGGAGGGGATGAGGCCCTCACATTTCATTGGCTAAAGCAAATTCCAAAGGAAGTACAATCCTACCACGTGCCACGGAGCTCAACTAAAAATATTCGGTGAACCTCACTCACGATCCGCACAGTCCTCTTGGACAAGTCTTGATCCTCTCTGAGGTCAATTTCCTTCCTGTAGAAGGAAGAATAATCATATCAGTCATCTCAGCACATGTGTGAAGACTGAATGAGATAAACTGGAAGAAGCACTAACTTGGGTCAGAAACATAATAGCTATTCATTGTAATAAATTATACTGTTTGACCTCATCACTCAGGTGTCCCAAAGGAGCAATACCATCTTCCTTGTGAGTCTAGATAGATAGATAGATGATAGATAGATGATAGATAGATGATAGATAGATGATAGATAGATAGATGATAGATAGATAGGTAGATAGATAGATAGATAGATAGATAGATAGACAGACAGATATCCAGTGCTTACTTTTTAGGAAAAGTAGAAACCAAGAAGACCACAGTGAAAAAGAGAGAGAATTTGTCTCAGGGGCAGAGAGTAAAAACTCTTAAAGTTTTTTTTCTTTAGATCCCATCGGGTTTCAGGAATAATCTGGTCTGGTCTCCAGACAGGATTGCACTGACACGAAACTTTTCTTTACTCAGAATCCACTGTGTGCCAAGCTGTATGCAAAGCACTGCAAAGCTCAGACCCTGTGAGAGCTTCAGGGGCTTGGACGAGGATGGTATACATGTATTGATAAAAAACTCACGTACAAGTGCTGACAAAAGTTGAAGGTGGCCTCATCAAGTAGGGCCAAAGGAAGGAGCTTGCACCAGCTTCTGGGGTCTACACTGAACACCTGGGGCAGGGGATGGGGAAATGGGATCATGACTGCATTGTCTGTAGCATTGAACCTGGCATCCCCCAACCACTGGGCAGGCTAGTACCATGGACTCAAAGGTCTCAGCAACAGCCTGAGGCCAGGTTCTAAGTGTAGCTTCAAGGAACCTTCACCAGGGAAATTCTATCTTTGGGCCCAGGTTCAGCTTGGGCCCCTGCCAGGCTAACACACCCACTGTGCACAGTACCTCCCTGTGGGGTGGAGGAGGATTTTAACTTTTCTTTCCTGGTTTATCTCAATTGTCAAATTTTTCTCCAGTTAATACGTAATTACTCTTCCTCATAATTTTTTGAAGTTTTTAAGAAAACCTAGGTAGACCATGGATTCACTTGCAACAATGTTTCACAAACTCCAGTCATCTCTAAACCACATTCACAGTTTTTATCCTGTATACCATTTAGTTAGTATTTAAAATTCATCTCCTACAAAATAATCCTCTGAATTTTTAAAACTCACTTACCACTTTTGGCTTCATTTCATGCAATAGCATTTATAAAATAACAGGTTTACTGTGCTGATTATATTTTTACTACTCCACATTAATGTAAATATATAATAAGGTTTAAATTTTTTAAAGTCATCCCCAATGGAGTGGGTACGAAGCATTAAAAAAAAAACACTGCCTGAGCCACATATAATGAGCAGGCTGCTCTAGGGTAAAAGTGCAGATGAAGCTCTACAATAAATGAGTTTTGCAACCTTGGAAAAATTATAGAACCTCTCTGAGCTTTGGTTCCCTCCCCTGCAAAGTGATGAAACAACAGTCTGCAGCTTTTAAGGTGGTGTGAGGATGAAATGAAATGTTGCAACTAAAGCACCTATCACCGAGACTGGCTGTTGTTATAGGTCTCTCACTGATTCATTCCATAAGCAGCAGTTAAGCCCTGTGCTCATAGCTCTGGAGGATTCAGAAGTGGATAAGACACAATCAACACCATCCCAGTAATTTGCAACCCAGTGTTCCTGTACACACACATATAGAACACGGAGAAGGACATCTTAAATGTCTCATGAGCAGTCCAGGCAAAATGCAATGAGAGTCTGAAGGAGGGAAAAGGCAACTTCCAGCTGGGAGATGTAGGAAGGCTTCATGGAGGAGGTACCATTTGAACAGGGCAGTGACAGATGGGAAAGGTGTGAGTGTGCAGAGCTGCAGGGGAGGAGGAAGGGAAGAGCTTCAGCAAAAGCTCAGAGGCTGGAAAAGGCAAAGCGCCCTCATCCTCTGGACCTCCTTCCCCCTTGGAAACAGCCTTTCTTTTCTGCCATCCCCGGTGAACGACTTCCATTGAGGTGTTCCAGTCTGGGCCACCAACATTCTCTTGCATCTTTAAGATATCCCATGGATCCACTCCTGTCACCAGTGTCACTCTACCCTGCCTGTCATTTTCCTCTTCTGGTCATTCTTGGCCCCCTTGGGGGCCCCGAGTGCAGGAATCGGGGTAGCTGAGACTGGAAAAGGAGGGCTTATAGAAACATGATCACCATCTTTCCAGCGATTGGGCTCTGTCTGTGAGTCCCTTTGGAGGCAGAAGTAGAATGAGTGAGGGGGGTTTACGGAGGGGCCAAGCTCTCCCACTGTGCTCTGTGCTGCCC
Organism: Monodon monoceros; assembly: GCF_005190385.1. Taxonomy (NCBI): domain Eukaryota; kingdom Metazoa; phylum Chordata; class Mammalia; order Artiodactyla; family Monodontidae; genus Monodon; species Monodon monoceros. Next base: position 92,002,797 of record NW_021703784.1, on the reverse strand, counting down.
CCTAGGGGCGGCAGTTGCTCCCGGGCAAGATGAGAAGAGCATTCGGTCTCCAACTTTTTGAGAGACTTCCTGTGTTGGAAAGGAATTGGAACAACTGAATACTCAGAGTCATTTGGCCTCTAAGACTCTGTTTGTTCCTGAAAATTCACTTAGAAAAGCAACAGAAAATCTTCTATCCCTGCCACCTGGTTTCCTGTGAGCCCCTGGCTAAATCAGCTTGAGTGTCTATTTTGAGCCTGTCTTGGCTGTTTCTAGCACATCAGAGCCAGAAAGGGCTTCCAAAACCATCTTCTCCAAATTCATGGAGGCCCAGGACAAGGGTTTTTTGGGTTTTTGCCCACAGACCCCAGCACAGAGCTGGGGACCTGGGGCCCTCTAAGCCCACACCTGCTGAACTGCAGACAGAACTGACGTCCACGGGCAAGCAAGACTCAGCAAGAGCCAGTGACCTGCCTCTGTCACACTACACAGAAGAGCCAGGATGGGGTCCCAGGCTCAGCCCCCGGACCACTGCCCCGTCCCCCATCCCTCCGCCTGCCCTCTTCCAGGCAATGACCCCATCCACACATTCCGCATGTGTGAAGGCAGCAAAAAATACACGCCAAGCTCAGAAATGAGCAAGGCCTTATAGGAGACAGCCTCTCTTCCTGGGTCCAGCCGACGGCCGCCCAAGTCTAGGCTGGGCAGATGAAGGGGACCGCCATCGTTTCTCTGGTCGGAAAATTATATGGGTCCCCGGCATTGGGTGGGAGGCACCAGAAAGAAGCCCCAAACAAAGAACACACATCAAATGCCGTGCACACGTGTTCCAAGGGGAGAAGATTCTTGGTATTTCATTTGAGGGGCCTGGAGCCGAGAAGGGAATTTTCAGCCCCGGCGTCTTCTGAGGGTCACGATGTCTGTCTTTTTATTTTTGATCTAAAAAAGAAAAGAAGAAAGGAAGGCAGGGGAAGAGGGGGGAAGGAAAGGAGAAATCCTCCTCACCATAATTGAATTACAGAGCTGGCCTCTGGGGCTGACGCTGGAATCCAAGACGCCTTTGTGCAATGTCTGAAGGGACCCGGGACAGCGGCAGGGATTTCAAAGGGGAAGAGGAAGAGCTGGGGTGGCCAGGAAGCTAATCGGGATGGAATGGGCCAAAGAAGGGAAGGGGGAGCGGCAGAAATTGAAAGCTGAAGGCCCGCCTTGCTCCAGGCCCTGCCCTGACCCAGGGTGGCCGCCCTGTACCAGAAACCTGGGGAGAGGCTGGGGCAGAAAATAGTCTGCACAAGCAGAAAGGTCCCAGCAGGGACCAAGACCTCCACAGGGGCCGCGCCTGACCGGGTCAAGGATGGAAGGAATTAACACCCAGGGCACTTCCTATGTGCCAGGCTCTGTGCTAGGACCTGGGAGCATTCAAGTAGCACAGGCTAAGCACTCATCAGGAGCCAGGCGCTGGCTTGGGCTCTTTTAGGTGCGTTGTCACAGTTAATCCTTAAGTCTCAGAACAACACGCTGAGGCAGGTACTTCGATGTCTCCCGATTTACAAATGAGGAAACCAGAAAGGTTCAGAAAGTTAAGCGATTTTTCCTGCAGTCACACAGTGTGTGGGAGAGCTCGGACTCACACCCAGGTCACCTGGACACCACAGCCAGGATCTTAACCAACAATCTCATCATCTCATTTCATTTGAAAACAGCCCAGCCAGCAAGGCGTGGGTCCTAGCGGGGGGAAACTGAGGCACAGGGAGCTTAAGAACTTGGCCGAAGCTCACACAGGCAGGAAGGGCTGAACTGGGATTCGAACCTATACAGTCTGGCTTCCGAGTCCTGCATCTCACCTCCTGGGGTGGAGTCGTCCTGACCACATGAGCGTCCTCTCCTGGCCCCCTGCCCAGCCAGAAAGCAGGCAGCAGAAAGGACATGGCAGGAGCCACCTGCTGACATGAGGAAAGGGTTAATCGTGGCCAGCCGGGCCCCTTGGGTGTCATGTTGAAGGCTTTGAAGGCCCCTGGAATTCTCATAGACACAGCACCCCCGCCGCTCAGGCCAGTTGCCATCACCTTGGTGCCCAGGTTAGGTTGAGGTCTGTATTGTTGGAACAGAGAGGTAGAGGTTTATCTTGTAAATAGAGATTCTAGTCACTACTACGTCCTCTGAAAATAACAATTTTCGAGACTTTTGTACATCACGCTAACAGAACCCCATCTGGAGCAGGTTTCTCAGCCTTGGAACTATTGACATTTGGGGCTGGATAAGGCTTCACTAAGGGGGCTGTCCTGTGCCCTCGAGGGTGTTTAGCAGCATCTTTTGACTTTATCTACTAGATGCCAGTAGTACCCTCCCCACTCTCTCCCCACTCAGTTATGAAAATCAAAAATGCCTCCAGACATTCCCAAAAGCCCCCAGGACAGGCAGGAAGAGGACAACATTGCCCCGCCTGAGAACCACTGGCCTAGAGGATGAAGCCCAAACTCCAGCGCTGGACATTCTCCTGCCTCTTCTCATCAACCACTGAGCCCAACACACCTTGCTCTGGGGGTGCCTTGGGGTCTTTGCACATGCCATACACATGCCTGGAATGCCTAAGCGTCCATAAAGACCCAATTCTGAGTTGCCTGCCCCGTGAAACCTCCCCAGTCTTCACTTCATCCCCACCTAACCCCTCCTCCGTACCATGTTGTGACCCCTTCCACTGTGATCCCATAACACCTAGAACATTTCTCCAGTGTTGTGCTTTTCCAACTGTCCCTCTCCAGGTCAGTCTGGATCCCTGGACTCCCAACCCTCTCTGAGGGTCAGGAACAAAAATTCCACATTCCTGATATACAGTAGGTGTTCAACCAGTGTTTGTTGAATGAATACATGTAATGTGTTCATTACAAACAGCCTTACTCAGTAACAAAAGCAGATCTAGTAGATCATAATGTGGGCAGTCCCTGTATTTATTTAATGAATACTTTCCAGATATCAACCAGGTGAACAAGACAGACCCGGGTCCGTACTCTTCTGGAGCTCAGGGTCTAGTGTGGATGACCATCACACAGTTGATGAACTGACTGACTGAGAGTTTTTGTTATGAAGGCCATGACCATGTCATAGAGGGCATGGTGGCCGTGTCTAACAGAGGGGCCCCGAGGTGCCTGAGTGGTCAGGGATGCCCTCCGTGAGGAAGTGACATTTAAGAGGGGACCTGAAAGGTGAGTACACAAGGGCCAGCTAAACATAGGGAGGGGGGTTTCAGGCAGAGGGAACTGTACTTGCAAAGGTCAGGAAACAGCAAGGAGTGAGATCAGTAGATGGATTTGGAAAGTCAGTGCGGCAGAAGTATGTGAGGGGACTGGGGGCCCTCACCAGTAAAGTTTGGCGGTGATTCCAGGTGCAGGGTTTCTGCCCCAAGGGCTGAATGTGCTGGTGGTGGGTTCTCACAGCAGCCCCATCCCCATTTTCCCAGGCAGGACCTCCTTAAATTTCTCCAGCAGCCCCCCTCCACTTCACACACACACACAGTCTGATCGGCGAAGATCCGCCTGGGCTCCAGGAAGAGGAGACTTTGTGAGGGAATGGGGGCACTGGGCAGGTGAGTGTGTTTCTTAGGCAAAGGGTTTGCGTCTCACTCAGACTTGGCCTGAGTGACAGTGACAGGTGGAGGCAGAAGGGCCTCAGAGGCAAAGCTGGGTCACACTCTCCACTGAGACGTAGGAAACTGATCAACTTGACCCACGTAGACTGGGCACCAGGTGCTAAGACCTTACCCGCATAGTGTTCTTGATGACGTGGATTAACTCCCCTCGTTGTATAGATCAGAAAACAGGGATCAGAGAAGGTTGGTCTTTGCCCAGGATCACACAGCCAAAAATGGCGGGTATGGGGAAGGAACTCAGGCCAGTGACAATCCACAGTCTGTGCTCTGAACCACTTCAGCATGCACCTCTTGAGGTTCAGAGAGGGCAAGGAACATGCCCACAGTCCCACAGCCAAGAATCCCAATGGCTCCCATTTGCTAGGTAACCACTACCCACCTCTGTGTCCCATCCTCTGCTCGTCACAATACCTCAGTGAGACAAATCCTATCTTATCAGCCCCTTTTTCAAAAGAGAAAACCAAGGTCAGAAAGCTAGGAAAGGGCAAAATTAGGATTTGAACCGAGGCAGTTGGACTCCAAAACCTGTTTTCTTAATAGTTACACCTCCCTCAGGGAGCGCTGGGACTAAACCCTCCCCCTTTCCCTCTGATGCTCAAGATGAATTTACAGAGGCTGTTTATCTTTTCCTGGTGAGAATGGAGACTTCCACAAATAACCTCGCAAGGTGACACACGGCCTGAAATTCATACTACAGTGTCAATGACTGCTCTGGGATCCTTCCCTGAGAGGAAGTTTTATCAGGATGTTATCAGGGGTCGGGGGATGCCAGGGAGGAATTTGTGGAACAAAGATGTTTGTTAGAAGCAGGTCTCAGGCTGCTATGAGGAGCCGGGTCTGAAGGGTAGGCCCATGGGGATGGTGATACCGGTGACCTTCTGAGAATCTTAGTGGAGTCTTTAGAAGATGGTTTCCCATCTCATCTGTCTCTCCATTGAGCTCCTACCACCGGCCAAGCACTGCTCAAGGCACTGGAAATACAGCAGTGAACAGAACATTGATATTTTAGTGAGAAAAACAGATAAAAATCAAACAAGTAGGAGGAAGTGTTCGAGAGACAGTGGTGGCCCCAGGATCGGAATCGAGCTGAGTGGCCCCCTCAGCCAGTCAGTGGCTTATCCCAGAGGAGGCTTATCCCAGGCCTGGGGACACGCCAGCCAGCCAGACCCGTCTCCGCCCTCTGTGAGCTCAGGGTCGCTCGTGGTCCAGTGAGGGACAGACGTGTGTCCCTCCCAGGCCCAGCTGTGCTCCCCACAGGAACAAAACAAAGCAGCCTCAGACCCCTCCTTCAGGCTGGCTGCTGGTGGCTACTTTAAGCCCTCGTAATCACTTGAAGTGACTAACACTGATTAAGTCTTTACGAGAAATGAGGAAATTCCTCCCCAGTCTCGGAGCCACTTTATTAACTCACCCAGCCTGTAACCAGGCTTGTCTGGCACGATGTGGATTTATTTTTCCATTGGGTCTTGGCCCCATGCTGGCTTCTCTCTAATAACCAGCCCGTCAGCTTCACTGTCACAGGCAAGCCCATCCCTGGGAGCCGGCTCCTTCCGCCGAGCTGGGATGGCTGTGATCTTCTCAGCTTTGAGGAATGAGGGCCGCCTGGGTCTCCAGGTGTGCACAGCTGGCCAGATGTCCTTGCTTGTCACGTACACACACTAGTCCATCCAACATAAGTGACTAGGCCCCCGCCCTGCTACCTCTTACCAAGGCACACACTTCCCTCCATGTCAGTGCCTCCCATCCCCCCAGCCCACCAGCACACGCTTCATGTACGTGCTTCATGCACAAACTCACCAGTATTCCTTAAAGATGGATTGGTGTGCCAGGCTCTGCAGAATACTGAGGAATCAGGCACAAGACAGCAGTGGGGCTACAGACCCTATAACCCTGTTACAAGGTAAAATGACCTGAGCGATAAAAATGTGAGCAATGGCGTGTAAAATGTGTGCTCTGGTGTATAAAACGAGGAACTTCGTTCAATGATGAAATCACAGAAGGCTCCGGGTTGGAGGTGGCTCTGAGCAGAGGATGGAGGCTGGGGAAGGCATCTCACAGGTGGAGATGATGGTCACTGTTTATTAAGCACTTGCCGTGTGTCAGGCCTTGTGCTAAGCACTTTGATGCATCCTCTCATCTTGTTCTTATAATGATCGTATGAAGGGGATATTATCCCTGTCCCCATTTTAGATTAGGGAAAACTGAGGCTTAGAGAGCTTAAGTAGCTTGCCCAAAGTCACACAGACCCAAGGGGGAAACTGGGAATGCAGCACCCTTACCTTGGACACTGTCCTGCCTCAGATGGAGAAAAGGGAAGGGCTTCTGAGAACCCATTCTTGTCATCTCTTCTCAACTCTACTTTCAATGGTATCAGGTTGGCAGCTTGAAATTGGCCATGGTGGGAGCACAGAAATTGGCAAGTGCTACAGATCAGGGCTTTTTATTTTATTTTTTCCAGAGAGCTGGTTGACCAGCACACCACTTGCATACGAAGTGGCAGGAGAGAAGGCATGAGTACCCATGGTAACAAGCTGGAACATAGGGTTCTAAAGAAAAAATGTAGGCGGAGACTCAAAAGACAACGTGGGGCAAAGCACAGAAGCTTGGAGTTTATCCTAAAGGCACTGGGGAGCCACAGAAAGTTGTTGAGCAGGGGAGGGATGTGGCCAGATTTATGCTTTAGAAGGACCACTCTGTGGATGGATGAAAGGGGTGGGCTGTTGAGACAGAAAGCTGGTTAGGAGGCATATCCACTTCCTAAGGCATTAGGGCTTCTGTAACTCCTCTCCCTGACAGGAAAGGTTGCCAGCTCAGGAGAGAAGCCCATAGCATCACATCAAACCTGGAAGGTCCTTAGACATCTCCCCTTGACCGTCTGAAACAAGTTCCTGCCTTTCCAATTCCAGTACCTCCTGGGGAGCCTGAGCCCAAGGTAGAGTGTCCCCAGCCTCATATCATCATTATCACCATCTCCACCAACCCCTTTCCCATGCTTTCTCTTCTCTTCATGCTGCCTGATACAGCACAACAACTAGGGCCTGTCAGGGCAGGCCATCCATTGTCCATCCTTGTAACACCTAGAGCACAGTAATGACTGTAAAGATGGATGGATGGATGGATGGATGGATGGATGGATGGATGGATGGATGGGTGGATGAGTGGATAGATGGATGATGGGTGGATGGATGAAAAAAGGAAAAAATAAATGAGTGAGTGGATGAACTTCCTGTCCCACTAAAGCTCCTGGGAAGGACAGGAGGGATGCCGAGGAAGGGCAGGAGGTCACAGAGGAGCGTGAGAACCTTGGCAAAGGCAGCAGATTAATGGCCATGAGATAAGTGGGAAAAAAAAATGTGAAAAGAGAGACTGACAAACACAGCCTTCCAAGGGACCGAGAGGAGTGGGTTAATGAGCCCGTGTCTCTTGTCTCGTCAGCTCGTAACCCGCTTAGTTTCCTGTCTTGAGGCGGAAGAATCCCAGGGAGAGGAATGTCCCTGTCATACTGGGGGGGCGGGGGGTGGTGGCTGCTTTTCTGGTGGGCAAGTGGCCTGGCACTGGGGTGTGCCTGACGTGGCTTGGTTAACCACAAGGGTGTCTCCCCTTTGGGGCAGTCTCCCTCATTCATGCACCCCTCCCCCAACACACACAAACAGGGAATGGGAAGAGGTTTTCCTGGGCTCTTGGGCTAAGAGGTCAAACCCTCCTGAATTGTGAGTACTTAGCAAATTCCTCAACTTCTCTGGGACTCAGTCTCCCAGTTGTGGAATGGAGAGAGTGCCTTACCCCCTCCCTCTTCCTCCTCCCTTAGAGAGCAGTTCTGCTCAAGTGGGAGAAAGCCCTGTACAAACTGTAAAGTGCTGCTCTAGTGTATCAAGACAATTGCTGTTATCCTACCGCTTCCTGGACTCTGAGGGCTTTGGGGGGAAGAAGTGGACTGAAGGAGAATGAGAGGGACACAAAGGCAATCAGGGACCATCTAACCACTGGCCACAAAAATCACTGCTTTTCTCCACGGGGCACCCAGCCCTCTCCCAACAGCAGCAAGGGCAACAATTTGCTAATAGAAACCATCGAAGGCTTCCCCTTATCTCAAACTAAAGCTCCATTTCCTTAATCCAGCTGTCAGATCTGTGGTGATCTGCTACCATTGACCTTGAACCTTCCTTACTCACCACCTCCCTGACCTTGAATCCTATAAAAACCACAGCCACCATTGACTTTCTATGTGCCAGGCAAGAGGTTTTATAAACATATCTTATCTAAACTCTCCTTTCCCCCCCACACCAACTTTGAATTACTGAATTTCTTTCTTTTTGAGACTTGGCTTAAATGGCCCCTTCTCAGAGATGCCATCTAGCCTAGTCAAAGTAAGTCCCACTTGTTAACACTCCAGCAGCACCCTGTTTGTTTCCCATTTAGTCTGTGTTGCCATCTGTAATTATGTTATTGTTTACTTGTGCACTTTTGATCTCTTTCCCCAAGCAGAACACAAGCTTCAGTGAGCTCTGTCTTTCTCAGCACATAGCCTGGGGCCTAACACTAAGGAGGAACTCAACACCTGTTTGTTGAATGAGCGGCATCTTTCTGATATAACACCATCATCAACATCCCCAATTTTCAGATCAAAAAAGAACTGGGACTCAAAATTCAGGTCCTTTGCTGAAGGCCACAGAGCTAATAAGTAGTAGATATTCTACATGACATCTCCTCATGGTGGTTTGTCCTCAGGAGAGGATGGATGGCATTTCATGCAGAGATGAACTCTATCATCACATAGATACAATCTAAAGTCCCTTCGGTGGCTAGAAGGCTCTGCCAACCTCTCCCCTCTCTTTCCTCACCAGTTTCTCTTCACTCTGCTCCATCCACACTGCATCCTTGCTCTTCCTCAAATGCACCAAGCACACTTCCACTTCAGGGCCTTTGTACATGCTGTTTCCTCTCCCAGGAATGCTTGCCCCAGACACCCACAGCGCTGTAGTCAGTTGTTGTTTTATCAAAGGCCTCCCCGACCACCTGTGATATAAAGCAGCAGCCTTGCTCTCAAAACCCTCATCCTGCTTTAACTTCTTCACTGAACTTGACAATTTATCATACATTTATTTGTTCGTATGCCTACTGCTCCAGGAAGGCGGGGACTTTGTTTCTCCATTTTGTTCACTGATAGGTATTCCTTATACGTAGCCCCTGCCTGACTCATCGTGTTTACTAAATGCGTAATGAATGAATCCGTGAATGGATGAGCTGACTCAGGAGCTGGTAGCCAGACAAGACCAGGCCGATGGATGATGCAGGGGAGGGTTAGAGTGGCGGTGGGGGCAGTGTGCAGGACGAGAGGGCAGAGCTGCAGAAGCAGGCAGGACTCAGAGACAGAAAATCCAGCAGAATTACAGCCAACAGAATGAGGGAATTAAAAAATTCACCCAATTCTTCTAGGCCTTCCTCCCCTTCTACTTAGCAGTTGTCTGGTGAGCAGCTCAAAAGGCTGGGGATGCACTTGGGTGCCCGGTTATGGAGACTGCCTAGGCCTTAGACACTTGTGGTTCATCCTCTTGGTCCCAGCCAACCTCTGAAACTGCAGAGAAAGTCTTCGGGGGAGGGAGTGGAGTACGTCACCAATCAGAGATTTGCAAAACAGGCTCAGCATCACGGAATTCAGGCAGGGAGCTGTAGCCCCTTATTCATATGGCCATTAGAACCAAGCTCAATGAGGCCTGAATGGCATGCTGGTTGGACTCTTGACACGCATGGGTGTCTTGAAAGTCATCAAAGCTAACCCTCTGCTCCTGCAAAACTCCACCAAGAAGCACTTGAGGAATAATCCTTATGGCAAACATGCCCTAAAGTGACTTCCCCATGAGTCTTGTCCTTTTGTAATCCCCTCTCCTTGAGTCTGGGAAAGGACCTGTGACTTATTTCTAACCAATAGAATGTGGCAAAGGCAATGGGATATCACTTTCATGGTTACGATTCTTTATAAAAGACTCCATCTTAGCGGACTACAGAAAGAGATGCCTTTGCTGCTTTGAAGAAGTAAATTGCTATGTTGCTGTGCAAGGGCCATGTAGAAGGAACTGTGGTGGCTTCTAGAAGCTGCCAGCAACCACCAGCTGACAGCCAGCAAGAAGATGGGCACGTCAGTCCTACAACCACAAGGAGATGATTTCTGCCAACATCCTGAGTGTATTTGCAAGTGGATCTTTCCCCAGTCAAGCTTCTGATAAGACTTCAACCCCAGCCAACATCTGGATTAAAGCCTGAGCAGAGGAGTTAGCTAAGCTGTGCCTGGACTCCTGACCCACAGAAAACATGAGACGATAAATGTGTATGTGTTTTTTAAGCTACTAAGTGTGTGGTCAATTGTTATGCAGGAATAGAAACCCAACAGAATCCTATTTTAACAGATCTCTAAGGAAAGCAACCCGATGCAATGCCCTTTCATCCTCATACCTTCACAACATTCCATTCTGTACTCAATTCCACCAATATTCATTTCTACCACGGCTCAAGACACCACCATATTTTCACCTATAACGATGTCAAAAGTAAAGAATTCAGACTTTCACCTGGGCAACTTTAATTTAATTTAGAAGAAAGAAAGAGAGAGAGAGAGAGATGAAGAGAGAGAGAGATGTCCAGGTAGAAAACATGAAATATATACATATGTATATACACACACACACACACACACACACACACACACACACACACACACACACACATATATATATATATGGAAGTATGCTAGTGTCTTCTTGAAAAGTTTTTCTCTCCCTGATAAAAGCCATGTTAGCAAGAGGAAAGATTCTTGCGTCCTTGCTTCTGAATGGAATCATGATGCAAAAGTCACTACAGCCATCTTGCCACCATAAGGCAACAAGCTCAAAGACAAAACTCCAGCACAGTAATACCAGAAGAATGATAAAAATCTGGTCTTTGATGATATTGTTTAGCTGTTACACCAAACTTAGAAATTTCCACTTCCAGGTTTTTTTCCTTATGGGATATAATTAAATGTCTTTATTGTTGAAGTTCTTGTTAGGTGTGCATTCTATTACTCGCAGGTGAAAGCATTCCTAACAGAGACACAGTGTCATATGCGAGCCACTATGAAAGGCAGGGGAAAGTTGGGGAATGGAAATCTCTGCTAGAATCACATAGTACAGAGGGGGAGAGATCCCCCAGAGGAAAAGAAAAGGGTGTCACCAGCAAAAGGGGAAATAAAAAGATGCTGAGCCCACAAGTCAGTAGCTGTCCATCTCCCACCCTGCCACCTGCCCATCCTCCCACTGCACCTCCCCAAGGGGGCTTCTTGGGGTACATGTTACTTACAGAGGGTCTAGAAAGAAGAGCAAGTCTGCATTCCCAGGTTATCACCTGGAAAGGAGACATGGTCCCTCCAGCTGGCCCCTTGCCCGTTATTCTCAACCCATGGGGGTGCCTCTGTGACCACGGCCAGGGCCTTCCCCGTTGGAGGTACCTGCGATATCTCATGGTGCTCACCTGGACAGCAATGGCCAGGAAAGCCGCAGATCTGAGGTTTAAGTCTTGACTTTGCCGTTTGCCAGGTGTGATCTTGGACAAATAGCAGGGCTCAGTTTTTCTGCCTATAAAATGGGGGTACCCCATAATGAACAGGTTAAGTCGTAGTAAACAAGTAGGTTAAGCAACAGGACATACCTCATAGGGTTACTTTGAGGGTTACAGAGAATATTTGTAAGGCACTAGATGGGGCTGGCCTCGTCATGTTCTGGAAGGGAGTGCTATTATTATCCATTTCCAAGAGCCTGTGCAGTTCTGCACGTCGGAGACCTTGAGATTTCAAGTGAAGACCTGGGCTCCAGGGCCACCCCAGGGCTCCCTTTTACAGCAGAGCAGATGGGCTCCCTCTGCCGTCTTGGATTGGGGCCCAGCTCATGCCACTGGATGATGCCTGAGCCCATGGATTTATTTTTCCAGCTGTGAGAGCTGCTCTGTTTAATAGCTCCCATCCAGCTTCCCTCCGTGATTGAACTTGGAAGAGCATGTTTGCTTAACACCCACGACGTTCCAGCTCCCATAAAACACAGAAAGAGCATGAGGCCTGCTTTGAGGGCTCTGTTCACTTCTGAAATTGAGCTGGACAATCATAATTTTGGTTTAACCAAAAGAACCGCAGGTTTCTCTCTCCCCATCCAACACCTTCTGAGGCCTCGCATCTCTGCATTGCCTTCCAGGCCCTCACCCCAGGCAGCTCTCTGGGGTGTGCTGGGGTTTGCTTCTCAGCTACTGTCTTTGAGCGATCAGAACTGCAATTACAGGAAGATGCGGCCCAATCCCAGATAGGCTGCCTGGGCAGCCTCCACTCCTACCCCGTTTAGGTTCTCCGTCTTTCTGGCTTTCTCTCCTCTATCTTTCTTTTTCTTCTTCTCTTATTCTGCCTCTGTTTCTCTGATATTTTCCCCCGACCCCTTTCTCTCTCTCTGACTCATTCTGTCTCACTCGCTATCTCTCTGAATAACCATTTGTCTCTGTCTTTCTCTTTATATCTCTGTCTGTTTCTATCTCTCCTCTATCTCTATTTCCCTCTTTTTCTCTCTCCAAGGCAGGGCCCACAACTTCCGGCTTACACATGAGGTCTCATCCTCCTCCAGGAGGCTGTAGTCCACGACCACAGGAAGACCTGTGGTCTTCCCCAATAGCCACATTCAACTAATGATAAGTAAGGACTAGAACTCATCCTCAAGACACAGCTTTATTATCATGTTTTCCTACCTGCTATGGAGAGGCACCTCCTGAAGAATTCCCCTGGGACCTGGGAGCTGTGCTGCCAAAGCAAGGGTGCTGAGTACCTCTTCATGGTCCACCCTGCCCTAACCAGACAAAAATTACATCAAAGTTCACGTGATTCATACCAAGAACCAGAAACACTTAGTTCAGCCTTTCCATTTTGCAGATGAAAATAAAACAGAAGTTCAAAAAAAAAAAACAAACAGAAGTTCAGAGAGGTGAGCCTTTGTGACCCAGGTCACACAGAGGAGTGATGTCAGCTGTGTGACTGGAGAAGTGACAGGGCACAGAGTCTCTGTTTCTTCATCTGTAAAATGAGGACAGCTATTGTGAAGATGAAATGAAACAATGCCCTTGTGCCAGGCACAGACCTGACACACAGTGAGCTCTCAGTATGAGCTATATTAATCATTGTGATTTTATTATATCTATCAGGGAGGGCAGAGCACAAGGTCCTGGTTCTTTCTCTGGCAGGTGTTTTGCAAACCAGAGCCCCTTCTTCACCTGACCTGGCAGAGAACTTTCCTTTGGGTCCTCACCACCAGCTCCTGCTTTCAGTTCACACCCCCAGACACATCTCAGAGCTCCCCCATCCCACTCCACTATGGCTTCCGCTTCTCCTGGACAAGAGGCCAGTTCAAAAGATTTCCCCATTCCTCCCGCCATGGACACAGTAGCCCATTCCCCCTGGACCCTGAACTGGCAGAAGAAAGCACAGGCAGGAGATCAAACGTGGGCTGAATGGGAGACAGAAGAGACAGAATGAGGGGCGAGATGGGACAAAAAGAATAATGACTTCCATCCAAGTCTCTTCCCATAAACCCACAGCTCTTTGAAGCCAGCTTTCCTTTAATTAAATACATTGTTATTAATGACCCTTTCATTGGAAGAAATGGAAGCTTTCTGGGCAGGACAATGCCCAGCTCTCCGAGGCCTCCATGGGGCCTCGTGCATGGGAAAGCACTCCATGGCCTGGCAGATACCTCCATGTGCCAAATGCCAGTGGGCATGTCAAAGGGGTTTGAGAGTGGGTGGTGACTGCACAGACACCCGCGGGTGCCCCCTGTATTTGGAGCTGCCTCTGTTGTCTCGCTAACAAGGCTCTCAGGCTGGGGCTGGGGTCAGCAGAGTCTGTACTGCTGCAGTCCAGTTGGTTCCTTTATTCCACAAATATTTATTGAGCACCTACTATGTGCCTGGCTCTGTGCAGAGTCTAAAGGGCAATTCAGACACAAATCCTGCCTTTGTAGAACACAAATCACAAAGCTTGTAGTCAGAACAGAAGAGACCGTTTATAAGACAGAAGCCAGGGTGTTGAGAGGTATAGGGTCCCATATTCTAGACTTTATCTGACACTTTATATTCCCATGGGAAGCTCCACAACTTTTCCTGGCCACCTCGTATCACGACGACAGTCTCCCTCACTGAACTCTCTCACGCGGTAGTCCAAACTCAAGGTCACTGATTATTTGTCACTTGCTGCAGCAGACCCTTGGCCATGCTCCCTTCTGCCCACTCCCATCCACCCCCAACTAAAGGGATTGTCAAGTCACTATCTCTCTGCCGTCTCTGTGGCCAGCTGACTGGGGCAAGTGACTCCCCCAGAGAGTAAGAGAATGTCTTTTTTGGAAAGAAACAAATTTTTTGCATTCTAATCCTGGAGGGAACTAGGAACTAATGTCCATTCAATGCAGCAAATCAGAAGATGGAGGCCCCAGGCCACACAGCCTGCCTCTGACACACTGAACCTAAATGTGAGAACCTTTCTGATGGCTTGGAGGTGCTCAGCCCCGAGGGGACAGACACAGTGTCATGCGGGACTCATATTTGAGCCAAGGGAAGACGCTCCACGCTCCTCCCATGTTGCGGCCTTAAGCAAAAACACTTCCCTTCACTGAAGCTCTACTGACCTCTGTGTGATGGGGAAACACTAGACCAGCCAGTGTGTGGTTACCACCTGCCGTGCGGTGGGGCACTCGACAAGCACCCTTGCTTAGTACAAGCACAGACATGGGCCGTGAGCCTTGTTTCTCCCCAATTACAGATGAGGAAACTGAGGTCCGGAGAGCTCAGGTATCTTGACAAGATCACACAGCATGTGAATGGCAGGCCCAGGACCACGGCTGTACAGGATTCCCAGCACTGGGGTGAGAAGGAAGGTCAAGATTCTGGCCACCACCTCCAGGGAACTTGGGCTGGTCCCTGATCCTCCCTAGGCATCTCTTTCACCTTCTGTCAAAAGAGAGAATTGGACAATGAGGGGTCCATGGAAAGATTCTAGGGGGTTGGAATTCCTCTAAATCATATTAGAAGCTTTGAGGGTGTGTGGGTAGGAGTATGGACTGGAGAAAAGGACCAGAAACTTCATCAGGTTCTCCTAAAAGTGCCTGGCTCGAGAGAGCTTAAGAACACAGAACTGGGTGATCTCCACGGATCCTTTGTGTGTGCCGTTCTGTGATTCTGAATCCAAGGGTCGTTTTGTTCCTTCATTCACGCAAACCTTTATCAAGCTCTTACTTTGTGTCAGGCCCAGAGGGGCCCTTCTTATTCCCACATGCCCAGGATGGCCCTAGGAGTGGAAAAAGAAGGTAAAAACGTGAGCTGCCCATACATTTCTTCTGGTGAGAGCCCTCCCACTGGCCCACACCAGATCCCATCCCATGTCAATCACTTCCTCTGGGACCTCCCCTTATGGCGGCCTGTCCCTCCAGAGAAACCCTCCCCTCCCCTCGCACCTGTGCCCGGCTCCCCGACTTCCTCCTCTAAGATGTGTTTTCTGAATGATAAGCTGCAGGACGGCGAGACAAGAGCTGGTGTCTGTCCCAGCCCCACCAGCCTGGTCACAAGGGGCTTTTGGAAATAATCAGTAACAGGCCAGAGACACCTCCCCAGCTCATTCATCCCTTGGAGGTAGGGCTGGGGGCAGGGGGTTGGGGGTGGGGTCTGCAGAACAAAGGGGTGAAGTGAGAAGGGACAGAATGGAGCAACGAGGCCCCAGAAGGCCCTGCCTTGGCCCCTGATGTCCTGGTGGAGCATTTGAGCTGCAAGCTGCGGTCAAGGGGCAGATGCCAGCCTGGTACAGCCAGCGTTGGCGAGAGAGCCAGGAGCTACCGGCCCACTTTCCATGACATCAGAGGCCAGCCTGGGCCAAACCTTCAGGGGCAGAGAGGTAGCTCTGCACTCCCCTTCCCTCCTGTCTACAGGGGTCCCGGTGCCATGGTTGGATGGATTGTCAGAGTGGAGGAGTGTCCCCGCAGAAAGCTGCCAGGAGCATATGAAGAGCAAGCACTGGCTGCCCCCAGATGGAAACAGCCCAAACCGCCAACAATGGAGAGATGACTCATTATAGCTCCATCCACATGGTGGAGTACTACACAGTCCTTCAAAATGATGTCTACAAGCCCTTTGTAGAGAAGTTGGGCTCCAGGCTAAATGGAAGAAGAATGGTGGACACGTGTGATCTCTTTTTAGACACGTTTGCCTATAATTTATATTCAATCTGCATGGGAATTGCATTAAAAATCTTCAAGGACACTGACAAGGCCCCAAAGACTCTGACCCGGCTGCCCCTCTAGCTCCATCTCACACCATTCCTCTGTCCCCTTGCTCAGCTGCGTTCAGCCACAAAGGCCGGCTGTCAGCACCTCAACACACCCAAACCTCCTTCGAGTCCCTCCACTTTCTGCCTGACACCCCTCCCCCACCCCTGCACTGCACCTCATTCATTGTCTTTCAGGTCTGGCTGAAATGTAACTTTCTCCTATTCTTTATGTTTATAAGGCTCCGGGCAACACATGATTATAAATTCAGTAGCATGTTATTTGGACCATGTGTGCCTCCACCCTCACCCCAAAGAGGCTGTAAGTTCCCCCAGGGAAGGCAACATGCTTGTTTTGTTCACCTCTGTACGCCTAACTCCCCAGACAGTGCTTGGCACACAGTAAATGCTCAATAAATGTTAATTGAATGACTGAATGGGTTTGACACAATAGCGGCTAACATTTGTTCAGCAGTTACCATGGGCCAGGTGCTTTATATGTAATAGGTCATGACATCCTTACAACCATTCTAAGAGGCAGGCACTATGGATGGGCTAATGCTCCCCTTTACAGATTGGAAAACAGAAGAGTTAAGGAATTTGCCAAAACCATGCAGCTAGCAAGAGGCAGAGTCAGGATTTGAATTATGGCTGTCAGTCTGCAAAACTCATATTCTTAATCCCTCAATTCCCCAGGCTCTCCTAAGTGAACAAGGGAGGAGTAGGAAAGACAGGAAAGAAATATGGCAGCATGGAACCAGTGAGATCTCTGGGTGATGGGAAGGCCTTAATGATTTTATTGTTTTCTTTTCTACAACTGCATGTATTTTATTTACAGTCAGAGACAACCAACAGTACAATAGTATTTTTTAACAAGAGATCAGCAAGCAGCCCTGATGGCACACTGTAAATTCTCCCAGAAGCCCCATCAGCCCTACAGCCATGAGAAGACCATGTCGGAGCCCATCCCCTCCATGGGGCTTCCCAGGAGACCACCCAACATCAGCGAAGTTCCCACTGGAAAAGTGGAGGATCCTTAGACCACCTGCGTGGCCTGCCCCCCCTCCCACTCTCCACCTCCTCACATTTCTCAAACTGAAGAAAAGGTGGCCGACAAGGAGAAGGCTGTCCTCTCCCTCACCTCCTCTCTCTCACCCACCCAGCTTGTCCTCCAGCCTTGACTTGTGGCCCCCCAGACTCGGGATGAGCACAGCCCACCCCAAAGATCTTGCACATGATTCCGTTTTGCTTTATGCATCCCAAATGGTCTGTCCTTTACTGGCAGGGTTTGCAGCAAATTATTGCTGGTGAAAACAGGAGGCTGGGGTTTGGAAACCAGATGAAGCTTTTACTTTTACTGGCTATGGGGCCAGGGTGATTCCCAATAGGAAGCATCCTGTACAGACAAGCTCCATCCACTCATTCATTCATTTAACAGACACATGTTGAACATCTACTCAGTCCCAGGCACTGTGCCCAGCTGGGGAGCGTGAATGGGGAAGAGTGATGCAATCACGGCTCTCATGGAGCTGACACTGTGGTCAGAGAGAAGAGACAAGATGCTAAGATGCAATATGAGGGTGGGGGAAGACTTGGAGAGGGTGGTGGAGGAAGTCCACCCTGGGATCTGAAGAGCAAGAGGAAGGGAGAGCTGGGAAGGAGGGGCGTGCCCATGGGGAGACAGCTGTGCCCGCGGGGAGACATTTATGCCTGAGGTCCTGAGGGGCAAAGACACTGGTGTGTTCAAAGAACTGAGAGCAATCAAGCCCGCTTAGACCCCAATCAAGTCCACTTAGACCCATGCAATTGGCAAACATTAACGAGTCTGACCATATCAAATAAGGAAGGGGTCATAGACCATTCATATTTACAGCGGTAGACTTATGACTGGCACACTCATTCTGTAAAGGTTTGGCATTATCTCCTAAAGTTGAACATTTAAACCTATGATCCGGAATATTCAACTCCTGGTATACACACAAGAGAAACTCTGGCCACTGTATGGCAGGACATACGTATGAGTGGTTCCACAGCAGCACTGGTCATGAGAGCAAAACCTCATAAGCAACCCAAATGCTCAGCTATGGATGAACCAACATAGTGAATTCAAAGAGTGGAATATCACACAGTTGTCAAAATAAGTGAACCAGAGAGGAGCCATCACAGATGGGGGACTAAGGAGACATGACAACTAAATGCAGTGCTGTGTGCTAAATTAGATTATGGAACAGAAAAACATTAGAGGAAAAACTGGTGAGATCAGAATAAAGTGTGTAGTTTCATTACTACTGTTGTACCAATGTTAACTTCTTAGTCTTGATAAATGTTCTGTGGTTACGTAAGATGTTACTATCAGGGGAAGCTGGGTGAAGGGTAGATGGAAATTCTGTACACTTTTGTACCTTGTATGTAAGTCTAAAATTATTTCAAAATAAAAAGTTTCAATTTTAAAAACATAAGTGAACCAGGGCAACACACAGTAATAGGGATGAATCTTAACAATAGAATATTGCCATGGTCTGAATGTTTGTGTCCCCCCCAAAATTCACATGTTGAAAACCTAATGCCCAAGGTGATGATAGAAGGCATGGCCTTTGGAAGGTGATTAGTGCCCTTACAAAAAGAGCTAGCTCACCCCTTCCACAGTGTGCGGACACAGCAAAAAGTCAGCAGTCTGCAACCAGGAAGAGGGCTCTCAAGAGAACCTGATCATGCTGGCACTCTTATCTTGGGCTTCCAGCCTCGAGAGCTGTGAGAAACAATTTTCTGTTGTTTATAAGCTACCCAGTCTGTGGTATTTTGTTATAGCAGCCCAAACAGAGTAAGGCAAATATTAAGTGAAAAGAGTAAGTTCCAAAAAAGGTTACATTGCAGCATTATAACCATCTTTATAAAGATTGAAAAGAGGTATAAGATAAAAATATATACAGGTCTAGTTCTGTGATGAATAAACTGTGTGCACCTGGGCAAGTCCCTCTGTTTCTCAGCTGGAAAGTAGAGCTCACAACCCCACCTCTGCTTTGTTGGAAGTTGTTAACCTGGTAGATTCTCCTAAACGGAGTTCAACTTGCCTGGTTCATGGGATGAGCCAGTGTTATCTCTGCTCTTGTAAACATCTGGGTGACAGGGGTGGCATGCCGAAGGTAAGTGACTGTGACTAACATGTCCCTGAATTTCCTCCCCATCACTGAGTTCCAGCCTTACCAGGAGGCAGTTGTGTGGTTACCACACCAGTCTGCATATATCCCTTAAGCTCGATATCATGGACTTGAACTTAATACGAGGAAAATCATGAAATACAAGGATGAAACAAAATAATGTTAATATTTCTATGAATGCTTATTTGAACGTTTTGGAAATATTCAAAAAAAGGGTGAGTTCCCCTAAATCATGGCTTTCAAATTAGATATAAAGAAGATGACTATAAAAGATGGATGTAGGGGATTATAAAAATCCAGGATTCTGCCATCATATTATTTCCAAATATCTGTAAGTTCTCTCTTCTTTTTAAAGAAATGGAGATGCTGTATCATGGGAGTACTTTATACAAGAAAGAGGAAAAGGATTCCAATAAGTAAACCTATATGCCTAGAAAACTCTTGGCCTCACATCAACATGGAGGCCCATTTGTAGTTTTAGCCAAGATAAAACGTGTATAACTGTCAGGATTCCCCTCTGACCAGCTGCTTTGATTTCCTAAAACGTTCTGGAAAGATGGTTTCAGGTGAGGCTTCTCTTCTAGAAAGAATTCTCTAGACGAAGCACCTACTATGCACCAGGTACTAGGTGCTTTACATGCAGCATTTACCATCTTTTCACTTAGTTATTAGTCATCCCATTTTATAGATGACAGAACCGAGGCTTAGCATTCATGGTGACAATCCTAGTGCGGACAAAAATCATGGCGTGGGGTTACTTCCAGTCTCCCCTCAAGGGCAGTGGACAGAGACCTGGATTATAGCACTTGCTCTGCTCTCAACCACCATCTCTACAACCTTAGGTGACTTACTTTGTCTCTGGCCTTCGTGGTCTCCCGTGGGAAGTAGAAGGTTTGTACTTGTATTGGTCATCTACCGCTGCATAACATATGACCCCCCAAAACACGGTGGCTTAAAGCAACAGCACTTACTATCTTAAAGTTGCTGAGGGTCAGGAATTGGTCAAAGTTAATCTGAGTCCTCTGGCTCAGGGTCTCTCATAGGCTGCAGTCAAGCTGTCCTCCAGGGCGCGGTCATTCTCAAGGCTCATCTGGGGAAGGGTCTCCTTCCAAGCTCGCTCCTGTGGTAGTTGGCAGGGTTCAGTTTCTCCTTGCTGGGCAGCTCACAACATGGCGGCTGGCTTCGTTAGTGTGAGCCGGGGAGAGAGAGCAAGAGAATACCCGTAAGATGGAGGTCACAGTCTTTCCTAACCCAGTCACGGAGGGGACATCCCATCATTTCTTGCATATTCTATTCTTTAGCAGTAAGTCACCGGGGTTAGCCCACACTCAGGGGAGGGCATGACACAGGGTACGAATACCAGCAGGTAGGAATCTTTAGAAATCACCACAGTGGGGCTTCCCTGGTGGCGCAGTGGTTGAGAGTCCGCCTGCCGATGCAGGGGACACGGGTTCGTGCCCCGGTCCGGGAAGATCCCACATGCCGCGGAGCGGCTGGCCCCCTGAGCCATGGCCGCTGGGCCTGCGCGTCCAGAGCCTGTACTCCGCAACGGGAGAGACCACAACAGTGAGAGGCCCGCATACCGCAAAAAAAAAAAAAAAAGGAAAAAAAAAAAAAGAAGTCACCACAGTGCTTCATCTCTCAGAGGCCTCCCAAGTTCTTGGATTCTTGGGGAGAAATTTCCCCCAAAGTTCTGGTTAGATTGACTTAAGATTTGGGAGGAAATAAGGAGAGACGTACATCCCAGGAATGTCTCTTCCTTGGTTCTGGCATCTTCTCTGAGCACTAGGCCTTGCTCCTCCCCGCTGCCTCTACCCTCTGCCAGGGCTCCTCTTCCCTCTGTGTGCCAGATGAGACCACGATGGGCAGGTAGAGGCAGGGAGCGCAGGGTGGGGGCAGGGAGGGGCTGTTGCTGCCCTGTCAGTGCCAGAAAGTAGGAAGGCTCTTTACTGAATTATTTTGGAGATGGAAAGGAAAAAAAAACCGAAGACAGATCATTCAAATGTTAAAAAAGAGAAAGAAACATGAAGAAAAGAAGAAGCCACGTGAAAATCTGTGAAGATGCACCAATTACAGTGTTGCAGAGAAAGGCAGGTCCTCAGGAGCCAATCCCTCAGCAGCTTAGCCATGCATCACCTGTGACCTCTTCCTTCTGATACTGTGCAGCGCGTACCTTCTGCAACTTGCAGGGAGCTGGCTAGTGTGTGTGGGACAGAGAGGCCCCATCATGGGGCCTGGAGGACCATCTGCTGCTTCCCCTGACACTCTCAGCTCTTCTAGGAGCCATGTCTAAGACCCATTTAAAGGAAAGAGCAGGTTAAGTCTGACAATATTAAAGTAAACTTGCAGATAGCATTGGCCTGAGCGAGTGAGAATGTCCTGCAGTGAAAATGGGTGCAACCATCAAGAATACCTGTGTGTTTCAGTGTCTTTTTCATACAGGAGAAAATAAACAAGTAAAAATCCACTGCAGGACTTCCCTGGTGGCACAGGGGTTGAGAGTCCGCCTGCCGATGCAGGGGACGCGGGTTCGTGCCCCGGTCCGGGAGGATCCTGCATGCCGCGGAGCGGCTGGGCCCGTGAGCCGTGGCCGCTGAGCCTGCGCGTCCGAAGCCTGTGCTCCGCAAAAGGAGAGGCCACAACAGTGAGAGGCCCGCGTACCGCAAAAAAAAAAAAAAAAAAGAAGGCATGTACAAGGTGGTAAAATCCTGAAGAGGGCTTGGCCTCAAACATCCTTGGGACTTGGGTCAGGCTCTGTCTCTGGCCTGAGGGCTTGGTCTAAAGCAGAATTTTCCAATGTGCCCACTGGTTCCACAGAGTGTCAATTAGAGTGATGGGAACATGTCAGCTCCTTGAGGGCTGGGGCTGTGTCTGCCCTCTTCACTGCTGTATCCCCAGCACCTAGAAGTGTGTCTGGCACATAGTAGGCTCTCAATAACTCTTTGTTGAAGGACTCTGAGATAAGGGTTCCATAGTCCAGTAAGTTTGGGAAACGTGGTAAACCAAGGTAAACAGGTTTCTTTTGTTCAGGCCTTCTTATTTATACTTCAATATACTAATGTGTACTCTAGTGCCCCAGGAAGGGGTACAGATGCAGGGCTTTCCAGATTCACTGAGCCATGGACTCTTTTCCTGTAGAGCATGGGTTCTACAGCCTAGAACCACAATTGTCCAGTCTTTCCATCTATATGTCGCTCTTTATCTTCCTCTGAGTTCCTCTGGAGAGAAAGAAGACAGCTATGTGGGTTCATGGCTTCAGTTTCAGGTGGGTTCTCCCCAAGTGATGTCAAAGACACCTGCCAGCCTCTTCAAGTTTACGTTCTACCAATTTAGCACTCGCAGAGGAAAAAAGGCTGCATAAATCCCAGCCAGGTTTCTCATTGGCCCAGCCTGGATCACATGGCCGTCCCTGAACCAAGCGCTTGGCTAAAGAGTGGAGTGTGCTAGTTGGGCAGGCTGGATCACATGCCCAGTCTTAGAACCCAAACAAAGTCAGGTCTATCTGAGCCTCAGGAGCCCATGGCTCCCCAGAGAAAAATCTCAAGCCTATTACCAGAAAAAAAGGGAGAGGAGAAAGACATGCAGGGCTGGGAAAACAAGGAATGCCCCCAACTTCTATATTGGGTGCTGGCATATGGCCGAGTGGGGTGAAGGTTCTGCAATGGTGGCTTAAGGCTCCCTGCCCTACTCTTATGCCCTCCGCCAAAGGATGACAGCGTATGGAGAATGATAGTAACAGTCAGGCTTGATTTGGGGCAAAGAGGAAAGAAAATGAAAATGACACATCGTATTAACCCTCACAACAGCCCTGAGAATTAGATACTGTGATTATCCCCATTTTACAGATGAGGAAACTGAGGTTAAGACAGGTGAAGTCACTTGCGCAAGGTCATGAAGATAACGAGAGGCATAAAAGGGTAGGTGAGGTGTGTGAGTGTGTGTTGGAGGCTGTGGTAGATCAGCAGAGAGAAACTAATGTTTTGCAGGCTGTACCTTGGGATTCTGAAACCCAGAGTTTCAGAACTTTCTGGACTGTCCAACCATTATTCCAGGGAAGAGGACAGAGGTACTTCAAGAGAGGCTGGATCCCAGCCAGAGGGCTGCCCTAGGTTTCGGAGGCCTCAGTTCAGCTCTACAGCATCACTGCAGTAGTTTGTAATTCGAGCCACCATCATTGGAACCAGCAGAACGAGGAAGCAGAACTGCCTCTTTCTCACTGTGGAACCCCTTGCACAGGGGGCTGGAGGGCAGCATAGATGAGAAGGATCTAGAACTCTGCGGGCACCTGTTCTGGGGCACATGGCCGCTGGGAGCCTGGAGTCCAAGGGGAGGCAGGAGAGGGAAGATGGGCACTGACCGGGCAAGCAGACAGCCGTGGGCTCGAGTCTCAGCTCTGCACCTCCTGTCGGTGTGACCTTGAGGATCTTCCTTAGTGGCTCTATGCCTCAGTGTCTTCACAAAATGAGGATAACAGTAGTACCTATCTCAGAGTTCTTGATTAAATGTGATCTTGAATGTAATGTGCTTCATTTTCCTCCGTGAATCACCTGAGAATATTATGGGGCAGCTTTCAGAAGGTCCAGAACCTTCCATGGTCCTTTGCCGTGAAAACTACTTTGGGACAGTTTCCTCAGCTGGCCCCTTGACCCAAAGGTCTCTTGCCCAATGGGCTTGGTAGGCAAAAAGCATGGGCCCCTTTTCGGTGGCAGCAAACATGGGCTCGTGGGTTTGCACTGACCCCTCACCATGGGCCACACCTCAGGGTCCGTCCTACACTTGAGATTGGCCGTGAAGGTAATGAGGAGGGGGTCACTAGGGCCTCCCCACACTGCTTGGTTTCTGCCTCTGTTCTGTCCCAGGTGCCCCAGGTGCTGAGAGGGCAGCCGCCTGGAGTACAGGGTCAGGGCATGACCTGTGTCAGCGAGCAGCCCTGCTTAGATTCTCTATGGAAACGCCCGCCCATTGCTCCTGTTGAAGGTAGGGCGTTCGCTCGGGGCCCCATTTTTCCGCAGCTCTTCCTAATGCGCAGTAGCCCGGCAGCTCCCGCGCAAGGCTGGGTGGGGCAGCAGGTGGGAAGGGGTCCCTGAAGTGTCACCTTGGTCTCCCGCCAGGCCCAGGCATCACCGAATGACAGCCGCTTCTGTTCCTTCTGGGGAGAAAGGAGTCCAGCTCCCCCTGCTGCTGCTCCCTGCCCGCCTGCGTGTGGTACACACTTGTGCACCTTGGCGAGGTGGCCCCAACTAGCGAGGTTCCCATGGTGGGATCTGCTGCCTGGAACTGACGAAGCCCCGCCAAGAAAGTGAGCTGCTCAGCAGCGCGGCCAAAAGCAGGAGGCTGGGGAGGGGCTGAGCCCCATCCAGGGAGCACCAGCGTGGGGGCGAGGGGACTTCCAGACAGTCAGAGCTACAGCCCTCCCCCCTACCTGCATGGGATGGGATTTCAAAGCCAAGACCCAGGAGGGGGTCCAGGGAGGAGGCCCATGCCTTCCATCCGGATTGCCTCATTAGCAGTTTTGCATTGTTGGAAATCTCTTCCTTGAGGGCCCAGGACTGCAGCACCGTGGGCCTTTAATCCAGGCTGGGCACAGGGACTTGCGGCCAGGAGCCCCAAAAGGAGGATAATTAACATCTGCAAAGCTGGTCCTTCTGACAGGCTCCGTTTCCCCCTACACCCCCTGAAGCAGGTCTCCTATGGCCCTGTCTGAACCACATGGGCTCATGTTCTGGAAGGCTCACAGAGACGTTTCTCACAGCTTCTGCCTGTCTCAGCCTCTTTCACACCTGGAATCGTGAGGTCTCCATCACATGCTGAGGGGAAGCAGAATGCAAATTTGCTCACTGGACAGAATCTGGACACCATGGCACTCAGTGTGACCTTCGGCCTGCGAGCCCCAGACGGCCTCGTTCCTCACAGAAATCATTGCTCTGGGCCTGTTTCCAGCAGTTGCTTTTCAGGGGTTTTAACCATGGATGCCTTTACCAGGGAAGTTGGACCTAGGACAGCGGATCCAATGGACCAGACCTGTGCTTCCACCTCCCTGAAATTCTTTCTCCTGGGCCTCAGGCCACCACCCTCACCCAGGTTTCCCCTGACTTCACTGGATGCCCCTTCTTGGTCTCCTTTGCCACTTCTCTTTATCCTAACTGATTCCTGTCCTGCAGTCTTTTTCCTCTAAACCTCTTAAAGCAGCCCAACTGATCTCCCAAAACCTGTATATCCAATCGTGAACCTCACCTGCTACTATGGACTGAATTGTGGTTCCAAAATTCATGTATGAAGCCCTAACCCCCAAGACAATGGTTTTTGGAGATGGGGCCTTTGGGAGGTTTAGATGAAGTCATGAGGGTGGGGCCCTCATAATAGGATTAGCACCCTTATAAGAAGAGACACCAGAGAGCTTCCTCTCTCTCTCTCTCTCTCTCTCTCTCTCTCTCTCTCTCTCTCTCTCAGCCATATGAGGGCACAGGGAAAAGTGCTCATCTGCAAACCAGAAGGAGAGCCCTCACCAGGAATTAAGTCCTCTGGCACCTGATCTTGTACTTCCCAGCCTCCAGAATGGTGAGAGATAAAGGTCTGTTGTTCAAGCTACTTGGTCTGTGGTATTTTATTATAATAGCCCAAGCCAAAAACCTTCCATGGGCTGAAAAACCTTCCATGGCTACTGCCTAATTCTCCAGGCCTCCACTCACACTCTCACCCTCACACTCTTGGTTCCAGCTTGGCTGGATATATATACACTCCAGTCAAATAATCCAGTCACACAGTCCAGGTGAAAGGTGCTTCTAAAATGGCTCCCAGTGATCAGGAACACCTGTCTCCTTGGGACTCATGCCCTTGTGGAATCCCCTCCCCTTGAGAGTGGGCTGGACCCAGGGACTCCCCTCTAACCACTTCTGACCAGCAAAAGTGATGGGTGTCACTTTTTGAGGTCAGGTCATGAAAGACTATGGCTTCTGTCCTGTTCTCACACCTGCTTGCTCTGATGAAGCCTCCCAACATATTAGAGTTGCTCTGTGGAGAAGCCCAACTGGGCCAACCCCTTAGGAAGAATGGAGATCCTCAGTCCAACAGCTGAGGGAGAACTGAATCTGGCAAAAATCCAGTTGGTTGAGCTTGGAAGCAGGTCCACTCCCAGTTGAGCCTTAAGGTAACTGCAGCCCCAGCTGAGACCTTGACTGTAGCCTGTGAAAGATCCTGAGCCAGAGGACCCAGCTAAGCCATGTTTGGATTCTGGCCCACAGACACTGTGAGATAATAAATATTGTTTTAAACCACTGACTTTGGGAGTTATTTGTTATGCAGCAATAGCTAACTAATACACCAGGCTTTGCACATGCTCTCCCCTCTGCCCAGGACACACTACTCTCCAGTCAGTTGCTTCCTCAACTGGATAGCTTAGTCTCCTCTGGCCATCAGGTGTCTCCTGAACCATCACTTTTTCGGTCCCCTAGACAGTAGTATCTGTTTTTCTTTTCCTAAATGCTCACCCTACTTGATTGTAACAACTTGTCCTTTAGATCCTAACTCCATGAAGACAGGGGCTACATCTGTCTTGTCCACTGCTACATCTCCAAGGTTTTGTATAATGTCAAGCACATAGTAAGTGCTCAGTAAACATGAGGAGTATGAATGAATGAGTGAAACTCGATGAAAGAGATGCTGCTTTAAATGGGAGTGGGGCCTCCTCCTGGCCACTGAACCCCCTGAGTCCCTCACACAGCCTCAGATGTCCTCTCCTGGGCAGGCTTTTTATTCAAGATTTGCCCTGTCCCTTTGGATAGAGACAAAGTCACAAAAAAAACTGACAAGCTCCCTGCCTTCCTGGAGCCTAGCAAGAAGAAGGCAGCCAAGAACAGAATGAAAAGAACACCCACTTACATACATGAGTTTATCTCCACTCCTTTCTAAAATGCCACTCAAACAGCAAGGGCAATGAGAATGGAAGAGGATAAACCACCAAAGATCAGAGGTAACAAATTTCTGGAAGATGGAAAGTGGAAGAAGGAGTGGGAACTGATTTTCTAGTCTGGAGAAACTGAAATCTAACTGCCAAGGGAAGTGCCTGAAGAAGAAAAGCCAACATGAGCCACCAAATCCAGGAAAGGCCAGGAATTGGACGCAGCAGATATGACTGAAGATGGGGGTGAACCAGAAAGACCCTGGACTTGGGGAGGCAAGAAGAAGTTTGAAGTGGAAGTCCACAGCCAGAAGGGGGAACTTCCAGCTCCTTTTCCCCACTCAACTCTCAAAACCCAGGGACCCCAGTTTTTTCCCTCCCCACCAACCAGGTGAAAGATTGGGTGATCCATCTCTGTAGGGACCTTCAGCCAAGGGCAGAGACCCAGAGATACTGATCTGGGGGGCTCCCAACTAAAGGTCTGGGTCACTCTCCAATAATACCACACAAACCCTGCCCACTCCCAGAGACTTCCAGTCCACTTTACAGAGTCTCACCCTTATACAGACAGCCACGATCACCAGGGACCTGAGAAATCCTCTAACATGAAAAGTAGACAACAAAACAAACAGAAGGAGAGGGGGCAGAGGAGGAGGAGAGGGAGGAGGAGAGGGAGGAGGAGAAAGGCAAACAGGCGAAGTGAGTAATTCATGGAGCAAAAGAAAATGTCAGAGAATTATCATTTCCATCCTCATAACATATGGGAAGATATTTCATCCATGAAACCATAGGCAGCTATAAAAAGGAACACATTTAGAAATAGCTCTTTGAAATTAAAAATGGGAGCTAAAATAAAATATTCAATAGAAGATAAAAATAAGGAAATAATTCAGAGAACAAAAAGACAAGAAAAGGTAGAAATTATGAGAGGAAACAAAGTAAAAATTAGTGGGTCAAACCAGGAATTTCTGCAACCAGCTCACAGGAATTCCAGAAAAAAGAGTGTAGAGAAAATTGCCATGTGGGAGCAGGTAGACAGTGAAGAGATAATACAAGAATGTTTCTTCAAACTGAAGCCCATAGATTATTAGGATAAATTTGGGGGAGAGCTATTATTTGCCCAGATAATAGATTAAAACAAAAATCACCAAGGGATGTCATCAGGAAATTTCAGAAACTCCATGATAAAGATATCCTAAAGACTTTTAGAAACAAAAAAATAAATTTATGCAAAGAATCAGAAGAGTATCAAACACCTCAATAGCAACCTAAATCTCTAGAAAACAATAGAGGAATGACCTAAAAATTCTGAAGAAAAGTTATTTCCAACCTAGAATGAAATTCCAGACAAACTATCAATCAAACACAGGGTAGAATGATGACATTTTTAGGCATGCAAATTCTTTTAAAACTATTTCCCATGCATCCTTTCTCAAGAAGCTACTGAAGGATGTACTCCACCAAAATGAAGGTGTAAACCAAGGGAGGGCAAACTATGGCCTGCAGGCCAAATTCAGCTTACCATCTGTCTTTGTAAATAAAGTTTTATTGAAAGATAGCTGTGCCCATTCATTTACATGATTTCTACTGCTGCTTTCACACTGCAATGGCAGAGTTGAATAGTTGCGAGAGACCATATGGCCAGCAGACTCAAAAATATTTATTATCTGACCTTTCACAGAAATGTTTGTCAGTCCTTGGATTAAACAACAAAAATAAAACTCCAACAAACAAACAAACCCCCCCACCCACCAAAACCCGAGATCTGGATCCAACATAGTAGATGGGAGGAGGAAGTTTCTAGAACTACAGCTATGCTCAAAGAGCAAACAGCCCCCATTAAAGCAGAAGATAGGTGTGCTCCAGGAGCTATGTCTCCAGGAATTTAAAAACTAGAGGTGATAGACTACCTGTACTGAGAGGAGTTTTAAATCTGTCAGAGAGTTTAGGAGAGAATTAATGATAGGCAAACAGAAAACTAAGAAAATGAGGAGGAAACCATAATTCAGAAAGATACATGCACCCCAATGTTCATCGCAGCACTATTTACAATAGCCAGGACATGGAAGCAACCTAAATGTCCATCAACAGAGGAATGGATAAAGAAGATGTGGTACATATATACAATGGAATATTACTCAGCCATAAAAGGAACGGAATTGTGCCATTTGCAGAGACATGGATAGACCTAGAGACTGTCATACAGAGTGAAGTAAGTCAGAAAAAGCAAAACAAATATCTCTTATATGTGGAATCTAGAAAAATGCTACAGATGAACTTATTTGCAAAGCAGGAATAGAGACACAGACGTAGAGAACAAATGTATGGATACCAAGGGGGGACGGGGGGTGGGATGAATTGGGAAATTGGGATTGACATATATGCACTATTTTATATTATGTATAAAATATATAGCTAATTAGAACCTACCATGTAGCACAGGGAAGTCTCCTGAGTGTCCTGTGGTGATGTAAATGGGAAGAAAATCCAAAAAAGAGGGGATATACGTATAAGTATAGCTGATTCACTTTGCTGTACAGCAGAAACTAACACAAAATTGTAAAGCAACTATATGCCAATAAAAATTAATTTAAAAAAAAGAAAATGAACACAAGAAGCCATTTAATAATTCTCAGATCATTGCAGAAGAAACACAAAATTATGCAAGAAAGAGAACAATGCTATTATTTCACATGGCTTATCTGTGAAAAAGATTTACATAGTAATGATCCTAAAGAGTTGAATAGTGAATTTTCCAAAAATTGTGATAAATTATTCAAGGAGGATGGAGGGAAAGGACAACCCCGTGTATGCATACAACCATGTATGAGTATGTAAAAGTTGAACCATCAGTAGAAATACCATGAATTGTGAATAAAGTAGAAAAATCAAGGACTTCTAATACAAGGATATTATTTAGAAATATAGCAGGAAATAGAAGCAGCAGCTAAAAGAACTAAAAATGCTTGCTTCTGAGAAGCAGAGAGGAGGGGGGCAGGAGACTGCTGTATTTTATGTAACCTTTATTTGAATGTAAACTTCTAAAGTCATGTACATATATTACTTTTTTATAAAACTAGACATTCCCTCTCAAAAAAGTAAATAAGAAAGAAAGAAATAATTCCCTATCATCAAACACCATAAAGAAAATAAAGCGAGTAATGAGAGTGACTAGTGATGGGGATGCTTCTTGAGATGAGTGGTCATTGAAGGCCTTTTTGAGGAAGTGATCTTTGACTCAGCCCTACATGAGAAGGTGTCAGCCATGAGAGGGTGTGGGGAAAGCATTCCAGATCCAGTGAACAGCACAGGCAAAGGCTCAGAGGTGAGACCAAGCTTGGATGTTCAAAGGACAGAAAAGACAGTGTGTGTGCACTGTGGAGAGCACAGAAAGGGGCTGGATTGAACTTGGAGAAGAGAAGGGGAGACTGGCTGCGGTGAGCTCAAAGGGGTTCTGGACTGGAAAGGTGGCCCAGAAGACATATCAGAGCTGGTAAGTCCACATGGGAAACTCAATTTGTAGATGGGTGTTAAAAGTCACGGGACCAGAGATCAGCCGGGCAATGAGCAAACATCAGGTCTGCCTTGTGTACAAGAATCCCTGTAGGAAGCAAAAAAAAAGGGGGGGTGGGGGAGAAAGAAAGAAATTCAGGCACAAGTGTCCTTTTTGCAACCTACAAAGATAAATATCAGAGAGAGAAGCTAACAGCCCCTAATGAAGAGTTCATCGATCACTTAACACTGCAAACCTCTTCTACTTTTCGAAGCAATTCCCCATCTACTATCACTACTTCATTTCACTCAAGGAACGAACAGATTGAGATCAGAAATGTAATTAGAAACACAACTCTTTTGCTAATTGTTAACCTGCCCAAGGGCCTTCATTAGCTCCTCTGCCCAGCGCCCACCTGCAGGCTCAGCCTCCCTGATGATCCACTTCTTGACCTCTTGGTCTCCTTTGGTTTTACTAATCTCTGCTCTAGGCTCTTTCTTTCTTCTGTGTTTTTGGTGAAACAGGCAGTTAGACACTGTTCCCTCTTGCTCCAACTCCAGCCTTCCCTGTCCCAAGGCTCAAATTCTGGCTCCCTGAATTTTCTACCCCTTCCCACCGAAACTCCACGACCAGCGTCTGAGTCCTCAGCCCCGTCTGAGCTGGACGTGGCTCAGACCTGCTCAGGCCAGGTGAACTACTTTGATAGAGAGAAGTGGGTTAAGGACAGAGACTGAGATCTGGGTGCTAATCCTACTCTTCCACCCACTGGCTGGGGGACCCCTGTTTCCTTCCTCTTTACATTTAAAGGCATATTCTGATCCTAGGGGCCTATTCCAAGGAACAAGCTAGCATCAGCAAGCTAGCCTCTGGTTGCCACACAGTAATGGCTCAAAATGTTGTCCTGAATGAAAAAGTAAGAAAGCCTTGTTTTTGTCCTATGTTCAGAGATGGGGTACCAAATGAATTTTATACTGTGGTATAAATGACTGATGTATTAGAGATTTTTCTTAAGTTTTGTGTTTTATTCTTTAAGGCCTCGCTCTGGGTCTGCCTCCTCTAGGAAGCCTCCCTTAACCACCCCAGCCCACAGGACTTCTCCCTTCTCTGAATTCAGATCTCTTGAGTGAGACAGTGTCTACACAACTTGTACAGCCCAATTTATTCTCACACACATTCAAAATAACAGACAAGAGAAAATGGGGTCAAGTAAGCCTCACTTTCTCAGCAGGACTAAAACTCCCAAAGGCAGGGACTATGTCTTCTGCTCTTTAATAATGTCCACTTTAATATCAGAAAACTTCATTTCAAAACCCAGGTCTGCCAGCTACCTGTGTGGCCTTGGCCAAGCTGCTTATCCTCTCTGTTTCCTCACTGATGGAATGGAGAATCACTGTTCTCTTCACGGGCTCTCCTTAGGAAGGACTGTATAGCTGCTTTGTAAACTGTCAAAGGCTGAATAGATGTCAACTTACTAATTATGATTAATATGCTATTCAGGTTGTTCAGAATTCTAAGTATTTAAATAAAGAGCTTCCAATGACCTTAGGGCTGAGATTTCATCATGGGGGCTATACCACCCAAGGAGGGTGGCCTACAAAGAGGGGAGGGTTGAGGAAACCGAGGACCCCAGAGAGCATGTTGGCCTTGACCAAGGGTGGAGCTGGGAGCCATACCCAGACATCCCAACTCTGCACAGGCGGCGGGCCAGCAGGGAAAAGGCTCTTCTGATGTGGCTTGGGGTATTGTTCAGTCCGAGGGTTTTTGTTGCTTGGTGTTTTGTGTTTTCATAGCTGTTGTTCTCTTTCTAATCCCAATAACGGAGGCAAGAAGCCTGGGCAGTAGAAAGGCATTATTTGGAAACTGGGAGCTCTAAAAACCCCACCGCATGGCTGGCAGGTCACTCCAACTTCTCCCTGGTGGAGACAGGAATGGTGTGGGGGAAGGATCTTGGCCGGAAGCCTCCCGTGGAGGAGTCAGTCCTCTTGCCCACCCAGGAGAGGCTGGCCTGGGAGCCGGATGTCTCCTGGGGTTTATCGATCATCAGTGCATGAGTTGTCAGGATGCAAGGCACCTTCACCAGCTCCCAGTCCAGCATTTCCCAAAAATGGGTTCTTCAGGAACCAGTTCTGCTGGATCTCAACACATGTTGTATGGAGGTAACATACCAGAGTCAAATGTATTTGAGAAATGCTCACAGTCAGGTATATTCTTTTTAAGTACAGGACTTCTCAGGACTTAAATTTGCACATGTAATATCGTGACTGTCCAAGAAAAGGCCATGAGGTGTTATTGATTGAAAATTTATTTAACTTGATTCATATGATTTGTGTGTGTGAAGATCGTCCAGTAGCACTACTGTTCTAGGTGGAGCAAATTTGCCACAAACATGTAGTTTATTTCTCTAAAGCTACTCTAAATTTCCTTACGAGCTTGCACTGCATGGGTAGAAGGAAAGAAGGGGAGAAAAGAAGAAGTCAGAAAGGGGGGTGAGAGAGAGAGGGAAGTTGAGTTTTGTCCAGTCTGGTTTACGACTCCCTCCAATCCAATCATTTTAACAATCTCTTTGCATCAGCTCATTCTGTTTACTGATGCTTCAATTCCTCCCCAGCTCTCCCTACTTCTCTTCAGATAGAAACCGGGTGTTTGGGGAAGGGGCTTGTGTAACCTCATGGCACACAGGGTGTGGGCAGTGAACGTGGAGCCAGGCCCTTTGGGGGTGGGCTGGCTGATGCCCACCAAAGTCCCATCCTTCTGGTGGCTGCCGTTGGCCTTTTCAGTCAGTGGCCTCACGGTCACAGCATCACTTAATATTCCCCTTGAATCAACTCACAGATTATTAACATAAACACCTCTTTGGACCTTGTCTTCAGCATTAATATCCTCAAAATTGCAGATTATGCAATTATTTTCATAATTATTTCATGCATTACCTTCTTCCAGGACCCATTTAAATCAATACATCAAAAGATGGCAGTGTGGGAAGGTGCAGAGTTCACATCTCCCCACAACTAGGGTGCCTGCTGGATGCTGTTGGGGGACCCTGACGCCCAAGGAGATGGGAATAACCCCTAAGAGAACCTCTGGGTGTCAGGCCAAAGCTCCTGTGGTGGGAGCTCCA
Organism: Monodon monoceros; assembly: GCF_005190385.1. Classification (NCBI taxonomy): domain Eukaryota; kingdom Metazoa; phylum Chordata; class Mammalia; order Artiodactyla; family Monodontidae; genus Monodon; species Monodon monoceros. Next base: position 91,969,202 of record NW_021703784.1, on the reverse strand, counting down.
AGTCCAAATCACTGGATTAACAGAGAACCTCAGACCCCAGGGAATATTCATCGGAGTGAGGTCTTCCGGAGGTCCTCATCTCAGCACCAAGACCCAGCTCTACCCAACAGCCTCAAACTCCAGTGTTAGAAGCCTCAGGCCAAACAACCAGTAAGACAGGGACACAATCCCACTCATAAAAATAAGGGGAAAAAAAATGAGACCGCAAAAAAATATGACACAGATGAAGGAGTAAGATAAAAACCTACAAGACCAAATAAATGAAGAGGAAATAGGCAATCTACCTGAAAAAGAATTCAGAGTAATGATAGTAAAGATGATCCAGAATCTTGTAAATAAAATGGAAGCACAGATTGAGAAAATACAGAAATGTTTAACAAAGATCTAGAAGAACTAAAGAACAAACAAACAGAGATGAACAACACAATAACTGAAATGAAAAATACACTAGAAGGAAAAAAAAACACTAGAAGGAACCAATAACAGAATAACTGAGGCAGAAGAACGAATAAGTGAGCTGGAAGACAAAATGGTGGAAATAACTGCCAAGGAGCAGAATAAAGAAAAAAGAATGAAAAGAATTGAAGACAATCTCAGAGACCTCTGGGACAACACTAAATGCACCAACATTCGAATTATAGGGGTCCCAGATAAGAAGAGAAAAAGAAAGGGTCTGAGAAAATATTTGAAGAGATTATAGTAGAAAACTTCCTTAACATGGGAAAGAAAATAGTCAACCAATTCCAGGAAGCACAGAGAGTACCATACAGGATAAACCCAAAGAGAAACACGCCAAGACACATATTAATCAAAATATCAACAATTAAATACAAAGAAAGGAAAAATGTTAAAAGCAGCAAGGGAAAAGCAACAAATAACATGTAAGGGAATCCGCATCAGGTTAACAGCTGATCTTTCAGCAGAAACTCTGCAAGCCAGGAGGAAGTGGCAAGACATATTTAAAACAATGAAAGGGAAAAACCTACAACCAAGATTACTCTATCCAACAAGGGTTTCATTCAGATTTGACAGAGAAATCAAAAGCTTTTCAGACAAGCAAAAGCTAAGAGAATTCAGCACCATCACACCAGCTTTACAACAAATGCTAAAGAAACTTCTCTAGGCAGGAAACACAAGAGAAGAAAAAGACCCACAAAAACAAACCCAAAACAATTAGAGAAAATGGTAATAGGAACATACAAATCGATAATAACCTTGAATGTAAATGGATTAAATGCCCCAACCAAAAGACACAGACTGGCTGAATGGATACAAAAACAAGACCCATATATATGCTGTCTACAAGAGACACACTTCAGACCTAGGAGCAAATATGACTGAAAGTGAAGGGATGGAAAAAAATATTCCGTGCAAATGGAAATCAAAAGAAAGCTGGAGTAGCAATACTTGTAGCAGATAAAATAGACTTTAAAATAAAGACTGTTACAAGAGATAAGGAAGGACACTACATAATGATCGAGAGATCAATCCAAGAATAAGATATAACAATTATAAATGTTTATGCACCCAACATAGGAGCACCTCAATACATAAGGCAAATGTTAACAACCATGAAAGGGGAAATCGACAGTAACACAATAACAGTAGGGGACTTTAACACTCCAATTACACCAATGGATAAATCATCCAGGCAGAAAATAAATAAGGAAACACAAGTTTTAAATGACACAATAGAACAGATGGACTTAATCGATATTTATAGGACATTCCATCCAAAAACAACAGAATACACCTTCTTCTCAAGTGCACCCAGAACATTCTCCAGGACAGATCATATCCTGGGTCATAAAGCAAGTCTCAGAAAATTTAAGAAAATTTAAATCATATCAAGCATCTTTTCTGACCACAACACTATGAGATTGGAAATCAATGACAGGAAAAAAATGTAAAAACCACAAATACATGGAGGCTAAACAGTGCACTACTAAATAACCAAGAGATCACTGAAGAAATCAAAGAAGAAATAAAAAAATACATAGAAACAAATGACAATGAAAACACAATGACCCAAAACCTATGGGACGCAGCAAAAGCAGTTCTGAGAGGGAAGTTTATAGCAATTCAATCTCACCTCAAGAAACAAGAAAAATCTCCAATAAACAATCTAACTCTACACCTAAAGCAACTAGAGAAAGAAGAACAAAGAAAACCCAAAGTCAGTAGAAGGAAACAAATCATAAAGATCAGAGCAGAAATAAATGAAATAGAAACAAAGAAAACAATAGCAGAGATCAATAAAACTAAAAGCTGGTTATTTGAGAAGATAAACAAAACTGATAATCCCTTACCCAGACTCATCAAGAAGAAAAGAGAGAGGACGCAAATCAATAAAATTAGAAATGAAAAAGGGGAAATCACAACTGACACCACAGAAATACAAAGGATTATAAGAGACTACTACAAACAACTATATGCCAATAAAATGGACGACCATGAAGAAATGGACAAATTCTTGGGAAGGTACAATTTTCCAAGACTGAACCGGGAAGAATTAGAAAGTATAAACAGACCTGTCACAAGTAATGACATTGAAACTGTAATTAAAAATCTTCCAACAAACAGAAGTCCAGGACCAGATGGCTTCACAGGCAAATTCTATCAAACATTTAGAGAACTAACACCTATCCTTCTCAAACTCTTCCAAAAAATTGCAGAGGGAGAAACACACCCAACTTCATTCTACAAAGCCACCATCACCCTGATACCAAAACCAGAAAAAGATATCACAGAAAAGAAAATTATAGACCAATATCACTGATGAACATAGATGCAAAAATCCTGAACAAAATACTAGCAAGCAGAATCCAACAGCACATTAAAAGGATCATACACCATGATCAAGTGGGATTTACCCCAGGAATGCAAGGATTCTTCAATATACACAAATCAATCAATGTGATACATCATATTAACAAATTAAGGAATAAAAACCATATGATCATCTCAACAGATGCAGAAAAATATTTGGACAAAATTCAACTCCCATTTATGATAAAAACTCTCCAGAAAATGGGCATAGAGGGAACCTACCTCAACATAATAAAGGCCATATATGACAAACCCACAGCAAACATCATTCTCAATGGTGAAAAACTGAAAGCATTTCCACCAAGATCAGGAACAAGACAAGGATGTCCACTCTCGCCACTCTTATTCAACATAGTTTTGGAAGTCCTAGCCCCGGCAATCAGTGAAGAAAAAGAAATAAAAGGAATACAAATTGGAAAAGAAGAAGTAAAACTGCCACTGTTTGCAGATGACATGATACTATACATAGAAAATCCTAAAGGTGCCACCAGAAAACTACTAGAACTAATCAATGAATGAATTGATGAGCTAATGAATTTGGTAAGGCTGCAAGATACAAAATTAATGCACAGAAATCTCTGGCATTCCTATACACTAACAATGAAAAATCAGAAAGAGAAATTAAGGAAACAATCCCCTTTATCATGGCAACAAAAAGAATAAAATACCTAGGAATAAACCTACATAAGGAGGCGAAAGACTTGTACTCAGGAAACTATAAAACACTGATGAAAGAAATCAAAGATGACATAAACAGTTGGAGAGATATATCGTGTTCTTGGAATGGAAGAATCAATATTGTGAAAATGACTATACTACCCAAAGCAAAAATCTACAGATTCAATGCAATCCCTATCAAATTACCAATGGCATTCTTCACAGACTTAGAACAAAAAATTTTACAATTTGTGTGAAAACACAAAAGACCTTGAATAGCTGAAGGACTCTTGAGAAAGAAAAACGGAGCTGGAGGAATCAGGCTCCCTGACTTCAAACTATACTACAAAGCTACAGTAATCAAGACAGTATGGTACTGGCACAAAAACAGAAATGTAGATCAGTGGTACAGGTTAGAAAGCCCAGAGGTAAACCCATGCACATATGGGCACCTAATTTATGACAAAGGAGGCAAGAACATACAATGGAGAAAAGACAGCCTCGTCAATAAGTGGTGCTAGGAAAACTCGACAGCTACATTGTAAAAGAATGAAAATAGAACACTACCTAACACCATACACAAAAATAAACTCCAAATGGATTGAAGACCTAAATGTAAGACCAGACACTATAAAACTCTTAGAGGAAAACATAGGAAAAATACTCTTTGACATAAACCACAGCAAGATCTTTTTTGACCCACCTCCTAGAGTAATGGAAATAAAAACAAAAATTAAAAAATGGGACCTAATGAAACTGAAAAGCTTTTGTACAGCAAAGGAAACCCTAAACAAGATGAAAAGAGAACCCTCAGAATGGGAGAAAATATTTGCAAATGAAACAACAGACAAAGGATTAATCTCCAAAATATACAAACAGCTCATGGAGCTCAATATCAAAAAAACAAACAATTCAATTTAAAAATGGGCAGAAGACCTAAACAGACATTTCACCAAAGACGACATACAGATGGCCAAGAGGCACATGAAAAGATGCTCAACATCACTAATTATTAGAGAAATGCAAATCAAAACTACCATGAGGTATCACCTGACACCAGTCAGAATGGCCATTATCAAAAAATCTAGAAACAATAAATGCTGGAAAGAGTGTGGTGAAAAGGAAACTCTCCTGCACTGTTGGTGGGAATATAAATTGATACAACCACTATGGAGAACAAACAGTATGGAGGCTCCTTAAAAAACTAAAAATAGAACTACCATATGACCCAGCAGTCCCACTACTGGGCATATACCCTGAGAAAACCATAATTCAAAAAAGAGACTTGTACCACAATGTTCACTGCAGCTCTATTTACAATAGCCAGGACATGGAACCAACCTAAATGTCCATTGACAGATGAATGGATAAGGAAGATGTGGCACATATATACAATGGAATATTACTCAGCCATAAAAAGAAATGAAATTGAGCTATTTGTAGTGAGGTGGATGGACCTACAGCCTGTCACACAGAGTGACGTAAGTCAGAAAGAGAAAAACAAATACCGTATGCTAACACATATATATGGAATCTAAAAAAAAAAACGTTACTGATGAACCTAGTGGTGGGGCAGGAATAACAACATAGACATAGAGAATGAACCTGAGGACACGGAGGGGGAGGGGGAAGCTGGGGTGAAGTGAGAGTAGCATGACATATGTACACTACTGAATGTAAACTAGTCAGCTAGTGAGAAGCAGCAGCATGGCACAGGGAGATAGGCTCAGTGCTTTGCGATGACCTAGAGGGGTGGGATAGGGAGGGTGGGAGGGAGGCTCAAGAGGGAGAGGATATGGGGACATGTGTATGCACATGGCTGATTCACTTTGTTGTACAACAGAAACTAACACAGTGTTTTGAAGCAATTATACTCCAATAAAGATCTATTAAAAAAAAAAACCACCAAATAGCACTCATAGCCTAAATAAATAAATAAATACATCACAATTCCCTTAAGTTCACCCAAATCATCTCCTGTATCACTAATAATTTGTCCCCCACCCTCAGGGCAGCACCAATCTGGACCAGTCTTGTAGTCTAGAAGCACCAGTCAATTCCAAGCGGGCCTGCGTCTGCATAGGCACTTGCCCAAACGAACTACTAATCTGACTCCAAAACTCTATGGTAGCCGCTGGAGCTTGACTGAAGCTTCTGCAGGGGCTCAGGGGAGGGGAAGCGCATGCAGTGAAACTTACTCGAAATCCTCCATTCCCACCTGGCCCTCCCCCTGGTCCCACTTCCTGGCAGGTGTCAAATGTCTTCCTCAATTCCACCCAGTCCCCAAAAATAAGCCTCATTTTTTTTTTTAATTAAAGTTTTTGCAATCTCTCAGCCACACAGCTGCCCCTGGACAGAGCATTTTGATCCAGCTTTCCAGTCACCCGCCTCTGTCACAGCCTCACATGTGTGGGAGCCCAGAGACAGAGACCCCTACTTGGAAGGTAAGAAAAGAAGGGAGGATGGCAAAACTCTTCTTTATTTTCAAATCCTTGTCACTCAGGAGACTGAGGCCCAGAGAAGGTAACAGAGCAGCCCCAAGGTCAGCCTTAAACCGATGGCAAACCTGGGGCTGGAACCCTGGTGGCCAAATTCCAAGTCCATTTTCCCCAGTGGAGGCACTGAGCCCGGTCCCAGGCACGGCAGCAGGGAGAACCCAGGCCTTTCTCTCTAGGAAATGAAATGACCTCCTTTCTTTCCCCCCCACCCCAGTCCCTGCCTGAGCCCCACTCTAAGCCCCCCACCATAAGAAACAGGATTTACAAGCCAGCTGCTATAATCCCTTTAAAATGAGGTTTGGGGACTATAGGGACTCTTGGGGCATTTAATTTTTTCAAAACAATATTCCTGGCTCAAAAGCTAAGATTTCACCGTTCTCAGGGGAGTCAAGACAAAGATGGGCCAGGGTGGCCAGGGCCCCAGAGTCCCTTCAGGGGCGAGAGGACACCCCCTGAGTTTCTCCCGGGGCTCCCAGGGCAGGCTAAGTAGGAAGAGGTGCTATTGCTATGTGGGAATCCAGACATCTCTTTCCAGTGCCTGCCAGCAGGCACTGGAACAATTGCAACAATATCTCCGCCACCCCAAAAAAGCTCTCCCTTCCATGCTTAAAAATGAACTCGGGCTTCCCTGGTGGCACAGTGGTTGAGAGTCCGCCTGCCGATGCAGGGGACACGGGTTCGTGCCCCGGTCCGGGAAGATCCCACATGCCACGGAGCGGCTGGGCCCGTGAGCCATGGCCGCTGAGCCTGCGCGTCCAGAGCCTGTGCTCCGCTACGGGAGAGGCCGCAACAGTGAGAGGCCCGCGTACCGCAAAAAAAAAAATGAAGCTTCAAATGCACAGCTCACATACAGAAATTAGTTCTAAGGTGTTATAACTGACAGCTCATCCCTCCTGACAGAGTCAGTCTTGATGGAGCAAGGGAGGCATGAGACCCCCCAAAGATGGAAAATGATGGAAATAGGAATGACAAGGAGATGGGCAGAGATGGAGAGGGAGGAGAGGGGGTGGGTAAGGCTGCCTAAGAGAAATACTGTGAAGTGCCCCCTCCGCAGGACTTGAAGACCCTGGCTCTCGTGGTTTGTGACCTGGGGCGAGTCACTTCAGCTGAGCAGTATTTTGGGAACCAGGCCTCTGCCTGCCAAGCCATCCCACTGGATAGCTATTATAGTGAACAACTTAGAATGACCAGCTCACTCCAGTTTGCCTAGGACTTTCCTGGTTGTAGTGCATCCCAGGGCAGCCCCTTAGTCCCACGCAAACAGGATGAGTTGGTCGTCCTGAGCCACACCCACCTCCATTCTGGCCCCGCCCCCCTTTCCCAGCTGGCCTGATGAGCCCTCACACAGCTCACCCCATCCTCTGCATGGCTGATTCAGCAGGTTTGGGGTGAAACTCAGGGCTGTGCATTTTCATCCAGCTCCCCTGCCAGGGATTCTTCTCCCCTACCAGGGATTCAACTGGGGCAACACTAATTTAAAGGAGCCTCTAGCAAAACACTGAAAAAATGCTGCCATTTGCTGAGCAATGGCGCGTGCCCAGCACCAGCCAGGCTGAGTGCTGTTCTCCCCTGTGCCCCCCTGTGAGGTAGGTGTGGTTATCCCTATTTTACAGATGGGAAAACTGAGGCTCTGAGAGGTTAAGTGACCTGCCCAAGGTCACAGGGCTAGGAAGTGGTGTTTCCTCCCAGGTCTTTCTCATTCTGGAACCCACGTTCTTGTTTTCAGGGTATAAAGTAAAGCAGGGATTGGCAAACTTTTTTCTGTAAATATTTTTCAGTTTTGTGGGCCGTCAGACCTCTGTTGTAACTACTCCTCTCTGGTTATCGTGTGAAAGCAACCGTGGACAATACATACTGGAGTGGATGTGGCCATGTTCCAATAAAACTTTATTTATAAAAATAGGCATCAGGTGGGATTTGGCTCCCAGGCCGTAGTTTGCTGAGCCCTGGGGAAAGCACGCTCACAAGCTTGTCCACACCATCACCCACCACAGACACTCCTGAGAACAAGAACAGGAAGACAAATCCAGGTTGTCTCGCGGATCCCAGACCTGCCCAGGTGGCCACAGCTGCCAACCCCCACCCCCCCACCCCACTTTCTCCCCGTGGCCCTGGAGGTTTCCTTCTCTGAAGTGTTTAGACCCAGCCCCTGGGGGCAGACAGGCGCATATGCATGTCTTTCTGCTGGGCCCACCTCACTAGAGGATTAGGCTGTCCTGAGGTCAAAGATAGCTCTCTTAGCCTCCTGGAGTCCCCTGCACTCTGCCCCCAACGCACCCCAAACCCTGAAGGACTGGATTCTGGGACAGAGTCAGCCCAAAGACGCAAAAACTCAGGGCACAGTAAACCCCACTAAGGCCACAGTCACTACATGCAGGGGAGGTCGGGGGGAGCTTTTCTGGCCGTCACCATCTAGAGGCAGAAGGTTGAGCCTCCGGAGCCCGCTGCCTCCCCCGTTTATAGCCCAGGCTGCGGCCGCTGATGGTCTGATGGCCAAGAAGCTGTGACACAGTCCGTGTAAGGTTCCAAGCGGGGGACCTTTCAACATCACTGTCCCCTCTAACCGCCTGCTAATGTGCACCCGGGGTGGCGGGGTGCAGCAGCTTCAATCGGCCTGCTTAGTCCGGGGCTCACACTCCCCCTCCCAGGGGGCGGAGCAGGCACGGAGCTGCTGGAGGGCTATTTGCCCTCAGGTCCCGGGCCCACCTGGGAAGACTCCCTTCTCCTCCCAGGACTCATTGCCCACCTCCCTTTCATCTGCAAGGCATCCTGTGGCCTGCCCCGTGGGCACCGATGCCAACCCCCAGCAGACACTGGGGCCCGAGGAGAGCATTCATCACACTGCCACCCACTGCACCCACACGCTGCTCGCACCCCTCTGAAGAGGCCTCACCGAAAAGGCCAGTGGAGGCGAGGAGTTGAGGTGCCAGAGGCTGCTGGGTCCTGGCGGGGCACACGTGCATCCGCGTCCCTGTGAGAGCCGCGTGTGTCGGTTGCGCCATCTGCGTGTCCAGGTGTGTGAACACATGTGCCTACGCGTGTGGTGTGTGTGTGGGGACGTTATGTGTGGGGACGTCCATGTCCGCTGGGTGTGTGAACCAGCTCCTGGGGCCTGTGCGACAATACATGTTGCATATGGGTGTGTAGGGGCCACATGCACCTGTGTGCATCTAGATATGTCTGAGCATCTCAGCTGGGTGCGTCTGCATATGAATGTGTTAAGTGTGTGTGTGTGTGTGTGTGTGTGTGTGTGTGGCAGAGAGAGGTAGACCCCTGTGTTCACACTCAAAGAAGCTCTGGCTTTAAAATAATTAAGTTCTGACTCAATGACCCACGGGCATCCAGTCTTATCTTGAAAATTCCTGGCTCATTCACAAATACGGTAGGAGAGCATCATTTCAGTCATAGCTTTTTCAAGTACTTTACATGGTGCCTTATTTCACCCCCCAAATGTGCTATGAGTTCAGTGATTGAATTCATGGCCCCAAGTAACGACCTGCCCTTTGCAATATAACTTTGTTTCAATTCCCATGCAGAGGTGGAGTCTATTTCACCTCCCCTTCATGTGGGCTAGTCTGGGACTCTTGCCTTGGCCAGTAGAATGGGGTGGAAGTGATGGAGTGCTAGCTCTACACCTAGGCTTCTGGAGGCCTGGCAGCTTCCACTCGCTTGCATGGAACTGTCGCAGCGCTGTGAAGAAGCCTGGGCCAGCCAGCTGGGGGATGGAGACATAGCTCTGCATGTGTGGTGTGCCAGGTGGCCTGTGTAGCATCTTCATATACGTGTGCCTGTAGTGACGTACCTGAAGGCAGCTGGGACCATTCCAGACCTGCCCATAGTCAGCTGACACCCAAGGACGTGAGGACCCAGCAGAGACGAGCAGAGCTGCCTGCTCAGCCCACAGCTGCCTGCCCCCCAGAATGCAGACTCATGAGCAGGAATCGATGCTCGTTGTCTTCAGCTGCTCGGCTGTGAAGTGGTAGCTCCTGAGGAGGCAGGTATCATTATTCTTCCCATTTCACAGATGAGAAAATTAAGAATAAGTAAAAACTTCCCAGGTTCTCATGGCTTAAATGTAAACAGAGGTAGGATTCAAACCCACCTAGTCTGGCCCCAGGGTTCAGGAGGGTCTTAGCCAGCCCAGGTTGCCAAATAAAACAGCACAGACTGGTAGGACTTAAACAACAGAACTTGATTTTTTCACAGTTCTGGATGCTAGAAGTTCAAGATCAAAGTGCCATCAGGGTTGGCTTCGGGTGAGGCTTTCTCCTGGGCTTGTGGACGCCACCTTCTCACTCTGTCCTCTCACAGTCTTTGAGCATGTGGAAGAGATCTCTGGTGTCTCCTCCTCTTCTTAAAAGTTCACGAGGGCTTCCCTGGTGGTGCAGTGGTTGAGAGTCCACCTGCCGATGCAGGGGACACGGGTTCGTGCCCCGGTCTGGGAGGATCCCACATGCCGCGGAGCGGCTGGGCCCATGAGCCATGGCCACTGAGCCTGCGCGTCCGGAGCCTGTGCTCCGCAACGGGAGAGGCCACAACAGTGAGAGGCCCGCGTACTGAAAAAAAAAAAAGGACACGAACCCTATGGGAGTAGGGCCCCACATTTATAACCTCATTTAACCTTAAGGCTTCGTCTCCAAATTCAGTCACCTTGGAAGTTAGGGCTTCGACATATGAATTTGGGGGTGGGTGGGGTACAATTCAGTCCAGAGCAAGGAGTGAACCTCTTTACCCAGCCACCTTCACAGCCACAGTGCAGGCCACAAGTAGGAATGATGACCTACATCTTACAAGGAACCTGAAGGCCCTAGAACTCAGCTCTGGGCCGCCGTGCGGGTGAGGAACACAGCGAGGATACGGCTCAGGCTGTGTGCTCACAGCGGCCACGCCAGTCCCAGCGTACAACATCCCTCTTCTGGTTCTCCTCGGGCAGAGAAGTCCTGAAGGACTAGGGGCTGCATCTCTGCACCCTCCGTCCTTGTGTTCTTGTGCCTGGCAGGAGCCTGGCCCGGGGTGGAAGCTTTGATCCAGAATCTGCACCCTTCCCAGCCTTTCCCGGGGCATGTGCTACACTATTTCCCCAGATGAATTAAGTCCCAGTTGCCCATGGTAATCAACTTGATAAGTCACCCTTTACCGGTTTCCTCCCCTTCCCTCTCTCAATTCCCCACTCCTCTGCTGGTGTTTCCTGGGATCACCCCGTGCATCAACTACTTGCAGTGGACACCTCATCTCTGGGTCAGCTTCTGGAAGAACCTATACTTAGAGACCTCCAGAAAGGACATCTTTTCTCCCCTGAGAGCCTGGCAGGAACTGGTCCAGACCCTCATGTCTGAGCTGATTCAAAGAATCCCAAGGCAGCATCCTCTAGAAGCTCCAGAGAGATTTACTTCTGCTCACCCCCTTGACCAAGGCTGGAGACCCCCAAGCTAGGGGCAGCTTCATCTTGAGCCGGGGTCATTTCTCACATTGGGATATCCCACAAGAGGTCACACTTGTGGCCAGAGCATAGCTGGGAACAAGCATGACCCAGTTGACCGTGCCAGAGGCCTCGCTTCCTAAGACTTTCCTTTGCGTGTTGAGTGGCTCATACACAGGCCTGTAAACAAGGCCACATCCGGACCAGCGCCTCTCTTGACCTGCCAGGTCCTGCCAGACAACGGGGCCCAGGGTTTCTCTCCCTGAAGGGAAAAGGAAAGTTCCAATGTTCTCTTGCTCTTCTCTCTCTCTGGGCCCTCCAGGGCCTTTCTGACCATTACCCAACAGATAAGGACTTTCTTACCTCAGAAATGCCCTCAAAATCAGCAAAACGCTAAGAATGTGCTGACCCCGAGCCCGCGCTGCTGGGCCCAGACCTCAGCAGGGGCTGCTCCCGGGAGCATCTCCTTTCTGTGGTGGCTGGATTTTCCCAGCCCTGCCAGGGATGGCCAGTAGATTTCTCGTAATCGGTTTCTCAGCCCATGTCCCTTTTTAACATTATAAGTTTTTAAATGTTCTTTTATTTAAAAAAAAAAGGGGGGTGGAATAACAAGGGGAAAAACGGGCAACTATAAACAAAACATAAAAGTTGTTTAATGGACGACATAATGAGGCCGCCAAGAAACAGCTTGGCATTGACTTTCCCTGACATTTCACCTATTAAATTATGGACGAGCTCAGATTTTTTTCTTCTTCTTTAGTCCAGTAAGATACTTTAATGAAGAAAAAAGCTGCTGTTGTCTGAGCTCCGCATGGGCCCAAGTTCCTTGACAGGCAAATGGCGGTGCTTGGAGGGTGAGGGGGCCTGGAGGTATAAGATGCCTCCTGATTTGGGGACCTGGGGGTGAAGCCCAAGCCAGGACCTAACCCTGTAAGCCTCTGATGGGCTGTCTGGTTCTGTTTCTGAAGTCAAGGTCAGGAGCCTGGTAATGTGGGGGGAATCCTTTGGGTGGGGTTGCCATGAGAACACAGAAAGATCTAGAGCCAGCCAACTGCTTTCAGGAAAATCTAGGTTGGTAAGTCAAAATACAGGGTCTTGAAGTATAATTCACAAATCCTGGTACTAACCCTGTCAGGGAGGCAGTAGGATCCCCATTTAACAGATGAGGAAACTGAGGCTCTGAGACGTTAAATGACTTGCGGAAGGTCAAACATTGTGTTTAATTGGCAAAGACAGAATTCTCTTCCCATCCCAGATGCTTCCAAAGCCCACCTTCTTTTCATTATACGTGCTGCCACCATCTGCATGGCCCCAGGCACCAGGGAGCGGCAGGGCAGTGTGAGTAGCTGGCTCCACAGCGCGGGGCAGTGCCACGTGGAGGAGACAGCCACAGCCTCCCTGTCCTAAAAGTTCTCCCCATCCGTAGGGCCCAAACCCACTTCCTTTTATACCCAGTGCCCCCTTCTCTCCCTCTCTCATTTCCCTTATAAATCTTGTTTTCAGTGCCTTCATTTATAGAGAGGTGTCAACAGTTATTAACTGCTTAAAGTCAAACCTCTCCCAGGAGTATTTATATCTTGGAAAGGATGAAAGTCTAAAACTGAAGTCACAGAGCCGTGATAGGGCACTTCAAGCATGTGGCAGGCTTGGGAATAGACAACTTCAAGCCTTTTTGGCTGCTGAATAAAATACCATAGGTCTCTTGTGTAGGTCAGTCTGGGAGTGTGAGAGCCAAGGATGGTTACGGATCCCAGAAGGGGCAGCCTACGTTAGGTCTCCTGAGTCATTCTGCCCACATGCATGACTTTGACACGCGACTGACAGCGGGAGTAGGGGGAAGTGGGCGGCGGGGCATGCCCAGGCTCACGGACTCCAAGGAATCTGCTTTCCCCACCCTGATATATAGCTCCAATGGTAGGTATAGCCAGTGGGCTAGGACCATTCAAACATTTTACCTACCCAAAGACGGAAAGATGGTCCTTCTGACAATCCAGGAATCAAAGCTTTGCCACTTCACCCTTAAAAGGACCTCACATGTACCAATAACCACCAAAAACCTCCAGAAAGGTTAGAGCCGCCATGTGCCAGCCCCAGTGCCAGGTGCTCTACTTGCCTGATAACACTGATAATGCTGATGCCATTTATTCTTGACTTATAAATGGGGAAACTGAGCCACAGAGAGGTAAAAGAACTGGCCCAAGATCACACAGGCAGAGCTGGGACTTATTCTAGTTCTTCATGGTCTGTAACCCCAGACCTCTCCAGGAAGAGCAAGAATGCAGACTTGCCTTGCCCAGGAGGCCACACGGGCTTAGCTGAGTCTGCCCCTTGAGAGACGGCTTTAGTCAGGAGGAAGTGGATCCCCCTTAGTGGGCTCCTGCTGTTTCCAGCAGTCCAGTTCCACTTCCCACTGTGATAACAACACCACATTTTCCCCCTTTCACTCCCCAGCCCCTAATATGGGCACATGACCCAGGCCTGGCCAATCAGGTGACTTCATCTTCCCAGACCACAATGATTGGTTCAGGAAACCGCGTGTGATAATTCAGGCCAATGAGAGTCAGGCTTGAAACTTTTGCTGGACCGGCTGGGAAGGAGGTGTGCTCTCTTCCTGGGTTCACTAGGCTGCTCGGAAGGAGATCCTGGAGCTGCTCGTGACTACCTTCATACTGTTTGGGAATGAAGCAAAACAGAGGAAAGCAGAGCCAGGAGACAGAGAAAGACAAATTCCTGATGGCATAATTAGAGCTCTGGGTAGGCTGCCCCCCCCCCCCCCCCAACCGGGATCAGGTTCATTAGCCTGAATCAATGGGATCCTCACACTTACTTTCCCCTGACCTAAAATACAGGATAAGATACAGGAAATTTGAATTTCAGATAAACAACAAAAATAATTTTTTGTATATCCCAGATATTGTATGAGATACACCTATACTAAAAAAAAAAAAAAAAAAGTTATCTGAAATTCTGGGTTAACTGGGTGTGCTGTATTTTTATTTGCTAAATCTTGCAAACCCTCCCTGACCCCACAGGTAATAGTGCACTATGGGAGGCCCCATGCAGGCCGTCTCCTACCAAGGCCACTCTAGGGGGCAGGGTTCATCTGTGTCCTCTGTCCCTCCTCCCCTGTGCCAGTCTTCCTGAGCATAGCTCCTGGAACAGTTCTCCCTTCCCCCTTTCTCCCTCCACACAAGGATTATCAATAATTTGTTCAGTCCAGGGACATAGATATTTATTATCTTCCTTTTACAGATGAGAAAACTGAGGGTCAGAAAGGTTAACTAAGTTTAACAATTACAAGTAAATGGCAGAGTCCAAATACAGAATAAATGGCAGAATTCCATCATTGGCACTGAGATCTGCCCATTCCCTCATGGCTGCCTGAAAGCTTGGCCAAGACCTTGACACTTCCACCCTAACTCCATTATATTGTCATCCACAGACACCGTAGCCCCAACAGGAGGCTCCCAGTGTCCTCTTCAGGCCAGTGACATGATTGGAAGAGCCCTGGACCATGGATAAGGACATTGGACTGAATTAGACTTTGCTTTTCAGCCCTAGGGTGACACCAGGCCAATCGCTTCCAGGGGTGGGCAGCCCTGGTTCATCTGCAGGAACCCTCTGTCTATTAGGGCAACCTCACCACATTCCAAAGCACAGAGGGAAAAAAATCTCAGTGCCCTGCCTATCCCCAGATGACCGAGGTGGGAACAGGATCCACACCTACAAACCATGGAACCCCACCCTCCAGTCCACTGTGATTGGTCCAAGAATTGGGCTTTGCTATATGGATGCTGGCAGAGATCCATATGAGTATCTCCTCCTCAGGATCCCAAGCTGTCAGCACCATGCATGCCTCAGGCTTCCAGTGGGTATCTTTTCCACCACAGGGAGAAAGCTTACCTGAGAATGAAGCTACACAGAGAAAAGCAGAGTCAAGAGGTGGAAGAGACAAAGACATAGAGCTCCTGGATCCAGCCATGCCTGAAGACAGTGACCCCTGGAATTCCTGGTTACAGGTAAGCAGGGCAGTGTTTATATGGCCTCTGAAACCCAGACCTTAGGAAATCTAAGCCAGAGGCAAGGAATATCTGGACCTGACTGCTTTAGGGGGAATTAAAAAAAATAAAACTATAAAATCTTGATTTTCAAAATACCAATATATCACTTACTTTTTACTTCTCCAGCTGTGAATTTTGTCAGAAGCTGGGGTTTTTGTGTATTTTTTAGTTTTGCTGCTTCTTTTCCTCAGTGTGGAGATATTTTGAAAGCCAATATTGAGGTAGATAAGAGTCCAGGGAAGGGAGATGAAGGAGAGAGCTACTCCAGGAAGAAAGGGGGTGCAATCCCCCAGACCTACCTGCCGCAGGCTAGGGGAAGCAGAATGCAGGGAAGAGATCCATGGAGCAGGGGAGACCATGTCCTTTACTCACGGCTCCTGGGTACCCAATGCCAGCTTAAGCTCCCTGAAAAACCTTCTCTCAGGAAAGATTGGATCCCAGTTTTCAGCAATTTTGGATTAAATTTATTGTCATTAATATTAAAAATATTTTCACTAGTTTGGACTTAAGTGCAACAACCCAGCTCTCCTCTTCGCTAGGTATTCAGTCTGATCTCCAGCTGTAATAAAAGTGTTAGCACCTGGAAAAACAATATCAAGCCTCAGATTTGGTTGTGGGATTGTTTCTTTAGGATGAAGAGAACTTTCCTCCAGAATCCTTTGGGCCACTGTTTCTCAGGGTGTAGCCTGTGGACAGCCTGCAGCACAGTTACCTAGAGAGGCCTTAATTTCTAGGCAGATTCCTGGGCCATACCTCAAACCTACTGAGTCAGAATCTTCCAGGAGAGGGCCCAGGAGGAGTCTGCAGCATAATCACTGGCCCCCCTTTACCCCCACCCCTAGATGACTCTTTTTTTTTTTTTTTTTTTTGCGTTACGCGGGCTTCTCACTGTTGTGGCCTCTCCCTTTGCGGAGCACAGGCTCCGGACGCGCAGGCTCAGCGGCCATGGCTCACGGGCCCAGCCGCTCCGCGGCATGTGGGACCCTCCCGGACCGGGGCACGAACCCGTGTCCCCTGCATCGGCAGGCGGGCTCTCAACCACTGCGCCACCAGGGAAGCCCCCTAGATGATTCTTAAGCAGAACAAAGTTTAAGACCTGCTAACAAAAGCCAAGAGGCAGCTGTCTCCCTGCCCAGGTCCACAGGACCCTGGCTGAGGTTAACATGGAGGATGGAAGTAAAAGCTGGAGTAACAGCCTGAGCATGTAATGCCTAGGAACCATGAGGCTGTCTTCCATCAGGATTGGAATCAGCCACATTCTCTCCACAGCACAGTTTTGCTTTGTTTTTTGGGTTTGTGTGTGTGTGTGTGTGTTGTTTTTGGATTTTTTTTTATTTGTTTTGTGTTTTGGGGAGCTGCACCAAGTGGCTTGTGGGATCTTACTTCCCTGACCAGGGATCAAACCTGGGCCCTCAGCAGTGAAAGTGCAGAGTTCTAACCACTGGACCACAAGGGAATTCCCCATAGCACAGATGTAAGATCACAATAGAGAATGTGCCTGACTGGAGTGATCCAGGAATGCAGTACCAGTGCCTGCTGGGCAGAGTCTGAGCTTGGTCCTGGCTCTGATACCTGCTAACTGTGTGGTCCTGGGCAAGTCACTTCCCCTTGCTGGATCTCCCTTCCCAGTTTGTCAAATGAGGAGGCTGGACTACGCTAGTCATTGTCAAAGGGTTTTTAAGCAGCAGAGCTTTTTCTCCAGTAAAGCCTGACATGGGCCCTGATAAGTGAAGAGGACCTACTCTGGTTGAGGCAAGCTGGGGAGCTGAATCAGTTAGAATGCAAATTCCCCTGATAGGAACCTATCTGTGTCTCTTTCTCTGTCTCTATCATCTCTAACTATGTCTCCCTATCATCTAAACGCGAGCATTCCAGGGCTAACTTGATGATTCCCAGTCTCCTTCTGCCGGGTTGCTCTGCCATCCCTAGGCAGCTGCCCTTGTCCTCATGGTCAAGACTGGATAACTAGCAGAAACTAACACACCATTGTAAAGCAATTATACTCCAATAAAGATGTTAAAAAAAAAAAAAAAAAGACTGGATAACCACCAGCAAGCTCAGATTCCAGCCAGTGAAAGGAAGGACATGCCCCTTCCTTTTAAAATCATGACCCATAATTGTACACATCATTTCTACTTATATCCCCCTTCTTTCTTCCTGGCAGGGCCCCATTTTATCAGGGGGTTATCTATCCCCTACAACTCAAACAAGCATGGCCCCATCTCCAGCTGCAAAGGTGTATCCCCACTGGTCTAAGCCAACCACTGTAGTCCATTTCCCTGCCTGGGATTGATTTAGACATGTGCCCGTGACTCAGTTCTGACCAGCAGGATTGAGGAGAAATATACTGGGGGTTTCTGGGAAGGATTTCTCCACTGATGTACGAAAGACACCCTCTTATTCATCGGCAAGTGTCTCGTCTGCCTGGGGTGCCTGGAACTGCTACAGCTACGTTGACCACCATGAGGGGAATTATCTGGAGGAGAAGCCAACCCGCTGAGGACGCACAGCAAAGAGGCCTCAATCACTCCACTCCAAGTACTACCCTACCCCAGGGACTTTGCACATGCAGTGCCCACTGCCAAGAACACTTTCCCCAGATCTCTTCGAGCTCATTCCCGTACTTCATTCAGGTCTCAGCTCAAATGTCAGCTCCTCAGAAGGATTTCTCTGACTTCTTTCCCGTCCTTTACTCTCTTTTCCCGTGGCTTTTTTTTTTTTGACATTATGTTATTTATATATATTTTATATATATATATATATATATATATATATATATACATACACAATGTGGGTATATAATATATATATACACAATGTGGGTATATAATATATATGCACACACTCTGTTCATTTATATATATACACAATATATGATATATATTTATATAAATATAATATATATACACATTATATATGCACACTATATATTATATATGCACATTAAATATACATATACATATGTATGTATTGTATATATATGTATAATGTACACACACTATATATTATACACACACACACACACACACACACACACACACACTGTATGTTGATTATCAGTCCTTAACACAAGAATACAAGCTCCAAAAAGTCAAGGACCTTTTTTTTCAGCACTGTAACCCCAGGGTTTAGGAGAGTACCTGGCATCTAGAAGGTACCCAGTAATATCTGATGGATGGAAGGCAGGAAGGGAGGAAGGAGACCTGTATTCTTGGTGACACTGTGGAGCCTCTAAATTAACCAGCCCTCAGGGCTCCTGGTTGCTTGTAATGATAAATAGCCCTTATTAAATAAGTTTAAGCTGGTTGATTTGGGGGTTTTGGTCACTGGCAGCTGAGAGCTCCCTATCACAGGCGTCTGTAGAGCTCCCTCTGTCTGGGATGCCCTTCCCTAATGAGCCTCCCTGGTGGCACCTCCCCTTCCAGGTTTGGCTACCATTCTGTGTGCTCTCCAGGGTGCTCTGGTAGAAGCTGTCGCACAGGGGCTTTGGAAGCAGCAACATCAGGGGCAAATTCCATTTCCGCCACTCACCAGCTGATGATCTCTGGCAAGTTACTTAGTTCTCTGAGCTTCAGTCCCCTTCAACTGTAAGAGGAAATTCAGTGAGGTACTGAGAGGACCTCAGAGTCCAGTGGATCTGGGTAGAAGACCCCAGTGACCACTTTCGGGCAGTGCAGCCTGGAGCAGAGACTTCTCTCCATGCCCACTACTCCTCATCCATCAAATGGGGACAAAGACAGTGCTGACTTCAACGAATTAAATGAGGCGATGCGTAAGAACTTAGCACAGTGTTTGGCACATAATAAGTACTAAGCAAAAGATGGGGGCTTCCCTGGTGGCGCAGTGGTTAAGAACCCGCCTGCCAATGCAGGGGACGCGGGTTCACGCCCTGCTCCGGGAAGATCCCACATGCCGCAGAGCAACTAAGCCCGTGAGCCACAACTAGTGAGCCCACGTGCCACAACTACTGAAGCCCGTGC
The DNA here is from genome assembly GCF_005190385.1 of Monodon monoceros. NCBI lineage: Eukaryota > Metazoa > Chordata > Mammalia > Artiodactyla > Monodontidae > Monodon > Monodon monoceros. The sequence continues at coordinate 91,949,758 of NW_021703784.1, read as the reverse complement.
GCCCAGAGCCTGTGCTCCGCAACAGGAGAAGCCACCGCAATGAGAAGCCTGCTCGCCTCAACTAGAGAAAGCCCACGCGCATCAACGAAGACCCAGCACAGCCAAAAATAAAAATAAATAAATAAAATAAATTATTTTTTTTTAAAAAAAAAGATGATTATTAGGTGTCCATAGGCACATCTGTGATCATCCCCTTTCAGGGAAAGAGGGACCAGAAGACACAGCCCCTGCCTTCAAGAGGCCACAGAGGATGGAGCCGAAGAGGTAGGTAGGGCCAGCTCTTGTAGGATGTGCCCAGAATGGTCCCAGGAGACCTGGAGGGATTCATTTCTGACCCTCCCCAGGTGGGGTCAGCCTCCTCCCCCCCAAGGAGTCTGCACTAGGAAAGCACCTTACCCAGGTGGGCGGCCCAGGAGCCCCACTTGGCACTGACCTTGGGAAATTTCAGTCCCAGGTCAGCACCCTCCACCACCCACAGGAAGTAGCCAGGGCCACTTGCTCATCCCTCCTCCAGGCTGGGTTTTAACTGAAGGCATTAGGTTTGCTAATCGCCTGTAATCACCTTGTTTGAATTAGCATGGCAAGTGCTTCCGACTAAACGGGTCTGTTATTCCGAATAACCCTCGGTGGTTTTAATTACGTTCCCTGGAATGCGCGGCCTCCTGGCCCTCGGCTTTACTAGGGAAAGGTCCTGTAAACCGCAGGATGGGGCGTGATTCCTGACCTCGCCTCTGCAGACCCCGTAATAAAGAGAAGCAGGAGAAGGTATTTTACCCATCCAGACGTGGAATGCTCCCTCAGCTCTATTTTTAAACCCAACACAGGATGGAGGAGTTGACCCCACTGCCCATCCCCCAACCCACTCTTGGGTTCCATCTGCTTCCAGCAACCAACGGAGCTGTGGCCCACAGACCCGCAGAAAGCCCTCAGTCTGTTTCTGTTTGGCTTTGGAACAGGCCATCCCAATTCTCCCTCATTCCGTTTGGCTTATGCCAAGGCTGGAGAGCTCTTATTAACATCACCACGACTTAGAGCTGCAGAGGAGAGGGCATGCAGTGGAGCATGCGCCTCAAATTTGGGTGGTACAGAAGCACCTGGAGATCTTGTTAAAATGCAGGTTTGGATGCAGTGGGTCTGGAATGATACCCAGGGATCCTGTTTCCAGCCAGCTCCCAGGTCTGAGGACCACACTTAGAGAAACAAGGTAGCTGTCATGCTGGATGAAGAAAAGGAAACTGACATGATGGAGTCCTCTCCCAGCCAGGCCCTGTGCCAGGCTCTTTGCTGTGTTCACTCCCATTTCACGCCCTGGTCAACACCACTTGTCACCCTGGGACAGAGAAACGTTTTTCCCCATTCCCGCTCCTGAGAAAGGTGAGGCTTCAAGAGCTGCGGGCGATTTTCCAGACTGGAGACAGTAACAGGGGTAGGTTGGGGGCTCATGGCACACCCAGCCCCTGAGGTTGCTAGTGTGGGCATGGGGGAGGGGAGACATTTCCTAAGACAGGAGAGCTGCCGGGATGCAAAGCACCAGCTCTTTCCCAGCCTTCTGACCCTGTGTCCTGTGCTCCATCCACAGTGTCTAACTAGCTTGCCAGAGATGCCCTTTACCAGAGCTCAGCTCTGCAAAAGTGGGGAGAGGAAGAAGAAAACATTCATTCATTCACTGGCTGTTTCCTGGGCTCAGGGCCTGGCATAGAGGAGTGATTAAAGAAAGGAATAAGAAAGCCCCTTCTGTGTCCAGGACCTCAGCAAGATGCTGGACACACAGTGGTGAGCAGAGCAGACGCTGTGCCTGCCCCCACAGGGTTTACAGTCTGGGGAAAGTTGGGCGGAGTGCAGGGGCTAGAACTGAGGGCTTGCTACATCCGGGCCATGTGCCCCTTGCCTTGCAGACCTCATCACATCAAATCCTCACAAGCACCAAGTGAAGTGAGTGTCAGCGTCCTCAGAATTGAAGAAAATGAGGGTCAGAGAGGGTGAGTCACTTGCTCAGGATCACACAGCTGCTCGTCCAACGGCAGAGACAGAGTCTGAAGCTGGGTACACCCCACAGCCTCTCCTCTCAGTGCAGCCATCAGAATCAGGCTGAGGAGGGAAGGATTCCGAAGTCTTCAGGGTAGAGCTGACCACAAAGGGATGGTTTTGCTTAATGGCATGGGAGTGGGGGGACATTTTCCCGTCCCCACCCTGGCATCACGGTGAACCTTGAACTGCTAAATTGAGTGAGATGGGGCAGGGCAAAAGGTGAAGGGAGCCTGCTCACAGCCCACGGGGCTGGGGAAATGAGCTAATTAGGACCTTTCAGCTGTGCTGGCCCACAGCTGGGCAGCCCCAGCTGGTTCTGGGTGGACGGAGCCCTCTCTGCCCTGAGTTCAGAGGGTCAGCCCCGTCTGTCTGCTCCCCTGGGCCCACAGGTGCTGCAGCCAAGGGAAGAAGCTGGACCCACGCACCTCTGTGGAGAGATGGCTCATTTTCATCCTTTTTCTTTGGAGATGCATGGTCGTCGTGGGGATGGTGGGTTCCAGCAAGTGTCTGGTGGGGAGGCTTGTGCTCTCCTGCTCCCTGGTCTTGTTTTACCCTTGCCCATGAATCCACTGGCCCAGAGAGAGAGTTCCAGGGCTGCCAGGACATAAGGAAAGAGTCTGCCTGATTTACCACTGGCTCCCAGCACCCAACGTGGGGTCCAAATTGGGTGCTCAACAAATATATTTTGAATGAATTAAGAAAGAAACTAGCTGTGTAAATCACAAGGGTGTATACTAGCTTTTTCTGGGCAGTGTGGAAGTGACTTGGGTTTGGTTTTGCTTTGACAGGATTCATTCAATTAGCACTTACTGGTAATTATCTCTGTACCAGGCACTTGGAAGCCAAAGCTTCAGCAAGCCCCAAGGGAGCCACGGTCCAGTGATCAAGACTGTGCCTGTGTTCATAAGTATTTTCAGATTTTTCAGTCTATTACAGAGAGTAAAGGAAGGCTTCTCAGAGGAGGTGGCATTGGAGCACATCCTAAAGGGGGACTAAGGTTGATGGGATGGGGACATGGAATGGCTGTCAACTGCCAAGGCCTCAGCAGGAGCAAGGACACAGGGATCTTGTAGGTTTCAATCAGGAGAGAACATCCCTGCATGGCTCAAACCTCCATAAAATGGACATGAAGTCTCCACTCTGTGGCCTCTGCTGCTATAGTCCCTGATACACGGCTCTCGGGGGAGCAAGGGAACTTTTGATTTAATTCCAAAAAGAGACCCAAGGGAGATGAGAATGAATGTTTATTAAGTACTTATCCAGGCCCTAGATCAATAGTGGGAGTGAAAACAGACAAGGCCTTGGCTTTCTGGGAGCTCTAGTGAGGAAGAATGATGTCAACCACTCACACAACACACAGTAGATACAAACTGGGTTGCTGTGAGGGGAAGACGCAGAGTGTATCACAGGGGGAGCTGACCCAGTGGGGGCAGGGACATGGGAAAGACTTCTGGAAAAGCTGATGTTTGAGCTTCTCACATTTACTTCTAGGCCTAGCAAAGCTCAACAAATGGGAGCAAATGCAATGTTCCTGAGAGCTCACTTCATCGAGACCACACCCAGGGAAGAAAGGTATCATGATGATGCCCATTTTACAGATGAGTAAAGTGAGGATCAGAATGTCCCACGGACAGATGGAGCTGGGATTTAAACCAGGGCAGTTTCCAAAACACACTGCCTCCTGTTTCCCCAAACGTAATTTTGGGAAAACGGAATAGATTTATCAATAGATCCATAAATTCTTTAAACAAGGCAATGCATGAGAAAGCTTCCAGCATAGGCCAAGCACATGGAGACTGCCCAACAAATTTGAGGATCACAATTCTTGGGACCAGAAGGGCCCTTCAAGAGAAAGTGACTCAATGATTATTCTGGTTGTCTCTTGGGAACACTTTTTATTTCTCTAAGAGAATCACCATTCAAGGGGACAGGTAAGAGCACAGGTTAGAGCCTTTAAATGTTGTGATAGTCTTTAAATCATTACTGCGACTATTTGCAAACCCTTTGCTAAGTCTGGCTGAGAAAGAGCTGGGGATACAAGCATGGAAAAGGCTCAGGTCCTCAAGAAAATCATACCTCTAGCTAAGGAGACAAGACAGAAATGTTTGGATGTCTGAAAAATTAAATAATGCAAGAGAGAAGGGATGGTTCAATTTTTTAAAAAAGACAACAACCCATTAATTGTAAAGAGAATGGTTCAGATTTAACCCTGGGGCTGGAGCCATCCCTGAGGGGTTGCGGGTGGAAAAAAGTTTCCCAAGGAAGGAAGGATGTTGCTAGGTCTTGAAGGATGGGGAAATCTGATTAGAGGCCTGGGTGGGGGGAGCCATCCTGTTCGTTTCTATCACCCTTGAAACAAATACCTTTGGCCTGCAGATCAAGCCACATCAGCTCTCCTTAAGAACAAGACGGTTTTTTATTAAGGAAAAAAAACCCAACTTGGGGTCATTGAGAAGAGAAGAGAAGGACAAGCAGAGAATGCCCTGTGCCTTCCTGGTCCATCCAGAAAATGACCCTTCCAGAGAAAGTGGTCCCCAACAGCAGGAAGGCTGAGCAGCCCCTTCGCTGACCAAGGAAAGATTTTTCCATTTTCCTAATGTTCTACAGGAAGCCTGGTCTCACAGAGAAGAAATGCCCAAAATTGGCCCAAAAAGTAAAAAGTAAGAGTTTTCTGCTTAGAACAGCTCGAAAAACCTAGAACTTGGAGAGTAATGTGGCTCCCCTTGGGACTGGTTGATCTTGCCAATATCATGCCCATGATAGGTAAAAATTACTCAGTTCACAGCTCTGATCATGACTTGAGCCCTCTGCCCCCCATAGGCCCCCAGCACCCCGGCTGCTAGGCCAAGGAATCCTGCTTTCCCTCCTTCAAGGTCTTATCTCAAGCTCAAGTCTCAAGTCCCTTCATCAGGTGAGATGCATGCCAGGCTGAAAGCCCCCCTACCTACCCGGCTCCCCAGACACACCAACACCCACCACAGACATGGGACCATGGGTGGGGGAGAAGAGAGCTGGCGGCCTGCCCTGCCTATCCCATCTCTGCAGCAATCAGCCCCAACAAGGCAGCGAGCAGGGGGCACAGAGTGACGCTGGAGTCAAACCCTCACATATCAGTTTTGATTTCAGCTGGAATTACCTCCCTCAGCTGGATTTCAAAAGACAGCGTTACTAATGAGAAACACACAAGTTCTTGAAATGAAGTTAACTTCTTAAAAAAAAGGGGGGGGGGGCTTTTCTTTGGCTCTGTTGATATATATTAGAACCACATTGTCTAAGGGGGGAAAAAAAGCCGTTCTGCTTCTGAACAGAAATTCGGGAGTCCTACACTTGGGAAGATGCAGGAGGCTGGTGTCCCGGCCCATCGTATCTCTCAGGACTTGGAGGGTCATTTTTGGTTTTGGTTTTGGTTTTTCAGGGCGCTAGAGATTTGCAAGTTCCATTTAAAGCAGGAAAATAAAAAAGAGGGAGGGTAGAGAGTGTCTGAAGTGGGCAAAAATGAATGCAAATGGAGTTAGGATTTTTAACACACTAGTTTGATAACTTTTCGTGAGAAGCAGGCGGTGCAGAGTCAAGGGTGGATGGGTTTACAGCCTGCCCTGTCCCCTTCCGTTTGTGTACCAGGCAAGTCAGCGCACCCTGCGTAGTTCTGTCTCCATCTTTCCACAGGACCGTGATAATGCCTCCCTCACAGGGCCCCTCGGAGGACTTAAGGTGACCCTTGAGGAAGTGCCTGGTGTGTGTGTGACATTCCATCTGTGGCCAGGACATGGTACTTGGGTTGGGGATGTCACGGTCATGGGAGCTGTTGGACCCTGAGAGTGTTTTGGGGCTGTTTCCTTTGAGGACACCCTCATCTAGTTTTCTCTGGAACCCACTGGAGATGCGTGAAGCCCTTCAGCGGAGAAAGTTCTCCTGTTGAGAGCTGACAGAGCCCTTTCTCTTCCCAGAAGAGGAGGGGAGAAGGGCGTTACCCCCTCTTCTTGAGCACAGCCAAGCCGAACAAGACTTGAGGAAGACAGGGACATCCTGTGTCTTCAGAAGCCGCAGCAGAGAGGCCGTTTCTGAATGTTCCAGGGGCTGGTTCCTCCCAAAACCTCCGACCAGGCCCCTGACTATCCACTTCCTCCCTATCCACACCAGCTCATCTCTGGAAAGGCAGTGTGGACTACTGGAAGGTTCTCCAGCCCGGGAGTCAGGAGCCCCACTCCAGCCCACACTCGGCAGTGCCTTCCCCTCTCTGGGCCTCAGTTTACCTGTCTGTGCTATAAGGGAGTTGGATGAGATGATGCCCAGGGTCTCTTCCAGAGCTGGTGGCTCACCAGTCTGTGAAGGGCTGAGATGCTGTCTGGCCTGCAAAGGCTTCCAGATGCCCAACAGGGGGACTTACAGGGTCTGGGCATCCCATCTGAGTCAGCTCACAACCTTTAGCAGCTTCTGCAACTTCCTGATGCAGCTGGGCCCCTCGAGACACTGATGTAGTCAGGAGAGGGGTGGCTTGGTCCCCATCCTGGGGGGGGGTGCTTCCAGGGGATGAAAGATGCATTTGTGTGCATAGCTAATCAGAGATTCAATCCCAAGGAAAACCAAGCTTCCCAAGGGAAGAAAGTGGACTCTGTGTGTGTCCTAAAACACACTGCAGGGGCCCCTTTCCCTCTGGAGGGATGAAGACCAGTCGTGATGAAATCGGGCTTGGAAGAGGGAATGGGGATCCCAGCATGATCCAGGGCCTGTTCTTGGTTCCATGTGGCTTTGATCTATTCCTTTAGCTTCCCTGGGGCCATAGTTCTAAGAAACAGGACCCTTGTCTTTTGTCAAAGTGACCTGAGGACAAATCACAGGCACTCTTCAACCCTCCGCTCTGCCCCTCCCTGCTTCGCTCCAGGCTGGGGCTCTTTTCAAGGTCTCTGGGCCTTTAGAGGTTTTCCTGGCATCTAGAAGGAAGTGGGGAGAGGCGGTGTAAAGAGTTAGGGGTTTCTTCCCCTGGGATCAGAAATCTAGTCCCAGCCCTGCTCCTTTCTCAGCCGAGTAGCGTAAGGTCTTAACCTTTCTGAACCTCAGTTTTCCCAGCTGTGAAATGAGAATGGCCACCTGTCAGGACAAGTTCAGTGGCTGACTTTCTCTGATTGGGAGGGGCCCTTATTCGGATGCTTGTCAGATATTACACACTCTTTGCAAATCTGGAAATTGTCTAATAGCAAAGTTAGGAGTCGAGTTAGGAGTTGCCCCAAGAAACCCATCTTAGCCTTCCCACCTTGGAAGGTTCTTCCATTTCTCAGGCTGGGCCCGGCATGTGTCATCTCTGGAGCAGGCTAGAATCCTTCAGCAGACCCCCCTTGTGCCCAAATGTAGTCTAGAGGCAGGCGGTGAGGAGGGGCTGGAATCTGCAAAGCGAGAGGAAGGCCACGGGAGCACAGCGCTGGCCCCAGGATCTCACAGCTGCCCCACCTCAGAGTCAGGGGTCTTTGGGAGTTGTCCGCCCCTGAGAGGGTCAGTCAGCTGGGCTGGCACCAGCCTGCTACCCAGCAGCTGTGCCACGCCTGGCGCCTCTGAATCTGGGGGACTTCTTTTCAGCCAAAGTCAGACCCTGACCCAACCAGCCCCAAACCCTTTCAGTCACCTTGAACGAGGAATGTTTTTTTCATTAACGTCTTCCTTCTCTGCTCCCCTCCCCAGCCCCCCAAAGAGGCCCCCAAGCTTGAGCTTCCTCTCCATGTCTCTGCAACTTCATAATATCCCCAGGCAGCTGGAAGGGAGAAGGCAGTGATCTCAGCTGACAGCCATGTGCTGCAGCCCCTGCCGCCCACCCCGACCCCTCAGCTAAAAAGCTGTTTTTCTTCCCTTCGCCCACAATGGAGACAGCTCTGCGCCCAGAAGACTTCCCCCCTGATAGGACTCCCAGAAGCTTCTACCCCAGAGATGAGCTCTGAGGCAGGAAAGGCAACCTCCGTCTTATCTGCCAGGCATGTTATCAGACACTGCCTTTTTTTAATGCTCCTGTTCCCATTTGACAGATGGGGAAACTGAGGTGTCTTGTTCTGACCTTCCTTCCGGAGTGTAGGCCTTTCTTGGTGAAGGTGGGGCTGGGCCTAGGCTCTCTGGGCACCGCCCTGGCTACTCCCAGGGGGCCCCAGCCTGTCCAGCTGCTCCGCGTCTGTGCTGACCCAGCACTTCATCCGCCTCTGCTCACCACCCCGTCTTCCTCTCTCCTCCCTTCAAAAATGCTGACTTTAGTCGACAACATAACTTTACTTTGGAGGAAACTAACAGGCCTGTGGCCTAAGGAGTCAGAATGGAGCACATTTTACTTTAAAAAAAAAATGATGAAACATAATTTGGCTTTAGAGTCAAATAGCCTTTGGTTCAGATTCGGGCTCTACCATTTAGTGGCTCTGTGACTCCCCACAAGACACTTATCTTCTTTCAGTGTTGGTTCTCTCTCCTGTTAAATGGGTTTATTAGAAAAAGCACCTACATCCAAGGATTTGGGGGAGAATTAAGTGAGAATCTTAAGTGCTCAGAAAATGTTAGCTATGATGATGAAGGAAAAGAAAAAAGATGGAGAAGAGGAGGAAGAGGAATTTTTGAAGCCTCTGGATAATTATTGCAAATTGTAATCAACTACACTACATTGCCCTGAACTGCCTTCCCACCAACATCAGGAATGGAAAGAGGCAGCAAAGCCTGGTGGTTTAGAGCTGCACTGACCAACACAGTGGCCACTAGCCAATTTAGCCACTAAATTTAGCCACTAGCCACTAGCCAATTTAAATGGCTATTTAAATTAAAATTATGTTCAATCTAAAATCCAGTTCCTCAGTCACACTAGCTAGGTCTCAGGTGCTCAGAAGCCGCATGTGGCTGGCGGATCCACGATTGGACAGCACAGAAAAGTCCTAAAGCACTGGTCTAAAACCTGGGCTCTGGAGCCAGGCTGCCCAGATTCAGACCTTGGCTTTGCCACTTAATGGCCATGTGACTCTGGGCAAGTTACTTCCTTTGCATCTACCTCAGTTTCTTCATCTGCAAAATGGGGATGATAATAGTCTGTACTGCCTAGAGTTGTTACGAAGATTAAATGAATTAATATTTGTAAAGCACTTCATCAGCACCTGGCACAAAATAAGGGCTAGTCAATAAAACTGGATTACAAATTATGGAAGTTGGCAATGTGTCCCTATGTATAAATGTCAGAAGTATTGCTCTTCATACACACACACACACACACACACACACACCTCAGCACCTATCAAATTCCATACCAAGTGAGTCATGCACATGTAATATTGCCTTTAATTTTAATGCTTGAACATAATTTAAGTGACAAATATTAAGGGAAAAGAAGAGGAAAATGTATCAGAAACCAGAGATCTGAAAGATACAGCAACTGAATGCTAGATCTTACCCAGAGCTTCCTGGTGGCCAAGGTGAAAAGGAAAACATGGCACATGGTTTTGTTCTTATTGTCTGATGATCGAATGAGCTCATGCACTTTCTCTTATATAAGATCTGATCAAAAAGGAAATCTTGATATGTATGTGCATCAATGTAGAATAAAAGTCTATGATTAGACCTCTCTTCTGGCAAATTCCAGGGTTTCTCAGCTCCTACACACAAATAAGAGATACAAATCCCACTAGTGTGTGGTTTTGTCTCCCCATAACCTCTGCCCCAAAGAGGCAGAGTTTTTTAATAATCCCTGAAGTGCTTCCACTGACCCTGATCCTACCCCCAAGCCCCTCTCTCACGAAATAAGCATAGCGTGTTTCAGCCGTATCAGAGCCTGGCACCATCTGTTCCAAGCACCATGGAGGAATCACCATAGCGCTTCTTTGTCACGCAATACAACAGGATCATCCATTTCACAACCAGAGGAAATGGATTCACAGAGACTCAAGTTTCTTGCCCTCAGCAGGGAGCAAATCAGTTTCTGGACCTGTCAGAAATGGCAAGGACGCCCATGGCAGCGTCTCTGAGGCCCAGAGATCTGTGCCAACCCTGGGCCTTGCTCATGTTTAGTCTGCCTTCTGCCTGGGAGTGGGCATCAAGCTCTGGGCAAGAGGGATGTAGAGGAGCCTCAGGAGGTGCAGGATGTGGCTGCCAACAAGATGAGCCTCAAGATCATGCCAACCTGCCCCACTCTGTGGGAGGTCTGCCAGTATGCCTGTTTCACCAAAACAGTCTGCCCATCTTCTCCCCAATGCCCCACACACCCAGACCTGGCAGCCTAGTGAGTGGGGAATGAGACTGACATTTACAGGCATCAAAGTCGGGTTTGAAAAGACCCTGCAGGAAACGTCTGGGCCCAGGACCAGCCCAGGGGACACGTGTAGCACTCTGCCATAGCCGGACATCCTCCCTGGCCAGTGAGCATCCCTCCTGGGTCTCTGTCCTCCATGAAGCCCATCCCAGTGACTTCAGCTAATCTCTGCTTTTACTTATGAGCTAGCTGATAAGAGGACAGCTCCACCCTAGAGATAGACCCATTTGGAGAGGGAATTCTTAAAGCTCAAAATTCCTTCAAGGGCCAAAGTAAGGAAACTCTGCAGGTGAATGATGGGCAGGCAAGTTGCTTTGGTTCAAGACCCCTGTTATGGGCTGAATTGTGTCCCCACATGATTCATATATTGAAGTTCTAACCCCCAGTACCTCAGAATGTGACCATATATATATGGAGGTCAGGCCTTTAAAGAGTTAATTAAGGTAAAATAAGGCTATATGGGGCTTCCCTGGTGGCGCAGTGGTTGAGAGTCCGACTGCCAATGCAGGGGACACGGGTTCGTGCCCCGGTCCGGGAGGATCCCACACGCCGCGGAGCGGCTGGGCCTGTGAGCCATGGCCGCTGAGCCTGTACGTCAGGAGCCTGTGCTCCGCAACGGGAGAGGCCACAACAGTGAGAGGCCCGCGTACCGCAAAAAAAAAAAAAAAAAAAAGTGCCATATGGGTGGGCCCTAATCCAATGACTGGTATCCTTATAAGAAGAGGCAATTAGGACACAGACATGCACAGAGGGGAGCCCACATGAAGACACGGAGACGATGGTCATCTGCAAACTAAGGACAGAGGCCTCAGAAGAAACCAGCCCTCCTGACACCTTGATCTTGGACTTCCAGCCTCCAGAATTGTGAGAAAATAAATTTCTGCTGTTTACGTTGCGCAGTCTGTGGTACTTTGTTCTGGCAGCACAAACAAACGAGCACAGCTCCAATTTAGTCTCCTGACCCTCTGCAGGCAGTGGTCATTCCAGGGGGACGGGTCCCCAGCACATTTCCAGGGCAGCCCTCCCTCCAAGGAGCGCTGAGCAGACAAGTTCACTTGCCTAATTGAAGCATATACTTCTGAAATTAAATTTATGGTATAAAGTTGTGGCTATCAGGGGAAAATGCCCAAGATTTATTAAGTGGAAAAAAATATTACACAAGCGAGAGCACTGTCATGTCCACGCTATGTTAAAAATCATCTTTGTATCATATGTATATACGTATATATTAATATATTATAATGAACATTCATTCACTTGGTGACCATATCTTGATTTTTCTCTGGGAACACTCTCTTCCCCACTCTCCAGCCAGGTACTTTTTAAATCTCAGTATAGCTTACATACAGCATGGTATAAATATGTTAAGGGTCAATTCAATGCATTTTTACATATATCTATCTATCTATCTATATATATATAGATCTATCTATATCTATATATCTATATCTATATCTATATCTATCTATATCTCTCTCTCTCTCTCTCTCTCTCTCTCTCTCTATATATATATATATATATACACATCTGCATAGCTACCCCCAGATCAAGATATAGAACATTTCCAGCCCTCCTGGAAGACACCCTGTGCCCTCTCTTAGTCAATCCCACCCCCCATCCCAGTTCCAGAGGTAACCAGTTTTCTGACTTTCATCACAAAAATTTGCCTTTTACCAGGCCATATGCTCATATGCCCTGGGAAGAGTTGATTCCATGCCCCCTGTGGAGCATGTGACTCAGGCCTGGCCAATCAGAGCATCACATTCCTCTAACCACAACGTTTGGTTCAGGGGTTGGCAGAAGGTGAGCAGGGCTGAAACTGACATGCCAGCAGTGGCAGGTACTCTTTTTCACTGAGGTGCAGGTAGAAAGATAATGTATGAGCACCTGGTGCCACAGGAGGCCTCACATGGGGCCTCGAAAGAGTCAGCAGAGCAGATGACAAGGCTGAGAAATGGAGAGAAACTGGGTACATTGTTTGAGCCCGCAGATCAAGGTGCAGCCATATGAGCCAATACAACTATCTCTTTTGCTTAAGCCATCCCGCTACAACATTAATTGATGCACGTATGCACCAAGAAAAATCAGAAAGAATATATAACAAGGGCAAATTTAATCATACCCATCCTTACCTAAAACAGTTTATGGCTTTCTTTGCTCTTAGGACAAAGACCCAAAATTCTTACCATGGTCTTCACAAAACCCCAAATGCTTCTGCTGCTTCACCATAAACCAGTCCCTCCGGCCACAGTGATCGTCCCACTCCTGCCACAGTGCCTTTGCATGGACGTTTTTTCTTCCTTGACCACTCTTTCTTTCCATCTTCACATACTTAACAGATCCCAATTCCATCTTGACTCCCTCAGCAAAGCTTTCCCAGGCCTCCTCATGAAAGTCCCTTCCCCCAGTTTCATGCTTTCATATCTCTTCTTTTCGATGCAAAACACAGTTTAATTTTTACAATGGTGCAATGATTTCCCCTCTTCCTCATTCAACTGTGAGTCCCATCAGGGCACAAATGTCATCTGTGTTTGTTCACTGTTGCCCTCCCAGTGCCTAGAATAGAACCTGACACTTAGTAGGTTTGAAAACAAATTAGAATTAACTGTGGTTGGTGGGAGGGGGACAGGGGTAATATTGATATTCACTTTCTAAGTCATGTACATTCCTGTAAGTTCTACTTCTCCAGAAGTACCTATTACGTACTTTTGTAATCAGAGAACGAATTGAAGACATTTTTAAAGAGTGAAAACTAATGGTTCTTCTTCCCCCTATACATTGGCCAGATGTATTTGTTCCAGCATCAAAGCATATGAGAAATGGTCCTTTTAATTTTTTGTCATACTCACACACCTACACACACCCCATGAAACTAATGGACAGAATTATTTCCCTTTTCCATTTTGTTCCCACAGATTTTTCTAAATCTTCACTGCTTGCTGCTGTGTGTCTGCTAGGAGCACCTCCAGACAATAATATAAATGAACAAGTAGCCAATGGATATCAAGTGAAAGACTCAAAAGAAAGTCAGTTTTGTGTGTTGAGATATTCCCACCGAGTATGTGTACTCGACGTTGTGATTTTTACTGCATGCATCTAGGAAGTCATGTCTTTGGCAAGTAAAATGATTCCTGATTTACAGATGGGATTAAAGCTTAGTGATCCCTGGAGCTTTTCCATGAGCTCCAGGACATCCAGGTGTTTGGCCACCTGGTCACAGCTGAGATGACGTGATGCTCTACCAAAACCAGAAAGGGGGGCTGGGCATCAGGAAATAGGCCCTGGGTGGGGGGTTGGGTCCCAGTCCTGTTGCCCTTTCACTCTGTGATCCTGGACAGGTACCTCTATCTCTGGGTCTCAGTTTACTCATCCTTAAAATGGGAAGGAGGTGTTTGATCAGACCAGCAGTTTCCAAATTTGATTTTGGATGGAAACCTTATTTCTTCTCAAACAAAATCAGGAGTAGAAGTTCAATATCTAAACAGGTAAAAGCGGAACTGCTCTGCTTGAAGTGGGAGGGCGTCTGAGATCTGTCCATATGCCACTCCTTCCACCTCCCTGACCCCCAGACCCAACGCCTTGTGTGTGTGCACACACACTTGCACACATGTGCACATACACACAGGAGCACATGCTCACACATGTACACACACATTTGCACATTTGCAGCAGCGGCCTGTGGGACACCTCCACAGATTTCCCAGAATTCCCAGAGGCGCATTTCCAGGGCACCAGGGAGCACAGTCTGCAAGTTGTGGGCTAGAGCATCTCTAAATGCCCTCCCAACTCTGACTTGCCATAGCATCTGTGATTTTGTTTATTTTCATATTAACTGTGCCTGGTTCCTCTCTTTCCCCAAGTGTTTTTTTTTGTTGTTGCTTTTTTTTGTTTTTGCTCATTTCCTCAGCAGCTATTTACCGAATCAGTGAAACGGTGCATGTACCAGGCATTATGCTGGGGATACAGCAGCACCCAAGAGGAGGTCCTCCCTGATGGAGCTCACAGCCTTCAGGGGAAATAAGTATGAAACCAGCAATGGCACGGATGTCACATGACTGTGGCAGCAAGTGCTATCAAGGGAAACTCCAAGGTCCTACAAGAACACACAACGCCAGGGCCAGGCTGAGCACAGGCAGAGAAGCGGCATTAAAGTACAGTTGTGGACTTCCCTGGTGGTGCAGTGGTTAGGAATCCGCCTGCCAATGCAGGGGACACGGGTTCAATCCCTGGTCCGGGAAGATCCCACATGCCGTGGAACAACTAAGCTCGTGCACCACAACTACTGAACCTGCGCTCTAGAGCCTGCGAGCCACAACTACTGAGCCTGTGTGCCACAACTACTGAAACCCACGCGCCTAGAGCCAGTGCTCTGCAACAAGAGAAACCACTGCTATAAGAAGCCTGCACACCACAACGAACACCCGATGTAGCCAAAAATTAATTAATTATTTATTTTAAAAAGAAAATAAAGTAGCGTAGTCCCTCAGTATCCACAGGGGATTGGTTCTGACCCTTGTGGATACCAAAATCCATGGATGCTCAAGCCCCTTACATAAAATGGTGTGGTAGGGTCAGCCGCCTATATCTGAGGGTGTGGAGCCCACAGATGCAGAGTGCCCACTGTAGAGACCTGTAGGATGAGGAGGCCAAGGCGGGAGACAGAACATCAGGGAGAGGAAGTAGCATGTGCAAAGGCCCTGAGTCTGAATCTTAGCACATGTGGGAGCAAACCGAAGGGCAGGGCCTTGAGGGTATGTTAAAGAGGCTGGTCTCTATCCTAAGAGAAATGTGAAGCCTTGAAAGAAGTATGAATCTGGAGTTGATATACATACATACATACAGCAACATTTATTGAGCTCCTACTGTGTGCAGCCACTGCTCTGCATCCTGGAGATAAAACAGTTTTTTAAAAAAGACAAAAACCTCTGCCCTCATGGAGTTTACGTTTTAATGGCAGAGGAAGAGACGTAATAAAATAAAAGCAGGTAAGTTGTCAGATGTAGGACCAGGCTGCTCCAAGCTTTTGTGGGACCTGAGGCTTATACAGTTTTGGGCGGAGGGTGGACTCCTTATGAAAAAATAATGAAAAATTATAAATATCGATTTAGGTGTAGGGCCTTGGAACCTACTGACGAGGAGCCCGGAAGCTTAAGCGTCATTGGCTTCATGGAGAGTCCACCTCTTGTCAGACGATGACCGATATGGTGAAGAAAACTCAAGCACGGGGGGGCAGGGACTATCAGGGACGTCTGAGAAGGGGGCTGCCATTTGAAATGGGGTAGACAAGCAAGGTCTGAGACGATGACCTTGGGAAAACCTAGAGGAGATAAGGGAGCCACATGGATATTTGGGGGGAGAGCATTCCAGGCAGAGGGAAGAGCATATGCAAAGGCTGCTGAGCCTGAAACCTGCCTGGAGGAGGCCAGAGCAGAAACTCATGGGCAGGAGGAGAAGAGACAGTCAGGGAGATAGTTAAGGCCCATGGAATCAGACGGGCACTTTTCAAGGTCATCCTGGTCACTGTGTGGATCCCAGGAGGGCAGGAGTGTAAGCCCAGAGAGCAGGCACCAGGCTCATCTCAGGGGGAGATGCCGACCAAGAGCCTGAAACAGAAAGACACAGGCGCATTTCAAGAGGCAGTAGACTCCGTGGGACATCTCAGCACAACGAAGGGGGTGGCTGGGCAAGAATAAGAGAAGGGAGAAGCAGGAGAAAAAAGCTAGGAGAGCATGGAGAAGGGGGACAGAAATCTTCCTGCATCATTTTACTCCCACCCCATAGGGTGAAGGGAAACAAAAATGTGTTTTGACAAGTTAAATTGTGTCCTTCTGTCTGCCAACATGATTCTCTCGTCAAAGGTTGTTTATCATCCTCCAAGGTGGCAGGACCACAAAAGGCCTTCCGTGCTCCTGCCCCAGCGAACCCCGAGGCCTGTAAAGCCCGCATGGAGGGTAGCAGCCAATCCTTTTTGAAGAGGGCAAAGTAATCCCGACGCGGGCGTCGCCGCCCAGAACCCTGGGGCAGTGACCGGGCGCCTGGGCTGCCCCCCTGCCAGGGAAGGAGGAGGAAGGCCAGGGTGATGGGACGGGGCATAGGGCTGCTGACCTGAGGCTCGTGGTTTGGTGGCAAAACAGCCCGGGGGACTGAGTGGGACCACGGAAGCTAATCAGTGCGGCCCGTGGGGAAGGCGGCCTCCACCACTGCCCCGCGCGGTGATGCTCAGAGCGGGCCACCTTTCCCGAGTGTCACACCTTCCGAGCAGGCTGTGACGACCAGCCTGGCGAAGCAGCCAACCATTCATGTCTTCCAGGGCTGCGATTGTTCCTCCCCTTCCCTGTTCCAGATGGGGAAGGGATCCCGGGAGATTCGGGGTCACAGACCAAGTCAGAGGCAGAGGCGTCCTCGGGACACCAGCTTCCTCTCATTCCAACCTGTGCATTGTGTTTGGGGCAGAATAGATGGCTCACCACAGAGCCAGAGACCTGGCTTTGTGTCCCAGCTCTGCCACTACAAGCTGTGTGACCTTGGGCATGTTACTGACCTCTCTGAGCCTCCATTTCCTCGTCTATAAAACAGCGATAGTGCTATAATGCCACGCCCCCAGGGCAGCAGTGAGGATTAACTAGGTGCCCAGACCACAAAGTTGAGTAAGTCAGTAAGTCGAGGCCAAAGTTATTATTTACAAACCAAAATTCAAGCCTGCTAGGCTGACACAGGGACAGTGAAGCCGAGGATTTTAAACCGTAGCTGGAAACCCAGAGCATTCAGGCACTCTACCCAAGCTCTAGCACGCTGTTCCAAAAACTGAAAACCCAAAGGCTATGGGAACTCCTTGTGACCGCGGAGGGAAGTCAGGCTCCTCTAGCCCTGGGAAGATGGAAATGCGTTGAGTTAGTTCAGAGGCAGGAGGTGACAGGCCTTGGCGGGCATGGGGAACACCCTTGGGGGATGACCAAAGGCTAGTGTCCATTGCAGGAAGATGGCTGTGCTCAGAGATCAGGGTTTCTTCCAGCGTAAGTCAGGGCAGTTCAGGACTCCAGCTCGGATCGCCAATCAGGGAAACAGACTTGCCGTTAAAACTGACAGCAGTGACCGCGAGGCCAGTCCCCATCTGGCTTCGAGAAGGACTCATTGAGTGAGCACAGGGCAAAGCATTGTGCTAACTTGGGGAGAACATGATTAATGAGGCACAGCCCGTCTTTGTAGAGCTCACGAAAACTAATGTATTCTGACCTTCTCTGGGAGTTTCTACAAACATTATCCCCTTTTGCATCCTCAGAACCTCCTTAGGAAGAGGCATGAGGAAATGGGGGTTCAGAAAAGTTAGGAGGGGCCCCCAGTCACCCACAGGGGTCGGGCCGACAGCTCCCAGCCCTACCCTTTCTTCATGCTTTTCCCCCAAATCAACTCTCATGTGTCCGTGAAAAATCACGTCCAGGTGTGCTTGTGGTAAGTCTGAAGAGAGAACAGGACCAGCGCCATGCCCCTGCCTCGGGCCTCAGCTGCTCACCCTGTCGCTGGGCCCAGGACCAGTCCCACCCAGAGGGACACCCCCAAGTATCTCTCACTCAGACCCCACGGGGACCCTGTGGAAGCCTAGCTCAGAGCCCCCAGGCCACCGCTGCCATCAAGCAGGCAAGTCAAACCCAACCATGACCCAAAACCACAGTGATTTTCTGAACCTTGAAATGAACACAAACTTTCCCGATTTCTAGAACCTCAAACCCAGTCGGAGGTTCACACCTCCTGCAGGCAAAGCCAGCCAACAAACACAAAACATGCAGACGGATCCAAGCCCAAACATGTGCTCCCAGAAACGACGTCAGGCCAAACCCATTGCCCCCAAACTTCTGGTCACGGTTTCGAGCTTTTGAGTATGAGAAGGAGGGTGCTGTGGAGTCAGACCAAATGGGGGCTGGGAGCAGAGCAGACAGGAGGAAGTAAAGATGAGGTGTGTTAGGGTGCAAAGACAAGGCCTCTCTCAGCCTCGGGGGTCTGTGGTAGAGATGAGGTGGGTCCTTCCGCTGGGAAGCCACCAGTTACGCCCCAGAGCCCCTGGAAAGGGAGCGAGGGAGCAGCGGAGGCAGTGAGGAGGGTCTGTGGCTGAGGGCATCTCTCTGGCCAGGCATGGGGGCACCTCACCACCAAGCCAGGGGCGTGGGGCTGGACCTGGGCCGCCATCTGGCAGCCCCTGGCTTCCTGTCCCTCCCAGGCAGCAAAGGGAGCGGAGGTAGAGGTGCAGGTGCAGAGAGCCTTCCCCCAGGTGTCATGGAGGTCCCGCCCTTGAGGACTGCTGCCACATCTGGTCTAACTTGGACACCAGGTGAAACAGCCGTCTGGGAGATGGGAGAGGACGTGGATTCAGGCAAAGGGGGAACGTGGGCCCCTGGAGGCTCCCGATGGTGAGGTGAAAGGTGGAGCAGGCAGCGTGGTGCTGTGTGTGTTTCCCGCTTGCGTGCAGCTCTGCGGGAGCAGGCGCAGAATAGTGGGAGGGAGACGGGAGCAGGTGATGACTGAAGACACTGACGTGGGTCTCTGCATCTCTGGAGCTGGGAGGCTGCGAGGTGAGGTCTGGCACACGCAGAAGTTGCCAGGTATGGAACTCACCAAGCCTTTCCCCAAAATGAGGTGCCTGCCCCTCCCGGCCAGCACCCTGAGTTTATGGTTGAAAGCTGTGTGCACCTCAACCCTGAGTAGGGGGCTTTCTCAAGCCTGCCCCCTCCCTTCCTTTCCTGCTGGAGCCGCGTGGGAGGGGCAGGAGCTGGGGGCTCAGAAGCCACTGAAGGATGAGCTCCAGAGCGTGGAGGTGGGCAAGGAGGTAGAGGGACAAGATCCCCTTCCATAGTAGCAGGAGGATAAGGGGGAGGGGCTTAAATCCTCAAGGGTTCCAGAAATGGGATGAGGCTGGTGGTCTCAACAACCGGACGCTGCCAACCTAGGTCGCCTCGGTCAAGACTCAGGCCTTTCTCTGGGACAATGAGCCACTCTCTTGGTGAGAGAACCTTCTGGAAAGTTCTGGCATAAAGTAGGTTGTGTACAGCAGGCCACCAAGAGCCAGAGAGAGCTGTGTCCAAGTCCTCATTTTACTCCTGTGTGGTTTTGGCAAGTTACTTAACCTTTCAGTTCCTCAGCATCTCCATCTGTAAAACAGAGATAATGAGAGCATTGGTGTGGGGACTAAATGAGGTTGCACATATAAGGTGCCAGGTACATAGCAGGTGCTCTAAACGTTTTATTTATAGGTCACTCCTGTAGTGGTTGGTTGCCTCAGGTGCCCAGAGGGGCTTGGCATCCTGAAACGCTTAACCCTCCAAAAGATTGCGGTTGCCTCCTCAGCACAGGCTCTGAGCCCTAACATCTCCAGCCTTGCCCAGCGCCCAAGGCCAGTTTAAAGAGGGCAGTCGCCCAGTCCCCAGTTTGCACGCGCTGAGCCCCTCCATGGAAAAACTTGGATGGGCTGGAAAATCCCCACTACAGTTACATTTTCAAACCTTCTCACAATCCAAATGTCAACACCAATCGAAACAATATGTTTATTTGCAGACCTCCTGCCAGACCGAATTAATTTCTACAGGCTCAAAGCCCATTTTGGAACTGTAATGTCTCAATTTTACAGATGAGAAGAGGGAGGAGGAAGAAAAGCCAAACTTTCTTTGCCTTCTTGATCTGGGAAGTGTTGGGGGCAGGAAAGCACCGGGGGCAGGTTTCATGGTTGGCCCTGTCACCCAGAAGGCCCCATCACTCAGAAATGGCATCTGGGGCCCCAATCGCCCATGCGGCTCGCATCTGCAAACACATCTCTTCTCTTGGCTTCTACCTCACAGCTTCCTTCTCCCTCTGCTCTTATGGGTTACCAATTTCTCTGCCCGGTGGGGGTCTGGAGGCGTGGCCAGTGAGTGTGGATATTCAGCCAGGGTGGGGAAGATGGAAGCCAAACAGAGGGATGAAATGTCTCTGGAACCCCGGGGTTCACATGGGCCTCAGATGAGCTTGGACCTGGTGTGTTGCTTTGTAATAAAGAGAAGGATGTCTTGAGTCCAGACACTGGGCCCTGCTGACAGAGGAGCCAGCCCTGCCTCAGACGTCCCGGCATGAGTGGCGTTAAGTGGCTGCCTTGCCCCATCTAGAGTCCTCAGAGCAGCTTGGCAAGATGGGCATTGCCATTATACCCATTTTGCTGATGAGGAAACTGAGGCTTGCACGAGATCTCCAACATGCATGTGACATAGTCAGGGATGGAGGCTGGCCTGTCCAAAGATCTTGTTCTTTCCAGCCCTGAGAATAGCAGCAATAGAAAACTGGAAGAGAGGTCTCCTGGGGAAAGCTTTCTCTGGAGTGGCTTTAAGCTCTCCCTACTTCGCAGGTGAAGAGGCAACCAGTTCCCCCAGGATGAGAGCAGAGGAGGCAGGAGATTGGACGCTTCAGTATTGTTTGGTTTTGTCCAGCACATTCCCCTCTGCTTACAACTCAACCTAGCTAAAAAATAAATTCAATCTAACCTTCCCTCAGCAAAAGTTGAATTCTAAGACTATTGTTAGAAATATGCAAAATCATACACATGGAAGGGCTGTGAAAACTCCTAATCTTCCCTTCCCAACTGCAAGCCTCACCATGTCAGAGCTCCTATCCATCCTTCAAGAAGCCTTTCCTGCTTTCCCATGCTTTTACCTCTGGAAAGCATTTCTTCTGTTCTACCTGGTGTCCTACGTAGAGGCTTATATGTCTGGAGCTCTTGTGAGGTCCAGTAAAGAGCTTGGCACATGAGGCCCTCAGAAAAATCTGTACTGAAGGAATGACTTAAGAATGAAGATATGTTAGCACCAGGAGGCAGGTATCCTTATTGCCCCCATTTCAGAGATAAAGAAACTGAGGCTCAGAAAGGTGAACTGACCTGCCCCAGGTTCCATAGCAACAGCGCCTGGTTCATGGCCCAGGTCTCTTTGATTCCTCCAGACTTGCATACAGAGTTCGGAGCAGTCGGCTGTGCCCACTCAGGACCCTCTCCCAGGACCCCTGCTCCACTGGTCACTACAGGGATCAGACTGGGCTTCCTGTAAGGCAGGAGGGAAAGCTGGAGAGCCGCTGGCCGGCCTGTTTACGTCTCAAAGGCACACCCAGCGGAGGCTGCCGGCAGGTCCAAAGGACCAAAGCCATGGGACTCAGGGGCTCAGGACGGACACGTAAGTAGATTCACTTCAAACGGGTCTCACCCTCGTTCCCTGATGGAGAGGTCAGGACCAACCAGGCAGGCCCTCCAGGCTCAGGCCGGCAGAGGGAAGAGGGTTTCTTCCCCTAGAGTGGTGGAGGCATATGGAAGCAGCAGAGCAAACAGTGAGAAGTGGGATGCATGTGTCGGACAGCCCCACAAACTTTATCCTGATTGGATCATCAGCCCAGGGGCCTGAGGGGAGTCCTGAAGCTACTGGGTGGAGCCAAATGCAGATCAGGGTTCAGTGTCAGCAACAGAGTGGCGGGTCCCAGAGAGCAAAGGGGAGGTTGTCTGGGCAAACTCCATGATGGGGATCTCAGGGCCCCAGCAGGGATGTCAGCCATCTTAGAACACATTTATATGAGAAGACCGGGGTCCATGTATTCATCCACTCATTTATTTCTTTATATGCACTCCTCTCTAACCAGTTTTTAGAATTATAGAAGGAGCGAACAGAAAGACAAAAAAATCCACGCATCCCACCTTTTGGAGATATTCACTGTTACCACTTTGATATACCTGATTCCAGATGATTTTCTATGCATGTTTGTTTGTTTAAAAAATGGGATCATATTCTTCAAAGCTATTTTCTAACCTACTCTTTTCACTTTACGATGTAAAAATTATTGTGTGTACCCACACGCTTACATTAGCACACAAAATTTCTGGAAGAACATGCAAGGAAATATTAATCTGGTTGCTTTTGGAGAGGGAGACTGCAGATCTAGAGTGGGAGAAAGAGTGACTTCTAATTCCAAATATGTTTATTTAATAAGCGCTTCTAGTGTTTATTATGTGCCAGGCACTTTTCTTCTAAGCACGGTACAAATATAAATGTGTTTCATTTGCTTTAAAAGTATTTCTGTAGAGTTTTTGTTTCTCACCAGATGAACGTGTTACTTTTGCAATTAAAAAATGAGTTTAGGCTTCCCTGGTGGCGCAGTGGTTGAGAGTCCGCCTGCCGATGCAGGGGGCATGGGTTCGTGTCCCGGTCCGGGAGGATCCCACATGCCGCGGAGCGGCTGGGCCTGTGAGCCATGGCCACTGAGCCTGCGCATCCGGAGCCTGTGCTCCACGACGGGAGAGGCCATGGCAGTGAGAGGCCCGCGTACCACAAAAAAAAAAAAAGAAAAAAGAGTTTAAATTAGTGCATGTAGTGAACATCTCTCCACATCAAACAAAATCTATTTCTAGATCACATCTACCAGCCGGCTGCAGTTTTCCGTTGCCCAGCAGCCTGGGCCCAGCCTATGTAAATGGCCAGCCCAGGGCGGAGAAGATGAGACTTATCAACTCCCTTGAAAAGGAGCAGAAACCAAGAGAAATGACACCAGCATTGGGCAGCCGTGTCTGCACTTACTTTATAAACAGAAATTTTCTCTGTCCTTGAACCAAACTGGGTGGCAGATCAAAACCCAGACAAGCCACGCTGACTTGTTGAACCTCAAACCAAAATGACCCAGATCCTAATTTTTTTTTAAAACCAAAACGTCAGGGAATTCCCTGGCAGTCCAGTGGTTAGGACTCCGTGCTTTCACTGCTGAGGGCCTGGGTTTGATCCCTGGTCGAGGAACTAAGAGCCCACAAGCTGTGAAGCCAAAAAATAAAATAAAATAATATGTCCTTGGAACCAGAGCTACTTCCCTAAACCCCCAAGTGAGCCCACTCAGAGCGGCACCAGATATTTTTCGCAAGCAGTTCAATTAGACCATTCCTCAAATCTTTTTCTGAGAAACTCTGTTTCAGGATCTCAGGGCCCTGCATTTTTATCAGCGCAGTGACAGCATGGGGCATCCTTCACAGAGCTTAGGTTCAAGGTTCAGAATCAGAAAGGCCTGGGATTGGGGTGACATTGAATGGGTTATAAACAATTCTGGGCTCGAGTCCTACTTCCTACGACTGTTGTAGGAACGAATAGTCCTAGGAAGAGGGTCCCCAAGATGCTGTGGCCTTGGAGTGGACTCCAGGCCCTTGGTGAAGCCCCAGGTCATTCTGAGACAAAGCCACAAACCTGGCTAGAGTAGCCAAAGGCCTCAAAAGACAGCACGCCCAAAGATGTCCCACAGGCCTCTTCAAAGCCATTCAGAAGCCAGGGCTCAGAGCCTAGATGCTGCTGCCTGGTTCCAGGCCCTGAAGGTCATGGGGCAGGAGGGAAAGCAGTGCCGACCCCAGCTGTCCTTCTTCCTGAGGTCACACCTGCCGTCCTCAAGCTGCCCATTCAAGATTCCAGGCTGGGGCTAGCTGACGCAGCATCAGGGCCACTTCGCAACCAGGAAAGAGGGTCCAACATGACAAAAACAGAGCCTGGGGTTTGGCCTGGGGGTGGGGCTGCCCCCCCCGCTCCACTTCACTCACACTCACACACTCCCCCGTCCCCAACCCTATGCAGAGGGACCGCCTCCCACCGCTGAGCCCTCCAGCTGTCACCCAGCCCAGCTCTGTTTGCACCCGTCTCTCCCCGCTGACCAGGAGAAGAAGGGAGAGGGGCTGGAAATCTGTGCTCTGCGGCCCTGAACTCCCCTACGGGGAAGTGGTCCAGACCTTCCAGACAGGAGCAGAGCCTTCGAGGGAGGAGAGTTCCCAAAGCATATGCCCAGGAGGACTCATGAGAGACCCCAGCCCCCCACCACCGGGCCCCCCTGAGATGCTGGCGGGCCTCTGCCTCTCCTGGAGCCTCCCCAACCATAGGCTAAGGCAGACCCTGGGAAGCATATTCTGAAAAGCTATTTATTTTTAACAGGCTTTACTAATATCATGAGACCGAGTAGCCCAGGACAACCTCACAGTGGAGACCTCTTCATGGGGGCAAGAGTGCCCCCACTTCCCTGGGAGGGGCCGCCAAGCCAGAATCCAGGCCCAACTGCCTGCTTAGAGGGAAAAAAAAGAAAACTGTGCCACAAAATAAGCACCTCAGCCCTCGCGCCCCACCTCCTGTCACTGCTCACTTCTTTCCGTGCTCCTGATCTGTGCTGGGGATGCTGGCAACTAGACATCAAAATGGGAGCTGACCCTGAGTCAGACCTGTCTCCCCATCCTAGCTGGGAGAGAGGGGCAGGCTGGGGCCCTCCAGTCTCAGGCACCAGGCCCCACCTCCCAGAACTATTGTGACAGCTCAGGAAAGCGACTGAAACACAGTCCCCATCCTCAGGAAGGGCTTTGATCACTGCAAACTCCCAATGAAAACTGTCTTTATGCGCCCAGGAGACACCAGGTTCCCCACCAACCGACAGGAGACAGGCCCTCCAAGGAAGGTTCCAGAATGCTCCCACAGAGCCCCAGCTGGCAAGTGAGTTCCGGAGAAGCAGAGTCCACAGGTCTCGAAGGCATCCAGTGGTAACACCATCCCAGGAACCCCCCCACACACACCCGTCCGAGCTCGGCCTGCAAATACCTCACATTCTTCCAAATTAGAAGGGCCAGTCCCTATTTCGAGGAAAACGCAATTTAAGACTAAAATCCCCCCAGTCAAAAGGAGGCACTAGGCCCCTTGGGAGCCGAGACTGTGCATTGTCTGTCTTCCGTCTCCCCAGCTTCAGTCTGCTGGCCGTGACTGTGGCTGCCCATAAGTAATAATAGTAATCACCCGGAAAAGCTAATGCTACCTGGACATCGCTTACCAACCCGTAATTTAGGGTTGTTGATTTCTGGGCTAAGCAAACACAAAGAATGTCGCTTTAGCCTTGCCATTCATCTCCACAGCAGATGTGACTTTCGTTTCCGAACGTAAGTGAAAAAAAAAAAAAACACTTCCATATCAAGCCAGGGATTGGGTCTGCTCTAAAATGCATACACAATTCATAATGATGCATTTGATTAATGGTAAATGAGCATGGAATACTGATGGCCAACCCATGTGACGGCCACATTAGCACCAGATGAAGCTGTCATGTGGGTGATGTGACAAAAAACCGAGAGCAAGGGACTGAGATCGGGGGACCAGGGCTGTGGGGCAGACGGCGGCCCAGTTTTCTGCAATTTCTTTTCTTTTTCTTTGTAAGGGGGGAAAGTCGAAGAATCCTCGCAAACGAACGTCAAGGAAAATGAATCCAGTTCACATTCAGAAGTTGCCATTGCAAATGAAAATGTGAGTGAGATTCAAACGTAAAAGGGTGAATTTCTTTTTTCTCTCCTATCAACACAGGTGAGCTGATAAATCCCCAAAGAGATCAAACTGGGAAAGCGGTCTCTTGTGATTCTCTGATAAGCTCAGATATTCCTGGTGGTCAGGAAAGCCATTTAAAAAAGACAGAACTGTTAAAACCAGTTGGGCGTTTAATACTGTGCTGAAAAACAAGAGAGACGGGGACCGCGGAGAGCCAAGCAGCCGGCTGGCCTATGGCCGGCAGGCCAGCCCGGCACCCGCGGCCAGCGGGTCGGCGTTTCAAATGCCTGTGCTTGGTTGGGTGTGGAATGTTTCAAACTTCAGCCCTGGCCAGTCTTATTGAAAACATTATCTTTTCCATCAATAATGCCTCTAGGTTCTTTATTAGCAAACTCCCTGGCAAAAGCTGACATATTTACAGCACGCAGTAAACTTTACGTATCTGCAACAATATTAGAGGAGAGAGGGAGAGAGCCCCACTCAGTGACCACGACAAATCATTCCGTCTTCAGATGATCAAGTGAGAGGCTAATTGTCCCGAAGAGAAGAACTCCTACGACTCCCATCCCATCCAGCGGCCAGAAGGAGCGTTAACAAAGATGAAAAAAGTATGTTTGAGGATTGGAAACATAAGAATACATATTTTTAAAAAAAGAAAGAAAAAAAGGAAAGAAAAGAAAAGAAAACCCAACTGATACCACCATCTAGGCTGAAGGAGAAACCCGATCTTGAGATGGAATGGTTAACATTTGGGGTTGTTTGGAGAGAATTGCTCCAAGCTGTTTTTGTTCAAAATGTATAGATTTAAGGTAAGAAGCTCTGTGTAGGTCATAGCCACTCTGGAAACAAGTCCCTCATTACTTTGCATCTGACAAAGGTAGGGACGAATTTTGCTTTTGCCTTTCTTTGACCGGGTAGCTTGGTCGGTTTTAACTTGGAAATGCGCTAGGAAAATATTTACTAGTCTTGTTATTTTTATCTGCCAGTGTTTTCTCTTTTGGGATCGTGGCTTTCTCTCAGCTCTGTCACCCCTTCCCCTCTTGCATTCGGGCCAATGAAGTGTCCACCCAGGGTCCTGACTCTACCCCAGCCCCCTAGAGAAAGAATGCCAACCTTCTAGAAATGCATGGAAAGGAAAATTTTATATATATATATATATATATATATATATATATATATATATATATATGTGTGTGTGTGTGTCTAGTCAAATCTCAAGGTTCCCAATGAAGGGTACTGGAGAAGCAAGGGGCCCCAGTCTGCAGAGAAAATTATTTGTTTTGATGAAAATAGGAATAGATGCATATTTACTGGGGAGGAATCCCATCAATGGTCTTATGGGAAGTATTTGATTTTTGAGTTGTTATTTGGCAGATCCAAAGAGGGAATTGCGTAGCCATTTGAGGCTTCTGTTCACCATCCGTTTTGTTAAATGAGTCTCTCTCCCCCCTTGAACTTTACATTAAACCGTTTTCCTCCAGGAAAAAAGAAAAAGAAAAAAGAAGAGAATGTATTTCCGACTCTATAAAAAGCATAAGTACTTCTTTAGAAGAAAATATCAAAGGTGTCTTAGGAAGGAAATGAAAATAATTATGTTATAGAAGGACAATTTTTTAAAAGGTTTTTGGACTCTGCATTTGAACAGAAAGATTTTGGAAACTTGCCTAAAGAACCGGCTTCCCCGGGGTTGTTCGTTTGTAAGAATCTGCTCCTACAGCCAGCATTTTTAAACCCCGCTTCGAAATATATGCATTCTTCCCTAACTTCACAAATGAACTGTCACACACCTTCACCATTTACCAAAAAAAAAAAAATAGGAGAGTGGGATAAATTTAAATCAGAAAATTTATCTCCAGGTGTAAACTTTTGATAAAGAAATCTATATTAAGAGTTCTGTTTTTAAAGGCAGTGGTTGGGGCAGATTAAAACTCAAGTTGGTGACAATAAAATGTCATCAGATTCTTATACTTTTGCTGTACAGAATATCATCAAAGTCGCCCCATATGTTAACATGGTTTTTATATATCTTTTGTATGCGGAATCAATTTAATTTTTATCAACAATGACAGTCCCAATCTCCAAATATTTGTGTCAGGGGCAGGAAAGGGATACACACCCAAAACTACCCTCAAAATTATATACTGATGTCAACACCACTCTTTAGAGCTGTTTTGCTTTTGTGGTTTTGCTTTTGTAAAAACATCTCTTCCACGGGCTTTTTGTCCATACCATATCTATAGAAGATTTTTTTTCTTGCAGTAATGGGGACCACAGCTTTAGGCAATATCTTTTAATTTGTTCTTTCAACCTCGGGGAAGCCATACTATTTCTTTCTTCGGTTGGTCTGGGCTGGAAATGAGTTCCACAATTTGCAGGGTCCCCGGCATCCCTTATCCCATAACAATACAAGATGTGGAAAATGTGCTTAAGATTGAAAATCGCATTTCAAAAATCCAACCGTTTCTCTTTCTAGACTTTTGCTAAGCAGCTTATTGTACAAATCCAGGTATTGCTTAAATATCTCTAGGGGTTAAAAAAAAAGAGCATGATGTACTATTTATTATATTTCATTAGCTAAACCTCAAAAAAGTAAACATTTTCTCCCCTCGACTCACCCACTGCCTGTTTCAGATTTTAATGCAATGATATGTTTTTTCAGGATCTCGAATATTTATATTTCAGAACTTAAATATCTTTATTTAAACCATACAGTCTCAATCTCCCAAACCCTGGATTTTTAATATTTTGGCGACTGAAATCTGGCATGTTTGAAGGTTTGCTTCTCCGCAGAAGTCTCTTGTTATCCAAAGTAGAAAAACAAACGAGGGACAGATTCTAAACTGCCCAACGCTGGCTGCTAGCACAGCAAAAACACTTCAGCCGACCCCCTTCACGCTCTGCCCCAGGGACAACTACTTTCTTAATAATAAATAAGGAAAATGTAAAATGTTTTCTTTAAATTAAAAATCGAAACGAATTGTTTTAATGAATATCTCTGGTTATGAGGGTAAAGCATGCCTTCGTGTGTACACTTTCTGAAGAAAAATTTCCTGTGTGGTTTTCCCTGTGAGATCAAAAGGAACTAATTAACTTTTCTATAAGGTAAACAAAACTTTAACTTGAAATATCCCCATGAAGTATGTGGGAAGTGAGCTTTTGTGTGAGTGAAAGCATGAGGTGGGGGGGGCGGCGGAGGCAGGAGGGAGTTGGATTTAATTTTATATTTGAAATCGTCTCATGCTCGGAAGGTATTGGAAACTCAGTGCTGTCCAAGAGTCAGCCTTCTTTTTTTCTTCCCATTACCAAAATGATATTTAAATCAAAGGCTGAAATGTTGCCAAGTTCAAATCCCTCGTAAGATTAATAGGGCATTGTTCTGTTCATAGGAAATTCGTTCTTCTTAGAGCCCCTTTAAGAAGAACTGGGTGTGTGAAGGAGGCTGCAGGAAAGAGTGTGGGAAAGGGAGAAATCTGGAAAACCGGCCCGTGGCCTGAGTGGGATGGTGGGACAGGGGGAGAATCTTCAAGAGGACGACAACCTCTCACCCCACCCCCAACTAGCAGTAATTGGGGTCAAGGGGACTGGGCCCCCATTAGCTCATTTTCTCAGGTTTCTGGGACAAACGAACAGGAGGAGGAATCAGCTCTGAGGGGACCGAGAGGGTCTTTGGGGTTGTGCCCCTTCTGGGGTGCTGACCCCTGGGCGGAGAGGGCTGTGCTGAGAGATGAGAGCCGTCCCCCGCTGCCCCTCCCAGGAGGAGCAGCTGCAGCCCAGGGCCGGTCCCCTCCCAGGACAGAGAGTCCTTGGCCTGCTGTGGGCGAGCTGCCCGGGGCCAGGGCCCCCTGGCTGGGCCTCCTCTCTGCCCTTGCCAGGGAAGGGACAGGCGGCCAGCCCAGAAGACAGAGCTTGCCGGAGGCAGCCTGTGCGGGAGGAACAGGCTCCTTGCTGGAGGGCTCAGCAAGGCAGGAGACCGTGTCTGTTCCTCCAGAGTCTGCCCCAGGGCCTCAGCGTCCCCAAAGCGGAGGCGTAGGTCACACACACCCTCCCCCACTCACACAGGGACACACACCCCTGCTCACCAGCACCTCCATCACCGTCTCCAGCTGCTCTGTGGATGCTGACTGTACTTATCATAGCTAACGTGTATTCAGAGCTTTACCACGTGCCTGGTTCTGCGCTAAATGCTTGATCTAAAACTTCACAGCAAGGCAGAGGCAGTGATATTATCCCCATTTAACAGGTGAGCAAACTGAGGAAGAGAGAGCTGGAGTAACTTGCTCAGGGGCACCAGCAACTTACACGGGGCATCACTAAGCTACAAAGTGTAGTGGGATTTAATGACAAAGGGCCCTGCTCCACCACAGTGCCAGTTTATAGCCAAGGATCTAGGCAAACAGCCTGGTTTAGTTATTAGAGGAAGCATCTTTGACCATGTTTGTCTGCCTAGACTCTCTGCCACTTAGTTGGGATTTGGGCAGGGGTGGGTCACACCAGTGTGACCTGCAGGGACCTTCTGCTGGGGACATTCGCACCCCACCCCACTAGCACAGGCTCAGTCCACCTATGCAGGCCCGTCTGGATCAGTCCCCAGGTGTGTACTGATTATGTTGTTAGTGATGAGGGACCTACTTTAAGTTCTTTTATTCATTTATCCAGCACCTAAGTTTGCAAACGATTTGCTTCTGTGCCAGCTAATAGGGACTAGAGGCCACCTCTACAAAACATCCCTCTGACTTACAACAGCATCCAGGGAGCTCTCTTGAAGGACCAGGAAGGGTACGCTTATGGGAGAAGAGGGGCATTGCAGGAAGCCCATGTTGCCTTTTTTAATTTTTTTTTTTTTTTTTTTTGGCTGCACTGGGTCTTCGTTGCTGCGCGCAGCCTTTCTTTAGTTGTGGCGAGCGGGGACTACTCTTCGTTGCAGTGCGCAGGCTTCTCATTGAAGTGGCTTCTCTTGTTGCAGAGCACGGGCTCTAGGCATGAGGGCTTCAGTAGTTGCGGCTCACGGGCTCTAGAGCATAGGCTCAGTAGTTGTGACGCGTAGGCTTAGTGTCCCGTGGCATGTGTGATCTTCCCAGACCAGAGATCGAACCCGTGTCCCCTGCATTGGCAGGCGGATTCTTAACCACTGGACCACCAGGGAAGTCCTCATGTTGTCTTTGATGGAGCCCTTGGAAGAAGACTTCCTAATGGTATACTAGAGGGCAAAAAAAAAAAAAAAAAAAAAAAAATTCCCAAAGTTTGAATACCCCAAATGTATTCTTTTTTGCTCCGGAGAATAACTAAATCCTCACAGAAAAAGACAAAAAGGCGAGGTCAAGCAGTCAATACGTAGCTATTACCTAGATTCAGTAGCAAGACCAGTATGGGAGTTGAGTCCAACCAATGTTGCCACATCCTGGCTGTGTGACCTTGAGCCAGTTTCTTTACCTCTCTGAACCTCAGCTTCCTCATCTGTTAAACAGAGATCATTCCAGCTACCTACTTATAAAGGAATAAGGTGTGTTCAGTCCCTAGTATCAATCTTCACAGGAGCTTAAAGAAAGATTGTTCCCTTCCCTCCCCTTCCCAGCCTCACCTGGAAATAATCTTCACCCCGAACTGCCCTCCTGTATCTAAAATCACTTACTGTGGTTAAGCTCTAGTCCTTTCAGAAATGTTTAGTTATTATAGGAAGTGTCCTTGACTGAAACCCCTTTGTCACAGGCAAATCTCGCTCATTTTCAGTTAACCTGGCAGCTGATTTCTGCCCCTTGCTGATTGCCCACCCTCCCTCTCCCTCAAGACACTGCATTGGCTTTAAGGTCGTAGCAGGAGAATTCCCTGTCCAGGAGCACAAAAACACTGTTCCTCTGTGCCTTCACAGTCCCTAAGCTCCAGGGCTCTGTACCCAGGCCCCTAAGTCATTCATTCTTTCACGAAACATCTGCGGAGTGCCTACTGTGTGCATTTGGTGTGCTGGTTGCTGGGAATTCAGGTGTGAACAAGCCAGACAAGGGCCGCCCCCCTGGATCTCCTGTTCCGGTGGGTGGGGTCACACAAGGCCTGTAGCACATGGGGTCCTGGTCCAAGGCTGGTGGCAAGCTGCAGCATTTCTAAAGCAGGGAGTCTGCTGAGTTGGGGCGTGTGTGCAAAAACCCCACCCCGCTGCCTGGCTGCGTTGGACACACCCCTTCACCTGTCTAAACCCCTGAGTTCCCAGCATTTTCTTAAGGGCCTCCTAGGAGGCAGGCTCTGTGCTGGACTCTGATGGCAGAGCAGACAAAACCCAACAGCACCTTTGGAGTCTAGTGAAGGCAAGGGATGAATGAACCACTTCGGTTATGAGCAGAAGGATGACAGCACAGGGGCCCCCTCACCTAGCCCGGCACCATCGTGGAGAGACGTGCCATCAAGGAGGAGGTGGGGCTGGTGGGGCGCGCAGGAGGCCTCCAAAGTGGTGGCTGGTGCCAGGGAAGCATTCCATGTGCCTGTATCCAGGAGGACATGCTCAGAGTGGGAGGGGGCAGGAACAGGTGGCCGTGCACCGCAGATGCTACTCTTCTCAAAAGGTGCTTCATTCCCTGTCCCCACCAAGATGGACACAGTGACAGCTTGGGGGACACTGACCAGAGGGGCTGGCAGCCCCAAGCTTCACTCCACTTACGTTAAAGGGGACCCAAGGCCTTCCTCCCACACCTGCTGTCTGCCCAGCGCTGCCTTCTCCCTCGTTTGGGTGCTGGTGTCTACCTCCCGGCTTTGGTCTGTTCCCAGCCAGGGAATCTGGGGTACACTGTTTTCCAACAGCAATGCTCCCACACTGGCACCTAGATATTTGGCTGGCTTCTGGTATAATCGGCTACATGTATATATTATTTAGGTACAAACACATATTCCTCTATGTCTGCACACACACATACACACACACACACCCGGCATAGGGTGAACACTGAATAAATATTTGCTGTGTGGGACTGTTGAGGAGATATATATATGCATCTGTTATGAATATACAAGCATCCGACATGCATAAAGAGATAGACACATATGGTTTTGTATACAAGGTTAGAGATAAGTTTATATGAGTGTGTATACAAACATAACTTTATTTCCAGTTGGCATCAGGCAGTCAGCTGGCATCTGGTATAAACTAACTGTTCATGCAGTTGGTCCAAACATGTAATCTGTGTGTGCCGAGTGAAAAATATAGCTGGTTTTTTTTTTCCTTTTTCTTCAAAATGTTGAATATACAACTTGTGAGACTTCTGATAAAGATTACATAAATGTGATCAACTTTTAACCTAATTGTTAACTTGGAATTTCCAAAATTAACCATAAAGGATAACATGCGGCTGTTGGGCCTTCCAAAAGGAACTATGGAGCCCAGCTCTGAAGAATCGCTGTACTTAAACGTACCAGAGTCAAATTCCACTGCCATTTACTGAACCGCTTCGGCCTCGTAGACATTTCTTCTAATCCTCGTGACACCCTCTGAACTAGGCATTATCACACTCGCTATAAGGA
The DNA here is from genome assembly GCF_005190385.1 of Monodon monoceros. Classification (NCBI taxonomy): domain Eukaryota; kingdom Metazoa; phylum Chordata; class Mammalia; order Artiodactyla; family Monodontidae; genus Monodon; species Monodon monoceros. The sequence goes on along the minus strand of NW_021703784.1, from coordinate 91,916,659 downwards.
TGCTCAGCAAGGCTTGGAGAGGCTAGAGACCTACACAAGTCAATCCAGCTCATAAGTGATGGAGCCTGTTTATTAGCTTCCTAGGGCTGCCATAACAAAGTACCACAAACTGGGTGGCTTGCAACAATGAAAACTTACTCTCTTCCAGTTCTGGAGGCCCGGAGTCCAAACTCAAGGTGTCAGCAGGGCCATACTCTCTTCAAAGACTCTAAGGAAATGATCTTTTTTTGCCTCTTCTAGGTCCTGGTGTTCGCCAGCAGTCCCTGTGATTCTTTGGCTTATAGACCCATCACTTCCATCCTTGCCTCCATCTCCCAGGGCCTTCTCCCCTGTGTCTGTGTTCAGATTTCCCTCTTCTCATAAGGATGCCAGGCATGGAATTAGAGCCCACCCTAATCCAGGCTGACCTCATCTTAACTAATTACACCTGCAAAGTTACACCTCTGTCCGAATAAGGTCACATTCATGAGTTCCGGGTGGAGGTGAATTTGGAGGGGACACTATTCAACCCAGTTCAGCTGGGATTTGAACCAGCTCTGTATGACTCTGGCATTCCTGCCCTTCCCAGTATAATGGGGCCCAGGTCCTCCATTTGCTGCAGTGCCGCCTGGCTGACCCTTCCTTTTCCCTGTAAGTCAGGGTTACACACAACCAGGAGGAACACAGGCAGCTGTCTGCCCTTCCATGGAGTTGTGGCCGAACTGCACGGGAGGCATTTGCATGTGCCGAAGCTTGGGAGGTGAGGGGACAGGGAGGGAAGGACTCCTGGTGGCAGCTGGTCTGGAGGCATCCTCCCAGAATTCTCCCATCATGCTCCTGGTGGCAGCTGGTCTGGAGGCATCCTCCCAGTATTCTCCCATCATGCTCCTGGTGGCAGCTGGTCTGGAGGCATCCTCCCAGAATTCTCCCATCATGCTCAGCCTTGGTCCGCTGTCCCTGCAGGTCCCACGGAAGCAGCTTCCTCTCCACACATCCTTCCTCATCCCCCTCCAGCTGCTCCCCTCTCCCCAGGACCACAGTCAGGAAGCTGCGGTAGAGGCCCCATAGCTTCGGGAATCAGGGGATCAGAGCTGGAGCAACAGTCAGGGACAGGCAGCCCAAGTGGTCCTGGGTTCCTCTGGGGCTCCACCCCCGCTGCCACCTATGTAAAGCAGAAGGATGAAAGCCAGCAGGACTCATGCCCTGGGTAACACACAGGACTATCCTGGAGCTCCCTGCAGTTGCCAGTAGACCGACAGCCATTGGTCGCTGGGGGTGCCTGTTCAACAGTTGCTCTAATATTTGTGGCGTCATCACATTTGTCATTAGTATCACTATTAGCCATGAAGAGCTGGGTGTTCTGGAGGCTGACTGTTGGGGTCTGACAGCCGGACCTGGCACTTACTAGCTGGGTGACTGTCAACAAGTTAGTTGACCTCTCTTTGCCTCTGTCCTCCCCTATAAAGTGGGTATGACAATGGTATCAACCTTATACAGTGATGAAAATTAAGCAAGTTTCTGCATGTAAAACACTTAGCATAACATCAGGTACTTGGTAACATCCGTTAGCTGTCAGCAATTCTCATCATCACCGTCGTCGTTACTATCATGTAACAGTCCTTGTTACTGTAAATGAATTGCAGCAGGTTGGGGGAATGAGGCAGAGAGATTCTGGGTCACGGGCTTATCATGGTTTCCATACATGGAATTGTTTTGCAGAATCAGATTTTTATAGAGTAGGAGACAATGTAATCCACTAACTCTCAACAGCAGTGGTTCCAGATCCTGCCCATGCCAGATCTCTTGCCTGAGCCTCTGTTTCCTCATCTGTAAAATGGGATAACAATTCACACACACACACACACACACACACACACACACACACACACACCCATAGGGTTGCTAGAAGAGTTAAAAACAGTGAACATGAGTGTCTGGCAAATGGCAGAAACACAATGTGTGGTGGTGAATGTTATTATTCAGGGTCTGCTCACCTTCCAAAGTAAAGCTGTGGAAGCTCCAGGTGATGGCCTCTGGGGAGGGGGATTCTAAGTAGCAGAGTTAAGGGGTGACTGCCACACACATCCGCCCCTCCCCTCCGCCCCTTCTGCCTTCTAGTGTGTGTGTAATGGGGGGATCAGGTGCAGAGCATCAAACTGGGAGTCACGGGCCAGGACCAGGCACTGACTGCAAGCCTGGGGCTTGATCTCTGGAAACCCTGAGGGCAAGTGCGGGGAGGATGGGGAAGCAGCCCTCTAGAGGGGGGAGCGCTCATAAATTCACTGGCGAGTAATTTATGGCAGCCAAGGGTAACACCTAATGCCTGCCAGTGTGAGAGGTTAATGGGGAAGGTTAAGGGGCACAGGCCGGCTGATTTATGGGCCTGGCCAGTGGCTTTCATCCTTGCCAAGGCTCTGGCTCCAGAGACAGGGCTGGGGAAGAGGGAGGGGAAGGGGGCAGACCAGGCTGAAAGGGCGGTAGGGAGGGACTGAGGGGGGGTAGGGAGGGACTGAGGGGGGAGAGGGAGGGAATGAGGAGAAGTGTGATAGGAGAGGCGAGGGAAGAACATAGAAAAAAGACAGAAAAGGATCAAGGCAAAAGGGGTACCGTTATACACACCCCTGCAAGGCAGTAGTCATGGAAACCACTTGCTCCAAGGCTTGTCTCGTGTGTAACCATCAAATGATGGGTTTTAGAACAGTGTGCATCCATCAGCAGGGCGAGAAAAACAAGGTTTAACAAAGATGTTCAGTGAGGTAAACTAAGGAATGATTTATGTTTGCAAAGAGTCAGGTAATTGACAAATAAATTCACCATCCACATAGTATTACAGTCTGTGGCCCGAGACCAGACCAGGAGACAAAAGGCACTGAGTCCCGCCTGCAGGTTTCCCACTTGGAGAGGGTGAAATGCAAAAGCTGGGTCTGAAGGGGCACCGAAGGCAGGCTTTTAAGTTAACACCAAAAAGAACAGTGAGTAGCTGGCATAGGCATCAGTCATCCCTTGGCTCTGGGAGAGCGATCACAAGGTAGCTGAACAGGCAGCCGGACCCGCCTCCTAAAAGAGACTGATTTTGTCAAATTCAAGAAGATTAAATACAACGAATTTAAGGCTGAGGGGATTTTGGAGACAACCCTATAGGTGCCCTGCTTCCTGAACACCAGACCCAGAATTTCCAGAGAGCCCAGGGTAGGGTCAGAACTGGCAGTCACAGCAAGAAACCCAGACCCCAAAAGCCAGCACCCCAGAGCTCACACAGCACCGTTCCACCCACAAGCCCATGCAGTCCTCCAGCCCCCAGGTGGCGCCACTGTGAGGAAGCTGGGATGAGGAGGCCAGGTGATTTGCCCAAGGTTGCACAGCTTGTTGGTGTGAGCAGAGCTAGGATGGTAACCGGGTTTCTTGGCTCTAAGTACAAAAGCTACTCCTGCGCTCAGCTCCTTGGCTGTAGAGCCCCATGCACGTTGCCATTGTTTCCCAGAGGCCCCAGCATCATTTGCTCCTGGTTGGTGTGAGTGGGAGGACCAGGGAAAGGCAAGGATGAGGACAGCGTCGCTGGACACACCTCACCACCTCTAGAGCATCCCCACTCCCACCCAAGGACCACCACCCCCTTGCCTGGGTCCTTCTCTCTCTTCTCTCCGCCTCTCTCTCCGCTAAATCCCCCTGGAGGCTTTTTTGTGTTCTCTGGCTCTGTGAGCCCATCCCCACACATGCTGCTCTGTCCCCCACAGGGGCCAATTCCCCCAAAATGGAGGTGGGGCACTCCTCCTGACTGAGACCTTCCCCCGCCACCTCCCCCGCCAGTCATCTGACGCCACTCCTGGGTGGCAGCTGTGCTCACAATTCGGAACTGGGCAGTAGGGATGAACAGGCCGTTCGTACCCCCTGCCACATACACATGCACACATGCCTTCAGTTAGAGCAAACTCCCACACACATGTGCAGACATGTGCACACATGTGGAGAACCACACAGACACATGGACCCATGAAAACTAGGCTAGTTCATAGCCTCTCTAGACACAGAGCCTCAATCCAAGAAACATCGGCCAGCGTCCAGAAGTAACTTGAAATTCTATTAAAATGTTGACTGCAGACCCACCGGAAATGGGGGATTATATTCCTAAAATATTACATGGAAAAACACCTTAAAGACTCTCACTCTCAGGGGCTTCCCTGGTGGCGCAGTGGTTGAGAGTCCGCCTGCCGATGCAGGGCACACAGGTTCGTGCCCCGGTCCGGGAAGATCCCACATGCCACGGAGCGGCTGGGCCCGTGAACCATGGCCACTGAGCCTGGGCGTCCGGAGCCTGTGCTCCGCAACAGGAGAGGCCACAACAGTGAGAGGCCCGCATACCACAAAAAAAAAAAAAAAAAAAAAAAAAGACTCTCACTCTCCCCTTTGCTCCCCCGCAGCTCCTAGACCTGGCAGCTTCCCTCCAAGTCTCCGTTCTCTGACTCCAAATCCCCAAAACCTCACTCTTGCAACCGCAGCCTGCACCTTCACCCTTTCTGTACATATTCCTATTTCCTATGTCTCTGCAGTCTTTCCCATACAAATCCGGTCAGGTTTTCTAGCTTCTCTGCTCCTTGTCTTCCCTCCACAAATACTCGGATCCACAGTGGGGTAGGGTGGAGTGAGGCCTTAGTATTTTACACACACACACACACACACGCGCGCGCGCGCGCGCAAATGACCTTGTGAGTCTCCTTGATAGAGGCTCCATCACCTTTTGCCAATTCCCAACCCTCAAGGCAACCACACCATGTACTCAGTCAGGACCTTCATGCCTTCCTTCTGCCCACTGGGTTTCCAGGCTGTAATACTGAGTTGGGGGGAGGAGAACTGAGCATGGCTACCCAAGACCTGACCATGTGTCTGCTTTGTCACTTCCTGACTGTGTCAGTCCAGAGGGGTCACTCAGATTCCACGGGAGGCCGTGTGTCTGAGAGGTGAGATGAGCACGACCTTTCCAGCCAGATCCGACTCAAATACCAGCTCTGTCACTTCCTCGCTGTGTGTCTTTAGGCAAGAGCACAACCTCTCGGAGCTTTGATATCTTCATTATAAAATGGTATAGAAGGATAGCAACCTGACTGATTTCTGTGAAAACTACAGAAAATGAGATATTGTAGGATCATGAATACAAATATTTGGGAAATGTTTCTTCAGACGCAAGGGCCACAAGTTTCCATTTCTGACAAGGCCTTCTGTTCCCAACAGAGTACTCACCTTATGGGAAGCCAGGTGAGCGGGGTGAGGTGGTGTGGGGTAGAACAGCACCGATTTCAGTCAAACATTCCAGGGTTGGAATCCCAGCTCTGCCCTTCTTGACTATGTGTGCCTTTTGTCAAAGCTCCTGGCCTCTTCTCTGCCTCAGTTTTCTTATCTGTAAAATGCGGATAATCATAGTTCCCTCCCATAAGATTGCTCTGAAGATTATCCATTCATTCAGACAAAAACCAAAATATTTTCTGAACACCTGTACTGTGCCAAGCGCTTCTCCAGGCCCTGGTATATGAACAAACAGACAAGGTTCCTGACATTATAATAGGGAAGACAGACAGTAGACAAAGGAAACAAATAAATGAACCAGATCATTACAGCTAGTGATAAGTGTTCTGAAGAATTAAAGCAGGTAAGGGACAGTGAGTCCCTGGGGAGGGAACTAACTTTGATTGGTGGCCCGGGAGAGGGAATCAATGGAACAAGCTGAGAATTGGGTCTGACTCATAATAGGTGCTCAATAAATAGTACTAACTGTCGATTACTACTACTGTAGGTCAGAAACACAGCTTGATCAGGAAGGGCCTCTGGGAGTTGACAGGAGTCCCCAGATGCAGCAGGTCTCACTGCCCTACTTGGGACGGGAGAGATGTTTGCAGGATGGGCCAGCTATAGGGGAAAGCTTACTCCAGCTGCCATGATGTTTCTGGAAGCTCCTTCACCACCTCCCCCTTGAGCCCCATCAGGCTTTCATTTCCTCAGGCAGAGGCTGAGTGCCAGCGCCCTGCTGCCAGCCTGGATGGCACATCAGAGACCAAGACCATTTGTCAAGGGTTTCACAGGTGTAAAGTGATCAGCACCCATTAAAGCTAGAGGGGTTGCAGGGTCAGGGCTGGGATCCTGCTGAAAGGCTCAGAAATATTTTGGAAAGAGCCAAGATCAGCCCTGATGCCTGGCTTTGCCCTGGAGCTGTTTATCTCAGCTTTAAAATGCTGTGGGCCAGGCTGAGGGTTTGTAAAAGGGAAAAATGCATGCGGTCCTCACGAAGCCAGGATGAGTGAGGTGATCTTCCTGAGAGCTCCCCATTATGGGCAATGCAGCTTCCTGCCAGTCCATCCATCCACAGCAGCTAGTAGGCACTGTTTGTGTGTGGGCCCTAAAAGAGGCACCCAGAGCTCCAGGTACTGTATCTGCTTGTCATCTACTTGGGGAAAGGAAGGAAAGGAAAAACATTTATCAAGTGCCTGCTATGTATCAGGCCTTCCCATCATCTCCTTCAATCCTCAGAGCAATCCACCCAGGCCAGTATTATCATCCTCATTGATCAAATAAGAAAACAGCCTCAGAGATGTTAAGTAATTCACCCGAAGTCAACCAGCAAATAAGTGGCAGAGGCAGCATTTGAACTCTTGAAGGAAGAACAGTTTTCCTCCATAGAGAAGGCAAAGTAAAGCAGCTTGGAAGAGGCTGTTCCTCCCTTCCGGGGAGGGCTGTGGGGTGGAGGTTGGGGAAGGAAGGGGACCCCAGCCCAGAGTTCAGGGAGTGACAGATATATAGCCAGGTCCTCTCCAATCTGGACAGTGAGAGTAAAGCACTTCCCATGAACTTTCTCAAATAATCGTACCCCCTCTCACTTTCCAGGACCCAATTACTAAGGTTATTCCCAGTTTACAGATGAGAAAACTGAGGTCTCATGCCAATAAGTGCAAATCATCTGACTCCGGGGTCTGATCCACCCACCACCTGTATGACTCACAATCCCTGAAACATACACATGTTAGGTGCCACTGTCCATGTCCCAGGCACTCTGCAGTTTACAAGCATTTTTTTTTTCCATTCATTATCTCCACCGACAATTTGAGCAAGCCTCGGGAATAGCCAGGCTTTGATCAGTGGCCCCACGGGAAGACAAGCAGGGGGGCTGGGAGGTCCTCAGAAGGAGAGACTGCTGGTAGAAGCGTATTGGGGAAGCCCCACAGCCAAGGCACAGGGAAGGTGAGCCTTAATCAGCTATCATTTAATAGGACCCTTAGCCTCAGCCTCCAGGAAGCAGTTCCCACATCTGTGACAGTTTGGACCAGCCTCCTATCTTTTGTTTCTATCTGGAGGCAAAAGAATAAACTAGAAGCCTCCCTTCTGACCTTAGGTGTAAGATGACTGGAATACAGCACCTTTGAAGGAAAACGGGTTGTGACCTGATTTCCACATGATTTTGAACTATTCAGATTCCTTTTTAGGGGAGAAAATAATTAACCATTCCCCAAAGAGCTGCCTTCATGGAGGTAACTCAGATGTAGTGAAACAGGATTCTCCAACCTACTTAAGTTCACTTGTTCGTTCATTCATTCATTCATTCCTTCAATACACTTTTGCCTGAGCCCATTCCAGCCAAAGATTCCACTACAGGTGCTAAGAGGATAAAAGGAATACTCTTCAAGGGAGGGGCCCATAAGTGGTGGAGAAAGGATGTGGGGGAAGTTCCAGAAGATGAGAACGCTGTGCTTCAGAAGCTGCAGGAGAAGAGAAAAGGGCACCCCAGGCTGAATGCATGGCATGAGCAAAGGAGATATTCCAGAAATCCTCTGGGGACCCACACCGGCAGGACCCAGCCAGGGCTTCACCACAGCTGCTTCCTAGAGCTGAGGCCACTGGCACTTCCTGATAAGGTGTCATGATTTCCCTCCTTCCTTTTCAAGTGTTGGCTCCCCAGTTTGTGGGGACTTTTTATTAAAAACACACAGCTGATGGCTAGGAAAGAGGAGGCATTTTTTTTTGGCCTTCTCCCTCCCCACCCTGAGCCCCAACTCCGACTGGAATGTAGCCGTCAAAATAAACATTAAATGCAAAATGCCAGAGCTGAGTTGTTACTCGTGAGGGCGCTGGGAGAAAAGTTTATAGCAACATGATGGTGTTTTGTTAGAAATCTCTTAATGCGCCAAAATGGGAAGGTGTGTGTGTGCTTTATTAAAATGTTGCACTCTATAAATCCAATCTGCAGGAAGGACACAGGTGGCGACCCAGGGACTCAGCTGAGGAAGCTGTCACTTCTATCTTTGGAGCCACCCTGTTCCCTGGCTCGGGGAATATCCTCTCCCCAGCCCAGATCCCTCACCTCCACCTCCACACCTGCCTCCTTCCCTGGAGAAAAGCTTGCTCCTCCCTCACCACCCCAGAAAGAGAAGCCACAAAGGGGTGTGAAGATCTTTGTGAGACTTCCCTCAGGGTCTGACTAAAAGTTGCAATTTTCTTAAAAGACCTCTCTGAGCGGTAAGGCCCCTACAGGGCCTTTATGAGGTTTGCCTGACGGGGCGAAATTTCCTGTTGGTCCATTTTCACAAATTTAGATTCTGGCTGATGCCGCATTTTTCAAGGCCTTCTTTGTAAAAAAGGAAACCAGTTTCTGTCTCTAGAATGTTCTGGAATGTCCTTCCTCAAGAGGGTAGATGATATCACAGGGGCAGAATGGCCGGTTCATTTTCTCCTTTTAACCACATGTGAGCATGTCTTTCCTTAAAAAGAACCATGGAAACAGGGGTGATCTCTTTTCTCTCCACCTTTCTGACAGTGACATCAAAGGATTCCTTTGTGACATTCAATCAGAGATTTCTGATTTGACAGGAGTCTGGGAGCCCCTGAAGTTGTACATGAAATTGGGTGTATGAACCTGTACCGGGATTAAACCATAGCCCCCAAAAGATACCTCCAGGTCCTGGATCCCAGTACCTGTGATTGTGAGCTTATTTGCATAAAGGATATTTGCAGCTAAATTAAGTAAAGGACCTCAAGAAGAGCTAATCCTGGGTTCTCCAGGTAGTCCCAATTCGAATGACGAGTGTCCTTACAAGAGACAAAAGAGAAGACACAGAAAGTTCATGAAGATAAAGGCGGAGATGGGAGGAGGAAAGCCACAGGGAAAGCCTGGCCCCGCTGATCCCTTGATTTCAGTCTTCTGGCCTCCAGAGCTGGGAGAGAATACATGTCTGTTCTTGTAAACCACCAAGTTTGTGGTCATTTGTTATAACCCTCAGAAACTAATACAGCATCTATCTGCATCTTTCCAGGAAGAGGGTCCTCGTCTTTCATCAGATGATCAAAGAAGTGGCTCCCCTAAAATGATTAAAAGCCACTGATGTAAAATGCTTGTGTGAAATTAAATAGAGAGTCCTCACTCCTGCAGGATGAGAATTGTATGTATAGTTTTTGGATGGGCAGGGCCATCATAAACCCTCTACCTGGACCTGGTTCTCCAGTTCCCTGTCCCATAATCCCCCACCCCTACCCCATGCTCTCACGCACACCCTGATCCCCGTGGGTTCTGAATAAACACCCTACTCCCATCTCCTTGGCTCCCTGGTCCTCTGGGATCAACTTTGCAAATCATTTGGGAAACAGAGCTCTTTTTTAAAGGCATTGAAAAGATGAGTTGAAAGGGCATGAAGTGCTGTTGTCTTGCTTGTCTGCCTGCACACAACTCAGTTCTGGAGAAAGCGCTGAATAAGAAAAATAGGTCCTTTTGGGGAGATGGAAATGTTTTGGAACTAGACAGAGGTGGTGGTTGTACAACACTGCAAATGTGCTAAATGCCGCTGAATCGTTCACTTTAAAATGGTTAATTTTTAAGGATTTCACCTTTAAAATAAAGAAAAGAAAAAAGGCATCGATGGCTGTTTTCGGCACAAAAATCAGCAATGCTCATCTTGCCCCCTACCTTCATCACCAAGAAATTGAAAGTGAATCCAGTTAGCTTGGCAAGGGTAAGGACAAGACCGGTGAATTTTTTTAAAGGAGACTGATCCTGAAAGGACTAGATTGGCCATCAAAGAGCGAGTCACGTGGCCCCCCGGTTAGGAGCTCCGGAAACCTGATGAGAGGTAATCTGAACGCGACTGGACTCGAGGTCAGGGTGGCCACAAGAACTGCTTGTTCCTCCACACCCCTGAAGATCTGCAACTGTCCCCCAAAAGAATAAGACCTGAACTTAAGGGAGCGCCTACCCACGTGATTTCTAATCCTCACAACTTTCGCAGGAGATCGGAATAATCATTGCCATTTCACAGATAAGTACGCTGAGACACAGGAGGAGAATGACTTGCCCAAGCTCTCACAACCGCAGTTGGGGATTAGCACCCAGATCTGCCTGCCTCTAAAGCTAGCCCGTTTTCAACTACCCGTTGAAAAACTCCTCTACAACCTGGAAACGAATTCAAGTTGGAGAAAGCAGCTAGGAGTGTCCGCGCTCCTGAAGATGGCAGAACAGATGGGGATAATTGTCTGAGAGAGGAATCCCGGTGTCCAAGGCGCAACGGCGGGTCACTGCGCAGTTGCGGCAGGAGCGCAGGGTCTCCCGGCTCTCCAGCCATATGTTCCTTCCACCGCCACCTCTGGAAGGGTTGCATTTCCCTGGGTGTTTCCGGTGGGCAGCTCGTCTTCGTGACCTGGCCCTGTCTCTTTCATTCTCCTAGCCCTTGGGTGAGGACCGAGGCGGGGTGCGCCTTGCGCGGATCAGCGGAGGTACTGGGGGCCCTGAAAGGGCACCCAATATACGCAGAGAAAGCGCCAGTTGCCAGGGATGTCCGCAGCCCGGTCCCTGGGGCCTCGTCTCTGTCCCCTGGTGGCAGCCCGCGTCTGGAAGGAGACTCTACAGAGTTGGCTTTCTTTTAACTCATCAACTGCCTTTTTGATTTTCCAAGTCGATTCTCTCCGCTCCGGGGGCGAGCCGCGAGCCGCGAGCGCTCGCCCTAGGTTCCCACGAAGGCTCCGGGTTGGGGAAGCACACGGTTGCGCTGCTTTTCTGCCCTTAGCTTGGCAGTCAAGGCCCCTCCCCCGACCCCCACCCTTCGGCTCGGGGAGGAGAGGCCGACTCCAGAAGTGACCACAGTGTACCCGCAGCTGTGCGCTCTGGGCCGGGCTCCGGGCAAGCCGGGAGCGCGGCGGCGAGGCCAGCTGTGCGCCCACAGGTCCCGAGGAGGGAAAGACCCCAGGCGAGGTGGAAGAGAGAGGGTGGAGGTTAAGCCACAGGCATCCTCAGATGGAGGGGGTTGCGGTGGCTGGGAGACTGCTAGTGAGAGCAGGAGGCAATAGAAATATAATAACCACCGCCATTTACTGAGCACCTACTATGTGCCAGGCACTGAGCCAAGCGCCATTTGTAGCAGTCTCTCCTTCTGTCTCGGGCATCTAAGGTTACTCAAGAAGTATATCTCTCCCGCCTTCCCCTTCCCCCTCCCCTCCTCCTAGCCCTCCTCCCTGCCAATCACAAACTTCGGGATTATGTGGATCACAATGTGTGCTCCGGCTGCCTCCTATGACAGGTGCTGGGGCGGGGACCTCTCTCTCTGGAGGCAGGTGGTGGGGCACGCGGGGGAGGAGGTACAGGCAGGGGATGCTGATGCCAGACCCCAAGCCCGTCCTTGAGGCCCCAGTGCACTGTGGACGCCGGGATAAAGATAACAGGCCTGGGAGCCATGAGACCCGAGCTCGAGGGTCATCCTGACCTCTTGCTACAGTGTGCTTTGGGCAAGGGGCGCCCATTTCCCTGCCTGTAAAGCAGGGACATAAACCCTCCTCCACAGGACAGTGGTGAGTTTACAGAGAATCGAGGTCTGTGAAGGCACTGCTGCTGAAAGTACTGAGGTGGGACAGAGCCGGAGCTGGAGGTCAGCAGCCACCCTTCTCCCCTATAACCTCCCCCCAAAACACAACACACAGCCTCTACCTCGCCTGTACCAACTAACAGGAGGGGCTGGGCCATGGGGCCTGAAAATTCCTTTGGCCTTTTCACTCCTGGTGCCTTAAAAGACCCTGACCAGGGAGGAGCTGTGGTCTGGAGGATGAATATGACCCATTTTCACAAAGGTTGAAGGGCAGGAACCCCAACTGGTCATTTCTGGTTCTTTAAGGCTGGGCTATAATGTTTAAAATAGCAGAGTGTTCCATATGGAAAGGAAGTCATTATTGCTGATACCAGAAAACACCTAAAGTGAGCATGATCTCATTTAATGTATGCAGCTATTCTATGAAGTAGGTACTATTATTATCCCCATTTTACAGGAGAGGAAACTGAGGCCCATGAAGGAAGTCACAGAGCCCATGTTACACAGCCAAAAAGTGGCAGAAGTGGGATTCCAACTTGACTCTAAAGCTGGGCTCTTGACCACTAATGGAATGACTATCGGGACCCCTTGTTGCCTCCTCCCTCCTCCCACCTTTTCCAGCCCCAGAGGCCTCGCCACTGCCACAGACAGACTCCTGAGCCCAGCTCCGTCCTAGAGAGAATCCAGAAGCCCCCTCCCACCATCCATGAGAACAGCACTGGGGGGATGCTGGAATTGGAGTCAACACAGCTGCCACTGGCTGCCCACGAACTCTTGGGGCTGGGGGAGGGGACAAGTGGACAAATGAAACCTAAGGGGAGGAGGACTCTCAGGGCTGTGGGAGAAGAGAGAAGGGAACTAGGGGCCCCACTCTGCTCCCAGTGACAGCAGCAGAGTATGTTCAGGGCGCTGAGGGGGTGCGGATATGCCAACAGCCTCTGGGGATTGGTGGAGAGCAGAGGAGTAGGGAAAGGAGGGGCAGAGGGGAAGGGCCCTAGGCTGATCCCAAGGATCCCTGGAGAAGGAGAATCAAGAAACCTTTCCTGCCGCCACAAAAGGCTGCCCCATTCACCTCTCCCTCTCCCTGGCTCCATCTTGGTCTTCTGAGTGGCGGGTTGGGAAGACCACCCCTTACTAGACCTGGAAGAGACCCTCTAGGCCAGAGGTCCCCAACTTTTTTAGCACCAGGGACCGGTTTCGTGGAAGACAATTTTTCCATGGATGCGGGGGGGCGGGTGGAAGGGGATGGTCCAGGCAGTAATGGAGTGATGGGGAGCAATGGAGAGCAGCAGACGAATCTTCGCTCGCTCGCCTACTGCTGTCTGTGGACCAGTACCCGGTCTGCAGCCTGGGGGTTGGGGACCCCTGCTCTAGGCTGTCAGTTGGGCAGTCCCAGCCTGGACATTTAGGCCTCTCTGTTGCAGAGGGAAAGGGTATGTGGAGAGGAAGGGGGTAAAGTCCAGGTCTGAGGGAACAGAGAGGGCTTTGGAAAGAGCCCTGTTTTGTACCAAGGGATCAGCTCTGCCCAAATGAGTGAAGTTTAACCCTCTGGGGTCAGGATCCCCTTTGAGACTGTTGAAAGTTTTGAACGCACTCCCCAGAAACCGGCACATGCAGACACACAGTGTGAGGGAGTCCTCAGATCCCGCTGGCCATCAACACTCCTTTCCCTCCATCACTGAAGCCTCCATCTCCCCAGCCGAGAAATGGATAGAAAGTTTCTATATGTTTCCTTAGAACTAAGGCTGAGCAAGGACACATCCTCTCCACCCTGCAAGCACCCCAAGAAACTGAAGCTGCATTTCTGCCCACGAGGTGCCTCAGGACTCCTGTATACGTGAGGTGGTGTGTTTTGGCCTCCACCTTCCCACGGCTGATCTTTCTGAAATCCTAGAGGGCCGGCTTCCAGGAGAGAAGGGACAGGGCAGAAGACAAGATGGGACAGGGGGCTTCGATACAAGCACCTGGCTGGGGTTTTGGCTAATGATGTTTGGGAATTATCTGTGGATGTAAATTATCTGTGTTCACCTGGGCTGTAACCGATATGCAAAGGGTGCACAGGCTCGGACCCCAGAGGAGGACTTCCGGTTCCAACTTCCTCTCCGGATCAAGGATTAAGGCGGTCGCCCCGGCTATGTGGAGGCCTCCCCTCACGAGCTTTCCAGCCAAGCCGGGTTTTCCAGGGGGCTCGCCAGACCCCAGTTTCGCCTGCTGTGGCCTCTGAGTTCTCTCTCCCTGCCCTGAGCGCTTTGCCTTGCCCTTGGGTTAAGTGGGGAACAGGGAACTACGCTCCGTCGCGCGCCTGGACCGCGCCTTCGGACCGGACCCCCAGCCCTGCTCCGAAAGGTACCCGGTGCCCGCGGCGCCCGGAGCTCGGGGAGGCAGATCCCGGCAGGGCATCGTGGGGCGGGGGAAGGGGGGTGGAGGTATGCGTTCCGGCGGGCGGGAGCGTCGGGGTTGGTCATTTTCAAAACCTTCATCCCTCCGGCTTTGTATCTCATTGACCCTCAAGACCGAACAGCGTGCGAGCGACTAGAACTCATTAGAACGCCTCGTTTAGCCGCATCTCGGGAGTTCGTGCTTTTCCCATACGAATGAAGACATGCCCCTGCATGCAGACTTCCTTTTGGCCCCCTTTCTCCGCGGCCTTATAAAGCACAGAATGGCGGGGTGGAGTGGGCGCTGTCCCTCTCAGGCCTCTCCGCGTGCGCCAGCCCGGAGCCGACCGGGGGCCAGACTCCGCGAACGCTAAGCACCTAAACTCGGGGTACTGGTCCGAATGAGAGGTGGGGGCCGTGGGCAAGGAGGAAAGGCGGACGACTCGGCGCTCCCGGGACCTGCTGTTCCCCTGCGAGGTCCTCCCTAGGCTCAAAACGCCTAAGCGACCCGCGCTCCTTCCGCGGGCAGCACTTGGGAGCGGACCTGCCGGGTGGTGCGTCCGCACTCGCCGCGGCCTCGGAGCCTTCGGAGAACCTGGGCGGGGAGTGCCTCCCTCCCGGGCTCCATCCCACGAGGGGCGCGGCCGCCCCGGGAGCTCCGCGGGTGCTGGAGCCAAACGCGGGAAGGTGCCTGGGTGTCCGCATTCCGGGGAGATCGGGGCAGAGTCTTGAAGGCTGGATGCCGGTGGTGAACGCTGGCGCGGACCTCGGGGCTACACCGTGGTCCTCCGCCCCAGGAGGGCACTGTGGGTCAGCGTACGCGGCCGAGGCTGGCGAGCGCCCCGAATCCGTCGCGCCCGCGACTGCGGCACTGGAGAAGTGGGAGCTCCTCTGAGAGCCCTGCAGGCCGAGAGAAATCAGGAACCTTTCGACCCGCGGGGCCCCAGAGATGTCTGAGAACGCGCAGCGGTGAGGAGCGTGGGTTCTGACGTCATATCACCTGAGTTCGAATCCCAAGTCGTCTGCTTTGCTGTGTGACCGTAAGCAATTGCTTCACTTCTCTGTGCTTCGATTTTTTAATCATTGTAAAATGAGGATAATAGTACCACCATAGGGCTGTTGCGAGGACTGCAAAGATCTCAATGTGCAAGAGCTGACTTGTAACAGTTGTCCGAAACATGACTGCTTATTTATGTGTCAGGAGTGTGAGGTTTGTGTACTGGGGTCTGCAGAGCAGGAACGTTCCCGCCCAAGATGTATAAGATCCCTAGCCTTCCCCCTTCATCTCTTGACTCTTCCCGCCCCCTCTACAGGTGTTCAAAATGCCCATTCAGCAGCCCCAAAAGTCTGAGCAGTCTTTGTTGCCTCCTGGCATTTACGGAGTGGCAACTGCAAACCAAGTAGTGTACACGACTCACTGAGGTATGGTCCCTGTTTTACTCACACTGGAAGTCAAGACTTGGGGCAGTCAGAGGAAGTCACATAACAGATAAGGGGGTCTGCTCTCCCTCCGCAGCTCCACTGTTTGTACAAGACAGAGAAAGTGCAGTGGGGGATGGGCTGGAGGGAGCTCAGACCAAAGGGGGTGGCTCCGAATCTGTCCTTCCCTTTGAAATAAAGGAGTGTCTGTTGTGCCTCTCCCTTCTCCATCAGGGACCTTCTAACCAACACAGTCCTACACCCCTGGCCTCAAGAGCTCCAGCCCTGAGCCACAGGGACTGAGCAGTTACTCTGCAAGCCTAGGGCAGTGCTCCTCCGATAGCCATTCGTTCATTCACTTATTTAGTCATTTGCTCAGTAGATATTTACCGAGTAGTGCTATGTGCTGAGCACTGTATTTCCTACTGAGGAGAGAGTAGCCACGGACTCGCATTCCCATAGGAAGACAGACAATAAAACAAGTAAGTCAACAAATGTGGGAGAAAATGTCAGCTAAGAACAGACGCTATGGAGGAAATAACCAGGCAGATGTGACAGAGCAGTAGCTAGGGGGTGAAGGAAGGATTCCCAGAGGAGGTGATACTGGGCATTTGGCCTTGGCAAAGAAAGACTTTCTATCACCCTTCCCCCTTCCCAGGCTGTGTGCAGAGCCCACAGAAGGGGGAATCTGCTTTCAGCGGGCCAATGTGAAAGCAAGAGAGAAGGGGCAGCCAGGGGTGTGTCTGCCAGGGGGTAGGGATGCAGGACTTGAAGCAGAGGGGCCTGCCACCCCCAACTGTTCTGGTACGGTGAAGTGACCGGAAGTGTAGAGACACTGCCTGGCGCTTCAATGGTGGAGGGACAAACAGCGAGCCAGGGAGAACCTTAGCTGAGAGAGACATGACGCACTGGGAGAGCAAAGGCGGGGCCAGAACTGGGCTTGAGGGGCATCCATGTCACTTCTGGCTGAAAGGGTGCCCTGCACCCTTGCAGGGGAGCTGGGTGAGAGTGGGTCAGCTTTCAGCTATGGCAGAGGGATGGATGGATGGTGGGATGGATGGGCCGATGGATCAGCAAATGATTGAACACACAGAGAAATAACCAGCTACACTTAGCGTCTCTGGGGAAAGACATGTTTGAAGGGACTTAGGAGGGGGATCCGGAGCGATTTTTGTGAGGAAAACAACACACCCAGAATGTTCCCACGCAGTCACAGGCAAACCCACATGCACTTTCTCACTTGCAGGCACACGCTCACTCTTTCTGAGTTCACCTCTAAGGTACCTCGTAGGAAGGTAGAAGGCCCCCCTGCTGGTTCCAAGGGCCAGGACCTCGGTGCACCAGGAGGGATTCCGGCTGAGGACACCAAAGTCTGCGCCTGAGGGCTCGGGTTTTGAAATTCTCCCCGGGGTGGCCAGGAAAAGGTTAAATAATGAGGCCATAATTAAACAGGTCATAAAAGCATGGGGTGGGTAGATGGCAAGAAGCAACGCTCAAAGAAAGCTTTCTGGAACACGGCAGCGTTGTTTTTTTTTTGTCTTTTTGCACTGAGAACAGCAATTTACATTGAGAGCAGCTCAGAAGTTACTGGAGAATATTGTAATTGCCATTGTACCTGTCTTGGTGTTGACCCCCCACCCCATGCATTTTGCTTCTCTTAGTTTCCTCCTTGTGTCTAAGCCTGGAATGGGAGGATGGGGGGAGAAGTAGAAGGATTGCAGACACCCTCTGGGTGCTAGCAGGCAGCTTCAGGGTGCAGGGGACCAGAGTAGCCTGCTAGCTTGGAACAGCTTAGCAAAAATGCGCCTCTAAGACCCCGGACTGGACCACGTGGCATCTTCATTCGTTCGTTCAGTGCACATTTTATGAGTGCCTAGGATGTGCCAAGCCCTGCGGTGAACAAGGCAGGCCTGGCCCCTACTCTGAGAGAGCTCACTGTTCTTGTGCAGCCCGGGAGAGGCCAGCATGCTCTTAATTTTGTCTCTTGATTCATGAAGAGGGGGAGGGAGAGCAACTGGTTGTCCTTGGCTAGAGGAAACCAAAGACGCTGGGAACTGCCTCACTGAGCAGTGGAAGGAACCCAGGCTTTACTATTTTATTCCATAAATATTTGTGGGGTGCCAGGCGGGGCAGAGACTTCCCTCTTGAAACCTCGGACTACTGAGGTGGAGACGAACACCAAGCGGGCCACCAGACAACCATGAAGTCCAGGATGGAGATGCGGCCCCAACTGGGAGAAATGGGAAGTCTTTCTGGAGGAAGAGACTCTGCGCTGAACACCAAGTTATTGGCAAGACAAAAGCGCAGGGATGAGATTGGGGGATTCCAGAACTTGGCAGATTCTGAGAACTAAAACAAACTTGGGCTGAACAGGAGCATTTGGGATGATGGCAGGCTCACTCACTGTTTGCTCTCCGAGGTTGGAAAATTAGTTCGTTTCTTTGAGTTTCAGTCTACCCATCTGGAAAATGGGTATGACGAGGCCAGCGTCACCAGATAGTTGGGGTGGCCCAAGGGAATGACCTGTGGATGGCTTTTGGCACAACAGGCACTCAATATCTATAAGATCCTCATTTGGCTTAGGTCTGCGAGCCAGAGAGGCGCGGGTCCCCATGGGCGGCGGGGGAAGGGTTCGGGCCTGCGCACCCCTGGCCGCGGTTTGCAGAATATCTTTATTAACGAGCACTTCAAGGTAAGCCGCGATGGAAACCAGATGTGGGATCGCGCAGTCGGCGGCAGAGCAAGGAGCAGAGATACCAAGGGAGAGGGGTGGGGGTGAGGATTAGCTAAGATGAGGTTGGGGGTAGAAGCACGACCCCCCCCCCCCAGATATTTTTTCTTAGGGAGACCTTTTAGGTGCAGAAGATTGACTTCTGTCCCACATTCCCGGGTTCAGGGCGCTCAGGCCCTCTCTCATTTTACTCTGCCCCTTCACCTTTCACCCCACTCCCAGCCTCCCTTGAGATACGTCCTCTATCCACGGATTTTTCCCTGCAGTTTATCGAGGGCTGCTCTTACTGGTCTCCTTCAAACTGAGTCATTCCGCAGTCAGAGATCCGTTTCCTCTGTTCTGTGCGTTTTCGCTGTCAGCAACACCATCCCAGATCTGCGGAGGGACTAACCTCAGCCTGGGTTTCAAGGCAGGCGCTGCTACTTCCCGGCTGTGTGACCTCAGCCAGGTGACCGCACCTCTCTGAGCCTCGGTTTGCTCATTGGAAAATTTGGGGACCCCGATTTCCACCCCTCACGGTTGTTGTGAGGTGCAGTCGATGATTAGCCATGTGGAAAGGACTCGACGCGCTGTAAACGTTCTTTTCCCTGGGGCGCACACAACCCATCAAATCCAAGCCATTCGGTTTACAGTCGGGGACAGAGAGGCCAGAGATTAGAGGCTGCCTCACCCCCACCCGAGCAGTGAGCAGGTGACAGAGTGACGAGGCGCGACCAGCTGGTCTCCCAACTCTACATTCTCAGGTGTGCCAGGCGGAAAATCCCCTCGGCCGGGCGGAGACCAACCTGAGGCACACGCGGCTCCTTCCCAGGAGGGGAGAGGTGGTGGGAGGGGGCCGCGTTCTAAAGCTTCGGAAACTGTCCCAGCCTGGGGGTTCTCCAGTGTCTGAGTGAACACGGGCCCCTCCTCATCCCTACCCAGTGCCCTTACAGGAAAGGGAAATAGTTAACGAGACGTGAAAGTGGCCGTGCACAGGATGACTGCTGCGTGTGTGTGTGTGTTAATTTCATGGAGGAACCGAGAATAGGGAAAAGGGGTTGGAAACAGAGGAAAAGGCACCAATGGGAAGACTCGCAGCTGCACCGCCAAATTCGCACGCAAGTGTGCAAACGACTTGCCTGCACCCGGACGCTAGCGGCCCATCAGACTCCGAATGTCGAAACCTGTTAGGTTTTTGGTTTTGTTTTTTTATATATTTTTTAATCTGTCACTAAAGTTTTGCATACCCCCCTCCCCTAGGCCAAAGCTTGGACCCACCAATTCTCAGCCTAGGCTCGGGAGCCCGGGGAGTCCAGATACCTCCCTTGCCCCGCCTTGAATCGAAAAGGCCTTTGGGCGGCTCTTGGTAGAATCCCCTCAGAGCGGCGAGCGAGCTAGTAGCATCTCCTTAAGGGGGGGGAGGAGTTAGTGGTGGAAGGGGAGTAGGGAGAGAGGAGAAGAGGGAGAGGAGGGGGAAAAAAAGTCAAGAAAAAAAAAATTCACTCTATTTTTCCGCTTCAAAATCTTAAGAGGGTTTGGGAGAGCTGGTCAACTTTCCGAAACATCTGAATCTTTTTACAGTTCTCGGTTCTTTCCCTGGGCCAGCTGTGGGGAGGGAGAAGGGAGAGAGAGGAGGGGGTGAGAGCAGAGAGAGAGAGAGAGAGAGAGAGGCGTGGAGCGGAGGAGGGGGGAGAGCGAGCAGGCCGGCGCGGAGCGCACAGCCACCGCCTCCTTGCCTCTCCAAACTCCCAGCAAAGGCGCGCGGTGGCGTCCTCGCGCTCTCGCTCGCGCCCCCGCCCGTCGCCCGCCCAAGCCAGGCATGAATGCTGAGACTTGCGTCTCTTACTGCGAGTCGCCGGCTGCTGCCATGGACGCCTACTACAGCCCGGTGTCGCAGAGCCGGGAGGGCTCGTCGCCTTTTAGGGCATACCCCGGCGGTGATAAGTTCAGCGCAACTTTCCTGTCGGCTGCCGCCAAAGGGCAGGGATTCGGGGACGCCAAGAGCCGCGCCCGCTACGGCGCGGGGCAGCAGGACCTGGCGGCACCCCTGGAGAGTGGCGCCGGAGCGCGGGGCTCCTTTAACAAGTTCCAGCCCCAGTCGCCGGCCCCGCAGCCGCAGCCGCAGCCGCCGCAGCCGCAGCCGCCGCCGCAGCCACCCGCGCAGCAACCGCATCTCTACTTGCAGCGAGGCGCCTGCAAGACGCCCCCGGACGGCAGCCTCAAACTCCAGGAAGGCGGCGGCGGCCACAACGCGGCCTTGCAGGTCCCCTGCTACGGTGAGTGCACGTGCGGATCCCTCGGGCTGGGGTCCCCAGGACCCAGGGCTTCGGCACCTTCAAAACCTGTTCGGCTTGCGGGAGGCAGGAGTTGGCGGGTTGGGAGGTGCGGGGCCGAGCTGCGTGTGACTTCGGGTAGGAAAACGGGGATCGACCGCTCCAAGGAGACCAAGGGATACCTCCTGCCCCCTTCAGATCGCTCGGCGGAGGGTGCGGAGCGTCGGCTATTAAACTCAACGTGGAGTCTGTTTCTCCCCTCTTCGCCGTTCCCCCAAACCACTTGCTTTGCGCTGCCCGCCGGGCCGACTTTGAAGCGGATGCTTCGCACCCGCTCAAGGCGTGCGGCGGGAAACAGTCGCAGCGCAGCGCAGCGCTCGGGCGCTAGGCTCCGGGGCTGCCGAGGCCTCGCTCCTCGCCGGCTAGGGGGCTCCTCGGGCGGCGCCGCAGGTGGGAGCGTCGCAGGTGCGGAGCCCGGCCGGGAGCCTGGAGCGCAGTCGGCGGAGCGCTCCCGGGATGCCGTGGAACCGGGGCGCCACACGCGTGCGGGTCCAGAGACGCCTGAGGCCGCGGAAGACCTGAGTCGAGGTGGTTCGCGGCGGGCAGGCGGGCCGACCAGAGTTCCCGAGCGTTTCTTCTTCGGCGATCCCCAGAGGCGGCGGCCTCGGAACAATGGTTTAGGACCGACCGGCTGGAACAGAGTTCCAGGCGGCGCAGTGCTGGGCAAGAGGGAAGGCTCTGGGTCCTGATTTGGGCCCACGGGGAACCTGAGGCCTAAATGACCTCCAAGCCCCCTTGAAGGCGGCCTCAGGACGCAGGCCTGGGCCCTGAAGCATCGCGACCGTAGTGGAGGAGAGAGCCTCTCAAGGGTGGCCTGAGGCCAGAGCAGCTGAGGAGCCTGGGCCTTTTCTCCCACAGAATCGGCATTGGTGAGCCCCAAGCTGGCAGGGAGAGAAACTGAGAAGGGAGGGAAGAACGCCTGGGCTAGGAGCCCCGGGTACACACTCTCCCCCTGCGGCCTTGGCCTTCAGGCAGGACAATGGCTTTGGCTGCACTGATCCAGGCCCGATGGAGAGACACCAGGCCTGGGGACAGAGGTGGGACATGGTGGAGGCCTGGGCGACTGGGATAACCTTAGGAAGCAGCGCACGGGAAACGCTTTCTTACACTCAGCCTCTGTCTGGCTCCCCACAGGCCCAGAACTAGCCCACTAAGTGGTCGCTGACACGCACAAACATTCACACATGCACTTGACTACACTTGGACTCTACACATACACACACAACCACTTCCTCAAGAGCAGCGCGCTCACACACACACCAAGTACGCTCATGTGGCTTCGCACAGAGCCACACACTCTCAAATCCACAGGACAGACTGAGCAGATTTAGAGAGATCCGGTGGCTTTCCCCACCTCCTCCACCTTTCCTCTCCACCTTCCTGTTGGAATGAGATCAGGCACTCGGATCACAGACACAGCTCCACACAGGTGCTCCTTCCACACTCAGGTGGAGAGGGGCTCTCGCCCTGTCCACATGCACCAGCCTGCCAGCCCCGGGGATCAGGCTCCCTCCTCCTGGCCTCACCCAGGCCCCTCCTGGTCCCTGTCCTTTGGGAATGTTAGGTGTGAGCCAGCCGAGGACTGAGGGACCCGTGGAGGTTCGCTGTGCGGACCTCGCATGTTTTCTCTCCCACCGCACTGATTTTTCATGTGTTAGAGAAATTCACCAGTGAGGCTTCTGAGGAGGCTGAGTTAATTAGGCAAGGAGAGATCCTGAGCTGCTTTCAACCTCTCATTTGGAAATGTCTTCGGGTTCAGAGGGAAAAGGGAAGAGCTAGACCCCTCCCAGCACTGCCTCTGAGCCCTGCTGGGCCCCCACTGCCAGGCTGCATAATGTATCCTCTACAGGCAGTAGCCACTGGGGCAGCCCACACTGTGACCTGAGAGTAAGAAATCCCTCTAAAGCCCTGTTTCCTCACCTGCATCACGAGGAGATAACAGTAAGGTCTCATGGGGTAGTAAACGTTCCCCCACAGAGCAAGAGTCTAGCCTCCCCGCTCCACGTTTCTCTGTGCCGTTGGAACCCGTAAGCACCCAACTGTGAGGACAGGGCAGGCCCCCGACCTTGTGCTAGGCAAAGCCAAAAGCTACAGGTTGAGACGAAAGGCAGCTGGAAACACCAACAGGACCCCACTTCCCTGATGCCCAAGATGGAGGAGGCACTGCTCAGGGCAAAGCCACAAACAACAAACAGCTCTGCTTGTTCTCTCCCTTCTCTTAGCAGCCGCTGTTTCTCTGGCCAAGAGGAGATTTCTGGCTCCTGTAGAAAAGAAGTTAGGCACATTAGGTCCAAGAGGAGGAAACCGAGGCACCAAGAGGTGAGGTTCTGATCTCTATAGAGGCAGCTGGGAGGAGGGCCTCTGGAGCGGGCTCTCTAGATGGCCAGCAAGCAGGGAGACTGAAACACACATTGACATGGTTCTCTTCCACACTTGTGAGAGCACGTACTCCAGAGGGGGCGAAATGGGTCTAAGGCGAAAACCTCGGATGTCCCCAGGAGCTTGGGGACAGGCAGAGGCAGACATGGCTTTGGTGCTGGGCTTGCAGTGGCTGATCTCGGCCCCCACCCAAGGGAGCTTTGACCTGGCAACCTCCTTCCCAGCTCTGTTGGTCCCCCCGGGCAGGAAGCCAGTTCCTCCGTCTGGGCAACTGCACCGAGCGGAGGAGAGGGTCCGAGGTCTCCTTTGGGACGTCAGCCCAGGGAGCCAGTCCTTGGGTCCAAGCGCTCCTTGGAAAGGTGCCGGTTTGGGGGCTGTGCTGGGGCCATGGCGAGAGAGCCTGGGGCAGGACAGCCGCCTCAGGTCTCCAGTGGCGGGGCTTCTCGGAGATGGGGAAAGAGGAGATGAGAAGCCTTCCCCGGCCGCAGACGTTCCCTAACTGCGACTCCGTTTCCCCATCGGTACTAAAAGGGCGACCAACAATGTACCTCCACAGTCCCCCCTGTGCAGGGACATTCGCGCTTTTACTAAAGAGCCCCGCTGCGTCCTCGCGTGTTGCAGTCCCGACCCCGTCAGGCTCCGGGTTCACACTTCGGCCTTCCGAAGTCCCTGCCCGCTGGCCCATCCTAGGCCGCATGGGCCCCAGGAGACACGCCAGGCTGGAGACCGATGTTTCTCAGCCGGGCGAAGAGCCTCCTCGCCGCGGGAGTAGGGACGCCGGCACCTCGCTCCCAACGCGGACGACTCTCCAAGCCGCCGCTTGCGCGGCCCGCCAGGCCTTGGCCTTGCGCCCCGGAACGCTACCGAGAACGGCCCTGCTACCTCCTTCTCTTTCGCTTTCGATTCGGTGCACGCAGGTTTTCGTTGCTAGCCCACTGCTACCTTCCCATCCAGCCGTCCGCGAAGGCAGCGCTCTTAGCGCAGAGGTCTTGGGAGACGAGGGCAGGGCCGGAGACCCCTGGGGCACCGCCGAGGGGCTGGTCTTGATTTGGCGAATTAGACGCAGAGTTTGAATGCTAGAGATATTTATTTTCTCCCACC
This sequence comes from Monodon monoceros, assembly GCF_005190385.1. Taxonomy (NCBI): domain Eukaryota; kingdom Metazoa; phylum Chordata; class Mammalia; order Artiodactyla; family Monodontidae; genus Monodon; species Monodon monoceros. The sequence goes on along the minus strand of NW_021703784.1, from coordinate 91,892,538 downwards.
AGCACAATCCACACACCACAAAATGTGTAAACTCCTCCTGGGTCATATTCGAATTTACTCAAAGAACCGGGGTGTGTTTTGTGTAAGAGAGACCCCCCCCCCACGAAAAAAAAGACAGCGAGAAACCGAGGCTTGCACATTAGCCGTAAGAGCCCGTGGGTGATTGTGGGATGATGGAGGGAAAACTCAAGCCTGGGAGCTGTGACGTCGACCCCCGGTCAATTTTAGGGGTGGGGGAGGAGAGGAAGAAAGATGCTTTTAATTTTTTACTTTGTTCATTTCTATAACCTCCAGTCTGCTCTAACAGTCCAGCCTAAACACATACAATCTTATATAGGAAAACAGAAGGCCTGGATTAAAGGTGTAGTATTATTTTAAATCAGTCGATGCCCACAAAGTTTTCTTTATTATAATTTATATACAGTGAAGTACACAGTTAAGTGGAAAGTTTGAAGAATTGTTATGTACGTGTTTGCTGTATAACGACCACTTGGATCAAGACACAGACCATTTACGTACTGTATCTGTAAACGAAAACTTTGGGTGGGGGGATTTTTTTTTTAAGTTGTTGTAAGGAAATTTCAGAAGAGACTTCAGGGAAGCCAGAGAGACTGCCCTCCCCCCCGCCCCCCCCCGCGCGCCCCCTGTTCGCGATAGCGACGTTTCTTGAGTGGGCTGACCTTGTACTCCCGGATTTGCACGGTCCCTACTCTTCGAGGGAACTAGGGGCTGCGCCGGGAACCTTGCCGCGCAAGGCTCTCATGAAGTCGCCGAAGCCCCGAGTTTTGCCCGCTGCAAAGAGGGGCCACAGCAGGAAAACAAGTTAAAAGTACCATACATAAATTTTTGCCGTAGTCCCCGAGAACCTTCGTTTCAGAAAGCAGCTGGGCGCTCTTTTCCGTGGGTATACCTTTTCACCTTGGCCTCAGCTCCTTTCTCTCTTCCCGCAAGTCTGCCCTCGGCTTTGTTTTGGTGGCAAACTGAAATATGAAATGGAAATGTAAGGGCCTTTGCATGTGAAAGGAGGTTGGAGTCCCGGCGTCTTTGTGGGGTTCGGGCTTCTCCGCCGACCCCTGGACCAGGGTGCCCGGAGCAGCAGGCAGGGAAAGAATGTGAAAACTGTCGGGCGCCCGCGAGGCTCCGAGGGCCTGGGATGGAGAATGGGGAGGCTGCGCTGGAGTGGGTGTGCCTTTCACTGCAAGGAGAGGGGAGTTGGGGGCCGGAGGCGAGAGAACGCTTGGCTGGAGAGAACTCTCAGCTCCCCCCACCCCCAGGAAACCGAAGGACCTAGGCACAGGCACTGTTTTGGGTGAGGCGGTGAGATCGAGGCTCTGCATCGGGACCTCGCCTGCCAGGTGCCACCTGGCCACGTGCTCCCGCAGCTACGGGGCTCGCCAGGCATTGTTGAGGTGACAAGGCAGGTCGTCAGATTCGAAAACCAAGACGGGGGGACTCAGCTATGGGCTGATTATCACCCAGCAAGTTTAGAGTGAAAGACACTGCCCCACCCTCGCCCTTTGCTCTGGAGCTGTGGGTGCCACAGGCCAGCCTTCTGTTCAGACTGGACAGTGAGAAGAGGCCCTTTTTTCAAAACAGGGCTTTTCTGGAGAAAGAGGAGGCACTTCTGTGCGGCCACCAAGGCCTCCCAGCTGTAGGCTGGTGCTTCTGAGATCAGAGTTACTGGTGGCCCCCAGGGACCTTCCATCCAGAGGTGCAGCCCTGTGCCATCTTCCCTAGCCTACACATGTGAAGATGGGCGGCAACACCCCCGACTCCATTCAAGATGCTCCTTCTTCACCCAGTACAGGGGTGCGGGGTAGCCCGGGGCAGCTAATGCCATGCTGCCTGGAAGCTGGTCTCCCTACAAAGGCTGGGCTCAGTGGTGCGACAGAAGCCTCCAGTGTGTCCAGGGAGGTGTCGCGGGAGCTCCAAACGCACCGGACCTGTGCACCCGCCCATCTCCAGTGCATTCTGACCCTCTTCTCTACCCCATCCCACCCCAGACCAGCAGCACCAAGGAAGAGAGGGAGCGGTGGAAGGGGAGTTGAGGCTCAGTAGAGAGGAAAAGAGATATGCAAAGAGGATGCTCAGAGCAGCAAAAGGCTGGGGAATGGGTGTCGATTCTGAGCAGCGGGCAGTTTCGGGCAGCTAGAAGGGACAATGCGAGTGAGGAGAGGAGTGTTACTGGGAGATACCGGCGGGTAGATGGGGCGCTGAAAGGGGTGCCACTGCCTGCCAAGTACCTGTCTTTCCCGAGGACCACGCTGCGTGTACTGGGGACCACAGGGTCGGGGCTGCTGGGTGCGGGCGACACTGCGCTTTGGAGAAAGAGAGGGAGCTGGCGTGCGTTTCATCGGATTCTTAAAGCAGATTGCCTCAGAGCGGATTCTCCTTCCAAACTGGGGGTCCCGAAGCCTGGGCGTCAGCCCCAAGCACCTCGCAGGTGGACTGCCAGGGACCCAGGTCAGGGCAGAGCAGCAGGTTCTCCGAGCTCTCCAAGGGCCATGGCGGAGAAGATTGAGAGGCTGTGCAGGGTCTGGGCTGGGTGCGAAGGTCCAGCTTGGCACCCGTGCGAGGCAGGGCACACATTCTGGGTTGAGATGGCGGTGGGTCTCCACCACGGTGTTCTCTACTCCCTGCATGGCCTTGGGAAAATCCCTCCCCTTTCCCTTTCCCTTTTAGGTCCGAATTTTAGTTCTGTGAAATGCAGGAGTCTGGACGATTTCCAAAGGTCCTCTAGGGGTTACTGTGCTGGTACCAGTTTGGACCCCCCTCACCCTGTTTCCCTGCCCTCGTCACCCTTACATACATTTTTTTTTTTTTTTTTTTTTGTACAGGAGAAATCGGGGTAGAGTGTGCCGGGAAAGGCTTTCCTGGAAGTGGAAACATGTCCTGAGGGTTTCCTGGGGTGTGCTAAGGGGCGCAGGCACCAAGTAGGCAGCAGTTCTAGGTCAAGTGGGCAGGCGGCCCTAGAGCATCGGAAGTTGAATGCAGGCTCTAGATTCCATCCAAGCTGGGGCTTCACTATGGAGAGGAGAGAGGGGCAGGTGTCATTTTGCTCACGAGTGACCAGGCTCAAGTCGGGGGCTCAGGGGTTCTTGGCCCCTCCACTACTCCTGTCCCCTGTCTGCACCCATCTCCCCTATCTTGGCATTTACTGATCACCTACCACGTGCCAGACCTTCTCCTAGAACACACCCAGCGAGCGGCTCCCTGCTATCCTATACCTTCTGTCCTTCCAGGTGTATACATTTGGGCATAGGAAATGTTTCCTGGCTGGAAGGATGAATGAAGAATTGGTGTCTCATTTGGAGTGTTGCTGGAGTGTGGTTAAGTGCCCCTGTGAGCATTTCCCAGTACCTTGGCTGGTGTGGGTGGAGGCCTGGGGGTTTGTGTGAGCGCATGTCCATCGTGAACGTGGAGCGGTGTGCCCCGCCCATACTCATCGTCCGGTCCTGCTCCCAGGGTGATGCAGGGGACCGTGCATACTAATTTGTGTGCGCTCCTATATGGAAGGCATGTGTTCCCCAGAGTTTCCAAGGGTGCAGCCAGTGTAGGTGAGCCGTGTGCGGGCGAGGGTGAGCACCTGTGCACGATCCCGGACACCCCGCCCCCCTACGCCCGCCCCGGAGACTGCGCGTGTTGTAGGCTCTGCCACCAGAGTCTCGGGCCAGGAGGCGGTGACGGAGAGCCTGTGTGTCACGGCCTGTGGCCTTCTCCGTCGCTGGTCGCGGCTTCTCAGGGAGGCTGACTCACCGAGTGGCAGGCAGAGTCCCCCTGTGGCCAGCTGGGGCTGGGGCGAGCCCAAGCGTCTTCCTGGGGCCCTCACCCAGCCCACCCACACTGCAGCGGGGCCTCCTCCTACCTCCAGCTCTTGAATGTGCCCGCGGTCCTGTGGGGCTGGCTGTGGAAGAGTCCGCACCATCTTTATGCACATTGCAGATCTCATTTAACAGATGAGCAAACTGAGGCCTAAAAAGAAGTGGATCCCCACAGACCAGTGGGAAGGGGGGAACCACTGCTGGGGGCAGGGGAAGAAGGAGTTGGAGAGTATCCGCCCCCCCCGGCCCCGCCCACTGTCTCCCCTCGCTGTAACCCATCCAGTAAGCCGCACAGTCTGTGCATCAAACAGGGTAGATGTTTGCAGTCTCCTCCTCCTTCAGAAATAAGGTGGGCTCCACCATGAGCTCCTGGGGTTGCCGGGGCAACAGAAGGGCACCCGGTGGGATTGCAGGAACTCATCCCGAATGTGACCCAGTGGGGCAAGGACTCCTGCTCTCTGCTGGGCTCCCTAACCCAGGTTTTCTTTCCTAAATGCATGGAAACCATGCAGTGAGAGCCCAAGGGGGGTTAGCTGAGGCCACATGACCGACTTCCTCCTCTGAGGTTGACCATCTGCCAGACTGCGGACATTGGTTGGGTCTAGAAGCCTGGTACTCAGCCCTCCAACGTGATGGGTCATGGTGTCAGGGTGGGTGCCCCACCCGGTCCCAAATGCCCTGTTTCACAGGGAAGGGGACTGAAATGCCTAATTCCAGTTGCTCACCAAACTTTGCCTGTCCCTGTGCCAGGCCTCACGGGGGATTCTGTGAAGCCCTGGACGCAGCCCCTGCCTTTAGAAGACAGACTAGTGACTTGGCTGTTTGCAGTTCACGGGGCGGTGCTGGGAAGGGGAAGCCCAGATTCAGGCTGGGCAGAGAAGGGCAGCTTGGCTCACCCCACTCCCCCTGGTGGGCGGAACCTCGCCCAGGAAGGTGAGGGCTCAGAGAGGTTGAGGGAAGTTGGGGGTTGCCTCAGACCAGCTGGATCTCCTCTGCTGGCTGAATAGCTGGCAACTTCTCTCTTTTCTCCTTTTCCCCCTCCATGCCTTCTCTGTAGGTCAAGAGATCTGGCTTCAAGTATTGGCTTTTCCCTGGAAATGGCCCTGTGCCTTTGGAACAGTCCCCTTATCTCCCGTTCCACTCAGTTTCTTCATTTGCAAAAGGGGAACTGTTTGGGCCTGCCCTGCCTACGTGGGAAGGGAGTGTGAGGGTGCAGAGAGGTAGTGTGCCTGCAGGTATATCCTGCAAGGTCACGTTCTCCACCTGGGAGGACTAAGGGCCCCACCCCCTTAGTCATCTTGCGCGTACTAAGGTATTTTGAATGGGGGGGGCAGGGTTCCGATCAGGTTTCAGAACTTTGGTGCCTCCTAGATTTGTGGGCCTCCCTGATATCCAGGGGTCTCCCTGGCCTTGTCTGCAGCCCCACCACTCAGGCACATGGGTTGACGTCTGGCTCACACCCCAGCACTGAGCTGGGATGGCTCCGCGGCCCCCCTTCAAGGAGGGAGCTCATCGAAGGGCAGAGTAGACAAGGATGCCCACGGTTCTATGCACAGATCTCCTTTCAGGGCCTCGCTCTCCCATCTGAAACCCCCTGCCTGGGACTAGTTGATTTCTGAGGCCCTGGGGTTCTGCGCTCTTCCAGGCCTCGTTGTACCAAGAGGTTCCTCGGTCCAGCGTGCCAAACAGGAAGAGTCTGGCGGTCTTGCCTGATGCCCTGCCTCAGGACAGGGACAGCGAGGAAGTGAGGCTGATGGGGTGTGAGGCAAAAGGAGGTTAGAGTTGGCAAGTAAGGCCTCTGCTGCTGAGGACCCCGTGTGACAGCTCATGTTTCTTGAGCACTCCTGCCTGTGCCCGTGCGCTTCCTGGGTGTGATTTCACGGAATCCCCACCTCAGCCCTGAGAGAGAGATCCTATTATCATCCCTATTTCAAGGATGAAAGCAGACTCATAGAAGATGAGTAACTTGCCCAAGGTGGGACAGCTCAGAGGTGCAAAGGTAAGTACTTGACGCCCAAGGGCTCTGAGAACCCAGAGGGCATCCTTTTGTGCGATGACCCTAATTAGATTTGAGGTCACTCTCTTGCTATCCCAGATGATGTGGGATTGAAAGACTGGGTTTTACAAATATGGCCCCCAAAGAGTTTCTCTCATCTTCCCATCTGCGGATGCAGTGGCAGATGGGAGGTCAAGGATGGGCTTGGTGCCTGGCAGGCTGGAGTCTAGACCTGACCTTTGCCCTTGGGCCCAGCTTCTTCCCTGTTCAAGTGCCCTGCTGCGCTGCGGTGAGAACACGGGGCCAGGCACTGCGTCGGGACCTCATAACTGTTTTGAGGTTACTCCTTGAGTTCCCGGAGGCCCCAGGAACGTGCCAGAACCTCTGGTCAGGGCAGGGTGGAGCTAAGGACCCTGTGTGGGAGCAAACAATGGGGAAATACCTTCCTCCTGGGGAGGATGAGAGACTGCCGTGAGGCTTCTGTCTGTTTTGTTTCAAACTTTTCCCAGAGCCTGGAGAAGGGCTTGCTCTACATGGCAGGTGCTCAATGAACATTTGGGAGGCAAGGAAGGAAGGGAGGGAGGGAGGGAGGGAGGAATCAGGATGTGAAATGCTAGGAACTCTAAAAATCTTTCTGTCTTCTCTTCCTTCCTCCTTCTTTTGAATCTGAGCCTGGATGAGAACCCAACTTGTAGTTCTCTTGTACCCTGGTGGAAAATAATTTATTTCCCTCAGGGATCCCTCTGGGGAGTGGGAGTAGGGAAGTGTTGGGTCGCCCCGTTTTGCACAAGCCTGGAGTCCTCTCAGCCTCTGGCAGTTAGAGGAGCACCTTTTCCCCCCCGCACTGTTCTCCTTCACTGTCACCTCCAAGGCCGCAGCTAGGGTCTTGCTGCTTCCACCAGGCCAGCTCTAGTAAAATAGGCGTCCCTCTGCCCGCCTCCCCCGCCACACGCACTCCTCTCAGGTCTCCCCCCTTCCCTGCAGTGAGTTCTGGGCTCCTGGTTCTTCCTGCCCCAGGGCGGCAGATGTTCCTCCCTGGGTACCCCATCCGCTCAGCCCCGCCCCACCCCAGGATTCTGGGGTTCCACACCCTCAAGGGATGCAGCACTGTGTTCCGGCCAGGATGCTGTCCTGAGCTTACAGCCCAGGTGAGAAGAAACATTTAGACCTGAGCCTGGGGTGGAGTCAGCACTCAGCAGGTGGTGGCCACCACTATGCAGTGAGCCAGGCGCTCTGGGAGGCGGATCAGAGAGGTGGAGGAGACTCTGATGGAGTCTGATGGAGTTCCTCCTGCCTCTTTAGAGAGGGTATTGGGCATAAACAAAGCTGTGAGAGGTGCCCTGCCAAAGGCTCCCCCTCCCATCCAACAGTCCCTGCCGGGTTGTGCCTCTGTGTCATCAGGCGTGGAGCACTTGGCAGTGAATGAGTTGATTCCCACCCACGGGAATGTGAAGACATGGGAGTCCTCAGGAAGAGTGCGAATGGACTGAAACTTAGTGAGTACGGGCATTTGAGATGGGCCTTGGAGGTTGAATAGGAGCTCACCAACTGAACGAGCTGGGAACAGCACTCTAGACTCAGCAGATAGCACTTGGGTCAGGGAAGTACATGGAGTGTTTGGGAAAGAGCAAGTGTGTGGCTTGCTGGGGGCATGATGGACACAGGCAAGAATCTGCCTGAGGAATGACAGGGGCAAAACCGAGAGGGCCATTTACTTTCTGGTGAGGTATTCAGACTTCAGGGAAGCCCCTGGAGGCCTCTGAGCAGTGCAGTGAGAGGTTGAGACCCCAAGCTTAGTGTAGCCTCTTTTAAAATTCAAATCTTTATTTTAGTTAGGGATAATTTTTATTGTGGTAAAATATACATAACATAAAATTTACCACTTCGAGGATTTTAAACGAACAATTCACTGGCATCAAGTACATTCGTAGTGTTGTGTAACCATCACCACTATTCCCAGAACCTTTTCATCATCCCAGATGGGCCCATTAAGCAATAACTCCCCATCTCCCTCTCTTCCCAGCCCCTGGAAACCTCTGTTCTACTTTCTGCCTCTGAATTTTCCTACTCCAGGCACCTCATAGAAATTGAATTATACAATATTTGTCCTTTTGTGTTTGGCCACTCACTGTTGTGGCCTCTCCCGTTGCGGAGCACAGGCTCCGGACGTGCAGGTTCAGCGGCCATGGCTCATGGGCCCAGCCGCTCCGCGACATGTGGGATCTTCCCGGACCGGGGTACGAACCCGTGTCCCCTGCATCGGCAGGCGGACTCTCAACCACTGCGCCACCAGGGAAGCCCCCATTTGTATGTCTTATTGGCCATTTGTCTTTCTTCTTTGGAGAAATGTCTATTCATATGCCCATTTTTGAATTGAGTTGTTTGGCTTTCGTTGTTGAGTTGTAGGAGTTCTATGTATATTCTGGATAGTAATCCTTTATCAGATATGTGATTTGCAAATATTTTCTCCATTCTTGTCTTTTCACTTTCTAGATGGTGTCCTTTGGATGCACAAAAATTTTTAGTTTTGATGAAATCCAATTTATCCATTTTTTCTTTTGTTGCCCGTGCTTTCATTGTCATATCCAAGAAATCATCGTTAACTCCAGTGCCAGAAAGAATTTCCCTTATGTTTTCTTCTAAGAGCTTTATAGTTTTAGCTCTTAAGTTTAGGTCTTTGATCCACATTGTTAATTTTTGTAGATGGTGTAAGATAAGGGTCAAACTTTATTCTTTTGCATGTGGATATCCAGTTTTCCTAGTATCATTTGTTGAAAAGACTGTCCTTTCCCCATTTAATGGTCTTGGCAGCTTTGTGGAAAATCAATTGACCATATGTTTGAGAGTTTACTTCTAGGCTTTCTATTCTGTACAATTGGTCTGTCCCCGGCATGGCCTTCTGAGATGAAGGTCCAGAGTTGCAGAATATGGGGAACCTCATCCCGTTCAGTCCCTCGCCTCCAGGCCAGAGCCTGACCAGCCAAAGAGATTCAGCTCTGGGACACACTTGTTTTCCAGGAAGCAGAGCTGGTGAGAAGGGGTGGTGGGCAGAGCTAGTGGTGAGAGCGCCAGCGCCACGACCTCGGCCTCTGAGCAGACCCCTTGCTGTTTGGGAGCCCCCATGTCCTCCAGCTGACCCTCCTGTGAGGACATGGCCTTGGGGGAAATTCTCCTGTGCTCTCAGGGTCCGTACACCGCCTCCTGAGAGGACCAAATCTGAGACTACTCTTTTTGGTAAGGTGATCCCAGAGCGCTTTCCCCATGGAGCTGGGAGGAGCTCTAGGAGGGAGGTCCCCTGTGCACGCCCCCCTGGCTCTGCACTGTTGGCCCTGTGAATATCTTGAAGATTTTCTATTTGATTCTCATAAGAGGCATTTGCTACCCCCTGTCCTCTGCCCTCCATCCCAAGTGCTGTCCAGTGAGTGGCTCAGCCAGGGACTAGATAGTATTCTACACCCCTGGTAGGTGACCAAAGGCGAGGGGGGCTCTGCCCCCCACTGTCACTGCCGGTGGAGCTGTGGGAGCCCCAAAGGGGGCTCTTGTGAGGCCGGTGCTTCCTGCCTTGGAATCCCCCAGCCCAGTTGAATAAACAGAGGCCTAGACTCCAAGCCAGGTGCCCAAAGGCAAGTAACAGGCACAGTGTGTAATGTTCTTGGAATCTTGTAGAAACTGGGTTCATCCTACAATTCAGCTGCACGGGCTGCCTGAAGCTTCCGGTGCCTTGGATTCGGTGAGGCCAGTGTAGCCAGGACCTGGGAACAGATTTCAGCCTGTCTAGCTGAGTGACCTTGGGCAAATTAGTTGACCTCTTTGCCTCAATTTCCTTATCTGTAGAGTGGGTATATGAATAATATTGTGAGGATTAAATAAGATGATATAGGTAAAGAGCTTAAAACAGTTCCTGGAACAGAACAAATACTCAATAAATATTAGCTGTTATTTTTGATAGGATTTTCCTGGAACTTCGAGTAGGTGAAGCCGGAAACTTTGACAAAGAGTTATGGTTGACTTGAAAGCATAAAATTGGAAAATGAGCAATTTATTACTGAGTCCACACTGTGTGGTTGACAAAATGTTTTAAAATACGGATGAGTGATGAAAGGGGTGTAGGCTGGCTGTCTGCCTAGCATGGGGTCAGGAGGGATCAAGGACGGGAGAAGGGTATCCCCGGGCCCCTCAGACCCTTCAGGCCACATCTCTCCAGGCTGCTGGGGAGTTTAGACCCCCCTTCCCTAAACTCACGGTAACTGACTGCTCGTGGACCAGCCTCCTTGTTTGCTCAGCATCAGCTCTGCACCAGGGATCAGGGGCCGCCTTGGAGAAACACTGCCTGAGCCGAGGCAGGGGGACAGCCAGGGCCGGGCTTTACCTAATAAACTGTGCAGGACTTAGCCCCTCAGAGGAGATTACACGAAGCCATTTTTGTGCTACACAAAGTACATTCTCACTGTTTCATGGGATGCTTCATTTCCCTGAGAAGCACTAACAGAGTACTGAAAAGAGATGTGCTCATCACATATCCACTGCGGTTTTCTTGGTAGAAGGTACACACCGTACACTTTAAAGCAGAGACATGTTTGACATTTTGTTCAGTCCAGATGAGCAGAAGGCAATGAAAGAATCATTCTTCAGCAACATGTTTGTTGCAAATATTGGAACATTGAACATTGTTTATACTTATTACACACGATGGGCAAAACACTTGGGCCCCACCTACTCCAAATCCCAGCCATTTAGATGGAAACTCTAACAGCTTAGGTATAATTTTGTTCTAGAGATTTTGAATTTTTAACCATTTTATAATTTTAAAGATGGAATTTTGTTAAGCCAAGATTGAATAATCTTATCCAGCCTTATCAACCTCAGAAAACTTTAACTAGCAGTCTCACAATTAATTCAGCCATTAATTTTCCCCTTCTTGTCCAAGGAGAGAAACATCTTCTTGCTTTTTTGGCTTGTAAATGATTCTTTAGGTTATGAACACAGCATGAACACATCTGGAGGAAGAAAACGCTTGATTTTGGTGGGGAAAAAAAATTCTCTCTAGGCCGACGTGGTCATTCTGCAGGCTGAGACATTTAGTTGCTTAACGAGATTCATCTAATTCAGAGGGTATTTGTTGGGTGCCAGATGTGGGGACCAGAGCTTGATAAGATGTTTTCCCTGTCCATGATGAAGATACTATCTAATGGTGGAGGCTGCCATGCATCCACACTTGCAATGCTTTGTGAAAAGTAATCTAATAATTAGGGGCCATTAGGGGAGTTCCGAGGAGGGCATGGCAGGAAATCCATAAAAAGGAAGTGATAATAGACTCGGGCCTGGAAAGGTGATCTGGGGTTCCCTGGGCAGAAGGGCCCCCAACATAGTACTGAATCATCAAAGTTGATTTCTAAATGACAGCAGCAGTGGTGGTGGCATCGGTTACCTTTCTAGAACAGTCCGTCTCTCCACTCCCCACCCCCAGAGAGCTTTCAGGTGGTATGACGGTTAGAGGGCAGCAGATGCTCCCACAGAGAAAATTCTTCCGGAGCCGTTAAATATTGGTGTGCCTCCATAGGCAAGTTGTCCAGATGCTCCAAGAGTGTGAGTGGGAGTGGGGTTTTTATAAGGAGCTCACGACTGCTCTGACCTTTGTCAACTGGTTTGTAAGCCACACTGTCTTCAATGCAGTGATTAAAATTACAATTCTCGGGCTTCCCTGGTGGCGCAGTGGTTGAGAGTCCGCCTGCCGATGCAGGGGACGCGAGTTCGTGCCCCGGTCCGGGAGGGTCCCGCATGCCACAGAGCGGCTGGGCCCGTGAGCCATGGCCGCTGAGCCTGGGCGTCCGGAGCCTGTGCTCCGCAATGGGAGAGGCCACAACAGTGAGAGGCCCGCGTACCGCAAAAAAAAAAAAAAAAAAAAAAATTACAATTCTCATTTCGTGGCTATAGCTTAAAGTTGCAACCTAACTTAGGTTAAAAAGTATTTATGGAAGGGCCTTTCTTTAACATCAACTAGCAGTTTTAAATATGTATGTAACAAATGATAAACAAAATTGTGTCAAATGTTTCACCCCATTTATCGTCTTTGTTATATGTATTGTAAAATGGGCCCTGATTGGAAGGGGACTGGGTGGGGGGCTACTTGGGACAGGGGTTTGTGGCATGTTCTGGGCAGCTGGAGCTGGGGAAACTTGAGCTAAAAAGAGTACACCTGGGGCGGGGGCGGGGGCAGGATGAAACACTGCAGCCTGATTGACTGACTTTGCTTTGCTCTTGCAGCTGCCCTGGCCTACCTTGCCTCCAAATAATAAGGGTATTAAGCTATCGTGGGGGATTCTCGTTGATAGAGAATGTGCTGTGTATCAGGCAGAGATGTGCATTCTTGCACTTGACTTCATTGAGACCTCACAAACACGCTGGGATGTGGGTATCATCCACCTCACTTTACAGATGAGAAAACCGAGGCACACAGAGGCCAAGCCACTTTGCCAAAGCCTGAGTGGCTTGGAAGCCTCCTCAACAATCTCCTTTAGAAATTTCCCCATTTCTTTAATGGGGAAAACTGACACTTCCTTATCATGCATAAAGAGCTAGCTATACTCAGCTTTAACAGACCCCTCCAAGGAGATCGCTGCCTTGAAGCCTCTCCTATACAGAGATCTGGAGTGGTCCTGGAAATACTGCTTCCCCCGCCAGGCTGGCCTAGATGCCTCTGCTCTGTCCACCTCCCCGCACCATAATCACTGCCTCTCTCATGAAGGGGGACTTTTGGAAGGAAGGGGCCATGCTTTATTAGACTTCCTATTTCCATCACCTGGAACTTTGCCCAGCACATAGCTGGCGCTCCAGAAATGTTGCTGAATGAATGAATGCAGCAAATAAGTGGCAGAATCAGGAGTCCAACCCAAGCCTGTCCTGCTCCAAAGACTTCTCATTCATTTCACCTAGAGCAGGATTTAAGCTTCTCCATCTTGCCTCCCTTGGATCCAATGGCACTATTACAGTGTGTCTCCATGGGGATGGTTGGGAATGCACGTTTTCTCCCTGCTCTGAGGGATTAGGTGGGAGACATTTAGGGACATACCCAAAGCCACTTGGTTAGGTGAAAGTAGAGAGGGACAAGGGGCAGACAGACCACCAAGCTGATTTGAAACCGGCAGACACAGTCCTTCCACTGACAGGCCTTGTGGTCGCTCGGGGTCTCCGTATCCTGCCTGGAAGGTGAGTAGTGGCCCAGGGTGACCCCTGAGCTCTGGAACTTCTTGTTGGGGTTAAGGGAGAGTATGGAGGCTCCTTCTGCTTCTGTGACAGTGGACCCAGCCTGGGCCAGCGCCCCTTACCCTGCGGGGTGCTAGGATCTCCTCCAGCCTCATGAGGCAGGGCTTGGGGATGAGACCTAGGCTGGACCAGGAAGGAAGGAGCCGGGGAACCTCAGTCTCCATGAGGATAGCAGCTCACAGGGCTGGTTAGAGTCCCTGACTGAGGTCACGACCCAGCTCACCCCAGTAAGTATCAGGAGGTGATGTTCAAGTGTTAGATCATACATGGGGCTTCTCATGGTCACCCAAAAGTTCTGTTTAGATTAGTCCTCTGTGATGGAAACATCTCCAGTGGCTCAGTTGTGTCTCCCAATGACAAGACTAAGTCTGCCTGCAATCCCTTCAAGATTGCCTGTCTACGGAAGAGAGACAACACATCGTTGTGTGAGAGGCCATAGACAGGACACTGGGCTTGGAGCTGGACCATCTGGGTTCAAATCCCAGCTCTGCCCCTCCTAGCTATGTGACCTTGAGCAAGTTAAGCTTCTCTGGACCTCAGTTTCCTCATCAGTAAAATGGGGGTAAAAACACAGACCTCCTAGGGATCTGGGGAGGATCAAATAAGATAGCGGATGGGTCAGTACTACTAAAACACGAGTGATTATGTGATTGTCCTTATTAGTGGCACCAGCCCTGTGGGGAGGCCCCTAAGGCTTCTCACTTAGTAATTTAGGACCAGCTCAGTTGGGAGTTGGGATGTCCTGTCTTGCCGTAAAATGTAGCATGCCTTGCCAGGACCTCTGTAGTTTCCAATACTCAGTTCAAGGTCACGCTCTTGCTGAGGCCTCCCCGACCTTTTCAACAAGAACCGACTGCTCCTTCCTGTGGACACGCTGCGCCCAGGATGCAGGGATCTTGCCATTGGGGCCCATAACACTTGACCACACTGTTACACGTCTGTCCCTTCCATGAGGCCATGACTAAGGGGAGGCTCTGGGGAGGTGCTCGGTGAATGAACAAACAAGTAAACCAAGGAAGGAGCACAATGAATAGATGCAAACCAAGTCACATCATCAGGGAAAAGACAAAAAAAAGGAATTTGGGGCGTAAGCTGGGGGACGGAGGGGACCTCGGGGGCTAAAGGCAGTGAAGGCCCTGAGGGACACAGGCTAGTGGGCTTTCTTTTCTTTTTTTCCAATTTTTTTTATTGTAGTAACATACAAGTAATAATAAAATTTACCATCTTAACCTTTTTTTTGGGCGGGGGGTAGGTGGGCCTCTCACTGTTGTGGCCTCTCCCGTTGTGGAGCACAGGCTCCGGACGCGCAGGCTCAGCGGCCATGGCTCACGGGCCCAGCCGCTCCGCGGCATGTGGGATCTTCCCGGACCGGGGCACGAACCTGTGTCCCCTGCATCGGCGCCACCAGGGAAGCCCCCTCTTAACCATTTTTGAGTGTACAGCCCAGTGGTATGAAATACATCCAGAATGTTGTGCAACTGTCACCACCGTCCATCCTCTTTTCATCTTGTAAAACTGAAACTCTGTCCCCATTAAACACTAACTCCACATCCCCGGGCTCTAGCCCCTGGCAACCATCGTTCTACTTCCTGTTTCTATAAACTTGGCTACTCGAGGGACTCATATAAGTGCTATCATACAGTATTTGCCTTTTTGTGACTGGCTTGTGTCACTCAACATAGTGTCTTCAGGGCTCATCTGTGTTGTAGCAGGTGTCAGAACTTCCTTCCTTTTTGAGGCTGAATAATACTCCACCGTGTGGATGGACCAGTTTGCTTCTCCATTCATCTGCCGATGGACACTTAAGTCACTTCCACGGTCCAGTTATTGTCAGTGGGCTTTCTTTTTAAGCCCTTCTCTTTGGATACAAGGAAACCTCACTCAGACTAATTGTAGGAGGACTGAAATTATAATAGGCTCAAACAATAAAAAGTACTTTTATTACTTTTAAGGTCTGAGAGTAATTTGACCTCAGCTAACAAAATACTGCTTCCTTCGGGCCTTGGAAGAGCATTTAGAAGAACCACGTGCTTTAAGGGGGTCACCAGTTACTTACGTGGGTGGAAATGTGGGTTTCCATAGGGCTGGGGAAGCAAGGTTTGTTCCTAGAGTTGGCTTCTGCCTTGTGATTTTGATTCCAGTGTGCGAGCTCATTTGCAGAGGCCGTGGACAGTGCTGGTGACGGGGAGGAGGGGAGGTTGCTAACTAAACCCCGGTCTGGGTCCTGTTCAAATTATGACAAATGCCGGCTTCAGAACTGGGATTCCTGGATAAAGTGGTTTCTTCCCATTTGTCTGCATACTTCTTCTTTTTAAAAGCTTTTTGTTTTGACATATATTTTCAGACATCAAAAAAGTTAAATGTAGAATACAAAGAATTCCCAGATCCCCTTGACACCGATTCCCCAAATCTTAATGTTTTACTATATCTGTGTTCGCGCTCTCAATCTCTCTTGTATGTATGTATGTATCAATACACATACCTATACACAGATACGTATTCTTTCTTTCTGAACCGTTTAAGAGTAAGTTGCAGACATATGCCTCTTTACCTCGAAATACTTTGGTATTTAGTGGAGAACAAATGCAAATTGAGACCCGGTGTCCGAAAGAAAACAAGAAAGAATTAGCTGGGTGTAAGCTGGGGGATGGAGGGGTCCACATTTGAGGTCCCAGATGGTCGATGAAATTCTATCAGGACAGTTTCATCAGGGCCAGCACTGAAGGTCGGATGTGATGGGGCAGATGTAGAGGCATCAGAGAGGAGCCATTCTCCTGTGACTCCCACTTTTTCCCTTCCTCCCTGACCCTGTCTTCTGGCTGTCCCGTCCCAGCCCCACACAGGGTATCCGCTCCAGGAGGGCCCAGAGGAACTGCCGCAG
Source organism: Monodon monoceros (assembly GCF_005190385.1). Lineage (NCBI taxonomy): Eukaryota > Metazoa > Chordata > Mammalia > Artiodactyla > Monodontidae > Monodon > Monodon monoceros. The sequence goes on along the minus strand of NW_021703784.1, from coordinate 91,876,577 downwards.
GCTTAGGGGTCAGACCTCAGCTCTGCCTCTCACCAGTTGTGTATTCTTAGACAAGTCCTTTACTCCCTCTGGCCTCAGTCTCTGGGGCTGTCAAATGGGCATATTTCACATGGTTGTTGTGAAGAGCAGCAGTGGTGGCATGACAGGTGTGCTAGTACTGGGTAGAGCATGAAGCATCCCAGTGCTAATTCCTTTTCCTTCCTTGGTTCTGGGAAGCGCCCTCCACCCTCTGGACCACAGGAAACCTCCCCACCTCAGTGTGTGGGAAGAACCAAGAGAGCTGTGTGAGAGTGGACTGATGGAGGAGGGGGCTGCAGCCCCCGCCTCTGCTGATGCTTCCCTGGGGAAGAGCCCACAGAAGAGCTGGCAACAAATCCGCCAGCTGCATGGACAGCCACCTGGGCAAAACCTGGGTGTGGGTAGCATTTACGTGGCTCACCTGTAAGTAGCTAGAAGACTGAGGATTCCCCAGGGTCTCCACGAAGGGAGGTGACTCTGGGGAATCAGGAGCTCAGGTCAGGCCTGGCACCCAGTGGTGGTGATATTCAATGGGTTCCTTCTCTCTGAGCCTCAGTTTGCCCATGTGTAAAACGAGGGTGCTGAAGAAAGCCACCATGTGGGAATTCTGAAGTCAAGAATGTGAAAACCCGCAGAACCAGAGGAGGAAAGGGCTCTTTGGGGAAGGGCAGGGACCCACCTCATCCACCCCTGTGTCCCTTGTAGGGCTGAGACAGCGGCAGACACATAGTAGGACTGAATAACTGCTTGTTTGGCCAACCCTCCCAGGGAGGGCCTGTGCCTTTAACCAAACTTGGAGAAACTTCATCTGAAGCCAGGACCCTGGGGCATCACCTCTGGCCCCAAGGAACTTAATTGGGACTGCAGTGCCTCCTGGTGGCCAGTGTGAGCCACTGCAGCCTTGATCATGCTGGATTGGGGGTGCTGCCTAGAGCCTTTACGCAGGGACCCGGGAACCTGCCCTGTGGGTGCGCATGGCGTCCCAGGGCCCCGCGACTCCTCCTCGGTCTCGGCTTCCTGTAGGGGCTGCGCCTTCTCCATAACCCCTTCTCTCCTCTCGCTGGCAGGAAATCCGGCAATACTTGTTGACATGAGGAAGCAGAGAAGCTAAAAGGTTTGCCCAGGGCCCTAGCAGCAGCGGGGCCACCTTTGGCCCTTCATGCCCTGCCCCGTGGCTGGTTTCTCTGAGCCCCATCATCCCGCAAAGCCCACACACAGCAGTGTGTGCTGAGGGACCGAGGCCCCCCGGCTCCGGAGTCCAGCCCCGTGGCCTTGGGTCCCTTTCCTATGGGCGCCCCATCACCTCAGCAGGGCGTGCAGAGCTGCCCCGGCGCTACCAAAGGCAGAAGGAGCCCGGGCCCAGCTCAGGACCCAGCTGTGCATCAGGGAGGCCCTGCTCTGAACCGCTCACAGTGGAGTGGGAAGCAGGACCACACACCAGTGCTTTAGAGCAGAGAATCCAGTGTTTAAGAGGTAAGCCCAGCCCCCCGGGGTCAGGGAGGAAGAAGGGGTCGGCCTTGCACTGAACCTTGGAAGCCCAGTAGAAACAATTCAGCAAAGAAGAAATACAACAAATAAAAGGTTAACTTTACTAGTAATAAAAAAATGTAAATTCAAACAAGATTTCACTTTTATCCTTCACACTGGCAAAGATTTTAAAAAACAGTATAATGACTGGTATTGGCCCTGAAGCAGGTGCGCACACGGAGGAAATTGGCAGATTTCTAGAAGACACGTTTATCAGAGCTCTTAAGGTGTGACTGTGATCTAACTCGGTATTTCTAGTTCCTGGAGCTTCTTCTAAGGTGATTACCGTGAAAGTATCAAGGGATTTAACTGCAAGGATATTCATCCCAGGCCTGTTATCATTTCAAACAATCAGCGATCCACGTGCCCAACAGTAAAGGACTGATGAAATAAAATAGTTTGTCCATGTGGTGAAATACTACACAGCCACTAAAAACGATGTAGTAGAAGAATATAGAATAGGATGGAAGGATATACAGGATAGTGTTAGGTTAAAAAAAAAAGACTTGTACCAAAAAAATGATGTTTCCCTTTTGTGTTTGTGTGTTACAGTTTTCTTCTTTTGGTCTCTCTTGATTTTTTTTTTTTAAATTTCCATATAGAACATAGATAATTATATGTAACGAGGGGGGGAAAATCCACAAAATTTACAGAGGAAGATACGCAGGGAGAGGAGGAGTTAGCCAGATGCATGAGGGGCAGAAGGGCATTCCGGTTAGAAGGAAGAGCACATATGCAGGAATGGGGTAGCCTGAAGCCGCTCGAGCAGTGTACTGGAGGCATGAGGGCAGGTCTGTGGGACCGGAAGCGAGGTGCAGAGGTGGGGTGTGGAAAGATGTAAGTCTGTGAGGAGAACCAGTGTCAGTCCCACCTGGGGAATCCTGAATGCCACAGTCAGCCTGACTTGCAGAGTTGGCAGATTTAGCAAAAAACAACAAAACCAGGGTGCTCCATTTAATTTGAATTTCAAATAAATAATGAATAAGTTTTAGTATTAGTATGCCCCATCCAATATTTGGGACATACTTACACTTAAAAAATAACTGTTTCTCTGAAATTCTAATTTAACTGAGCACCCTGTATTCTATCTGACCATCCTAATGAGGGCTCTGGGCACCAGTGGAGGGCCTCTAGACAGGCTCCCACTAGATGGGATGTGTGCTTTAGACACTCTCTCTGGTTGTAGTTGAGGGCGGTGAGTCTGAGGGCAGAGAAACCAATGAGGTCTACGCTTAAGCCAGAGCTCTGGGAATCTCCAATATCCAAGAGGCCTCAGAGTCACGGGGTTAGGGGGGCGCCCAGTTTGTGAGGACAGTGGCCGATCCCCACCGCGAAAGGGGCCTTTCGCTGAAGCATCCCTACCCTTCCTCCACCCGGCTCCCCCGTGGCGCTCACACCCACCTCCCACATCACACAGCCGAATCCAACACCTGCCAGAGCAGACATCCCTCAGGATTCTAATCGCTGCTTCCACATAGCATTTTAAAATGATAAAAGCCATTTCTGGTCATGGTAAGACAAATAGAAAATTAAGTCAGACGAGAAAAAAAAAAGGAACAAAACCCAGATACCAGTATTCTTACCTCTGGAAACCTCTAGTATTTTCTAAGGACAGGTACCCCACCCCTACCTCCCCTTTTTTTCAAAATGAGATTTACTTACTATAACACGAACATCTTTCAGTTACTAAAATGCTGTTCTTTCACATCAGTTTCACTCCTTTTTCATCAAATGTTTATTGAACCCCTTCTGCATACCAGCCACAATACTAGGCATTCAACAAAAGGGCTAAACAAAACAAGTATATGCAGATATATTCCCTGTTTTATGGAAGGGAGAGAGAGAGACAATAAATAAAGGAAAAGCAAATAGATACAAAATAATGTGTATTAAATGCCAAGAGAGAAACAGTCTGTAGAATAAAGAAAATCAGGAAGGATCTTCCAGTTATGGAAATATCGTCCTTTATTTAACCAGTCTCCTATTATTGAATATTTTGGTTATTTTCAGTTTTTCCATATAATAATGCCATGATGAACTTTCTCTCTAGTTAATTCTTTGTGCCCATCCCTAATTCTGTCTTTAGGTTAAGTCCCTAGAAGTGAGATTTCTGGGTGAGGACATACAAACTTTTTACTTACTAAGTTTTTCTTTACTATATTTAAACCCAATTTTTAATTTTCTCTATAGTTTACATATTTTTTTATTTTTAAAACAGCATGGTGTAAAATTAAAACGGGGGGGGTATTATTTTATGAATTTGAACACATTCCTGTACAGACCCACGTACTCACCATCACAACTGGGATATGGGATAGCATAGCTCTGCACACCAGCCCTTTGTGGTCAAACCTGCCCCCTCCCCAGCCCCTGGCAACCAGTGATCTGTTCTCCGTCCTGGTACTGTTACCTTCCCCAGAATATCATGCAATAAATAAGTAGAGTCATGCACTATATACATTTTGAGACTGGCTTCTTTTACAGACCATCATGCTGTCTTTGAGAGTCATCCATGCCATTGTTTGTATCACTAGTTTGCTCCTTTTACCTCTGTAGCATCCCACTGCATGGCTGTTCCACAGCTTATTTATTCATTCACCTGTTAAAGGACATTTGGGTTGTTTCCAGTTTGGCGTGATTATGAGCAAAGCTGCTATACACATTTGCATACACGTTTGCAATGAAAATAAGTCTTTGTTTCTTTAGGGCAAATGTCTAGCAGTGGGATTTCTGGGTCTAGCCATACGAGTATGTTTAATTAGACAAGACAATGCCACGGTGTTTTCCCACCAGCGATGAATGAGAGTTCCAGGTGCTTCATATCCTCGCTATCACTTGGTAGCATCAGATTTTTGATTTCCATTGCAATAGGTGTGTAGCCATATCTCAAGGGGGTTTTAGTTTGAATATCCCTAGTGGATAATACACTGAGAGGGTCATCATGCTGATTTCCATGTATATCTTCTTGGGTGAAATGTCCATTCAAATATTTTACCCATCTTTTTTTAGTTTTAACGTTACTGCTAACTAAGCTCCACATTTTAATCAGATTTCACTAGTTTTTCCCTAATGTCCTTTTACTGTTTCAAGACCCCGTCCTGGATACCACATCACATTTAGTCCTCATGTCTCCTTAGCCTTCTGTGATCTGTGACAGTTTCTCGGACTTTCCTTGTTTTGAGAGGCACATTTAGGGCTTGGGTGGGTGCATGTTGGTGACAGAAGTGCCTAAGTCACCTCGTGGGTGGCTGGCCTGAGCCCTTGTGCTTCCTCTCTACAAACTGGCAGTTCCTCCAGGGCAGGAACACCGTCCGTCTCTACTGGGTACACGCTGATAGGCTCCGTGCATGTTTGCTGAAATGCCGCCTCAGTTACTGCTACCCCTTTGGTGTTATTTCTTGGGCCTGGAGCTAAAACTAGGGATGTCTAAGCTGAACTCTGGACAGAGTCCAGCGGCAGATGAGGTAGGCTGGGGTTATAATCTATGGCTCACCTTTAACCTCTGCCCCCACCCCCGCACGACTGTTCGGACAGCGGTGGGTTTAGTCAGTGCCCTTTAAATAGCATGAAAGGGCCTCACGCTGGCCTGTTTTGTTTAAGGAGGTTGCATCGGCGGTGTGCACACTGCCACAGGGCATGCGGCCGGCTCACCCGAGAACAGAGTAAGCGGCATGTCCCCCACAAAGCAGATGTTCGGAGGAAAAATAGATGTAATCAAAAGCACGGAGGATAAAATTACTCAAACCCCTTAGACAGACCCTCCATATGCAAGGGTACACACACACACACACACACGCACGCACACACGCACGCACGCACCACCCACGTCCATACCCACCCGCGTGTATCTACAGGGTCATGTTCACACCCACACCCACACGCAACAGCACACGTCCGCAGGCACACACGTGCCACTTGTGTGCCTGCCCTTGACCACACGAGCCTGCACGGTACACAGACCTATCCGCAGGCCACTACACATGTGTTCCCCGCACCCATGTGCAGATGCAGGCTTCCGCCCCATGCCCGAGAGCGCACATCTGTGCACGCGGAAGGGATACACACAGAGAGGCCTCCAGCACCCTGTCCCCAAGTGGCTTCAGAAGTTCATTCTCTTTAAATCACAGCCATAAAAAAATTCTCTTGAAATCACAGTCATGAAAAAAAAAATCACGGTCACCTTTGGAAATCTTTCAAGGCCTTTCATGTCAAAAAAAAAGTTAGTCTAGAGTAGAGTGACACCCTAGGGTTGAACCGGGACGAGTGGCTAGAGGTTAAGGGAATGAAGAAAGGTTTCCCGTTTCTCGTTGGATTTCTTGAAATCCAACAGCCAGGGCTGTCCGGCAGCAGACCAGGTGGTTCCCAGAAGAGGCCAGGCCTCCTCCCCAGGGGAGTTCAGGCAGAGGCCCAAGGGCCTTCTGTGGCTCCTGATGGAGAATATAACCTCGAACCGAAGAATGCTTCCCACTTCATCAGAAGTGGTCGATGGGAGTCTTTGCCTGCGGTTGTTTGCAGGGCCAGCGTCCCTGCCTCGGGGCAGGCAAGGATGACTCACGGTATTCTGTGCACATTACTTGACTCCTCTGGGTAGTCTGGGATCTATTTCCAGATCAAGACATTCTCGGGGAAGCTGCAGCTTGCGATTACGTTGTCTTGGGCCACACAGCCTGGGACAAAGCCCGCCCAGGGATCCCTTCCCACTCTGGGCGGGGTGTCAGCATAGCACCAGGCCAGAGTCCACAGGGGGTTGCCCCAGGGAGGATGGGGGGAAGCCAGCCAGGGAGGCAGGTGGCCTGGACCCAAAGGGGCTCTGTCGCTGCTCAGCTTCATGCCAGTGCCAGATGCTGTTGGGCCTCAAGAAGGTGGGCCCAGCAGCGGGGCAAGCTGGGAGATCCCAGTGCCCTTTTCTCTCTCCCAGTATAGCAGCGCGATGGATGCAGAGCTGGTTCCTGGCAGATGCTGGACTGGGTTTCCTGGACATTTCAATTCCGGAGCCCGGCTCCGTGAAGCCCATCTCTGTGCTTCTCCTTCTGCCTCCCTGACCCTCTTGCTTGCTGCTTGGAGACATCCTTCTATGTCTGCCTGGTCTTTGTCCTCTCCTTCCTTCTTCCCTCCCTCCTTCCGTCCTCCATCTTTTCCTCTGTCCCTCAGTGATCTCACCTCCTTCTGTTTCAGCTGTCAGCCTCTGATGGAGGCATTCGTCATTATGTGCATTTTTCTCGTGTATCCTCGCCACCTTTCTCCTCAGTGTTTACGGGGATGTATTCATTCAACAAACATCTCTGCACGTACCCTATAGGTACTGGCACGCAGTAGGTGCACAGAGGTAGCTGGACAGAGTGAGAGCTCAGTAATGTTCGTTAGAAATTGTTCGTTGATTCTTCAGTAACCACTTCCTGCCTGTCTGCTGCCTGTCCCATCCTGGGCTGAGAAAGGACAAATGGCATGAGGTCCCAACCCTCAGGGAACTGATTCTCTAGGAGGAGCTGGACATTTGGGGTTTGATTATATACTAGTCTGAAAACACAGTCAGTAATTGGATGGCGGGGTCTGTATGACTGCCCCAGTCTGAGAGGGCTTCCTGGAGGAGCTGGTGCTTGATTGGACCTTGGAGGTCAGCTGGAAAAAAAGGGACATTCCAGGCAGGTGGACAGAGGTGGGGGTGAGGGAGACCAAGGAGGTCAGTGCTTTCCTTTGTTCAGGAGTAATTCAGCCTGAGTCTCAGGCCCTGTTTTCAGTGGCCGTCTTGAGGAGGGAGTCACAGAGCGAGCTGGACCCTGACCAGCACCAGGCCTCAGGCCACGGTACCAAGTCTCCACCCGGCCCCTCTGGATCATCTAGTTGCAGAGCGATCTGCTGGCTTTGCCCAGAGCCCAACACCATCACCCGTCCCATCCCTGGCACCCACCTGCCTCAGGCAGGCCTGTTAAACTCAGGACCTCCTGCAGAAGAGCAGTGGGAACTGTAATTATTTACTCAGGAGGATGGAAGACAAGAGGCGTGGCAGCCCTCTCCAGATGTCTGCAGGGCTGGCTTGGGAAAGGCCCCGGGAGGTTTTGAACCAGGACCAATGAGCCAGACCCTACAGGAGACAGACACGGGCTGGACCTAAGGACAGATGGTCCAGCTGTCCTGGGGGCAGTGAGCTCTCTGTCACCAAAGCCTGGATGATAGCACTTTGTAGAGATGCTGTAGGGTGGCAGGAGGTGGAAACTGATGCACTGAGCACCTGAGAGGGACTTCCTTGGCTTGTCGTTCTGACCAGTTGGGTCAGAACCTTGGGGAATTTTCCTTTGTTGTCTAAATGAGGGACCCAACCTCAGAATTTAAAGCAAGATGATCAGTAATCAAGATGGAGATTTGGAAGATTCCTTCCCTCTTCAAGGACCAGAGAAACCTCAGTTTTGCCAGAATTCCTTCATCTCTAAGCCTTTCCAGTGAGCTGACATTTGCCTGGACAGACATGGCCCCATCCTCTCCCCTCTTCTCCCCACTCCAGATCCCAAGGGGAAGGTCCCACTGGTCCCTAAGGCAGGAGGGCTACTTACTCCACCGGGCCAAAGCTGAAGTCTCAGGCAGACTTTGGGAGAGCCAGGACCGCGAACAGATCTCCCATCTCTCGGTCTGGTGGTCTTTGCACATGCCATGCTGTCTCCCCACTCCTGACCCACTCGCTCCCTCTCAGTGGGTGGCTGGACGGGGGGAAGCTGGATTCTTACTCCTCTTCTTGGAAGACTGGACATTCTGCCGCCTCCCCCCGAGCTGAGCCTAGAACCAGCCCACGCTGGGGAGCTTCTCCCAGAGTCCACATCCGCACCCTCTCCTCCTCGGGGGCTGGTCCTTCTGACCCCGGGATGCGCAGACCAAGCCTCTTGGTTATGTGAGGCCCCTGGATTCCTTCTGGTCCTACCTCTCTCCCCAGGAAAGGCCGTGAGACCATGGGTAGGAGTAAAGGACCAACCAAGGGCTGAGAGGCTGCACTCTGTCGCTAATTAGGGCACATTTCCCGCTCTCTCTGGCCTCAGTTTCCCCTGACTTGACATGAGGAGTTTGGTCCCTACCAACAATTGCTTTTTATAGCATGGAGTTTCCCCTGCATGGCCCAGCCCCTACTGTTGTATGGGGTGGTCCCGATCCCAGGCTGAAGGCCAGAGGATACGGTAAGGGTCTACGGGGTCATGGGATGGGGCCTGGGGAGCAGTGCTAGGGCAGAGGGGGCAGGGGCTGCCCCCCCCCGCAGCCTAGCCTCCAGGAAGTTGCATAACAGAGATGTTTATTTTTGGTGAGGCTGGGTGGGATTTCTTCTCCTTAAAAAAAAAAAACCCAAAACATAAAACTTATTTGTCTGCCAGGAAGATAAATATCTTTGCTGAAAGCTCTTGGCCCGGCTGCCAGCTGCAGCTTGCATGATGCTGTCACCAAAGCCGTGGCGGTCTGCCTGTGTCTGGGCTTACATGGGTGTCATATGTGATGCCTGAGGGTCAGCCCCCACCCTGCTGGTATCGACGCTGCCAGTGGCCCTCAGGAACAGCCTCCCAAAGCTGCTTCCAGGCCCACTCTGGGCATTCACCTCCACCCCGATTTCCTCAGTGCCTTGAAGAGGGAGGTGAGAATGACAGAGAGCAAAACGTCCCTCTCAGCTTCCCCAGCAGTAAGAGAGCCCCCAGTGTACACAGAAAGCCAGGGGCGAGACTGAACCTGAAGCTTCGGCCCTAGGACCTGGACAGGGTTAAGAGACCCAGGCTAGAGGCATTGATCGTCCTGACTTAATGCCCGCTGCTCAGATCTCTTCCTAGAAGAGGAGACTGAGGGTCAGAGTGGTTGGTGCTCACACTGACCACAAATCCTTGTCATAATCAGAGCTTGCGCGTGTGAAAGGTTCTGTCAAATGCTCCCCACACATGTCTTATTAATCCTGTATGTTATTTCACTCTACAAGAGTCACAGTCAATGGAATTTGGCTCAGAGAGGTGCTCACACCCCTGTCTCCAGACACCAGTCCAGCGCCCTCCCCACAGCATGCACACACGCTCCTGCGCTTGGGGCCTCCAGGGAGGGCCTGCCCACTTGGAGGACTTCTCCAGGGCCAGAATCTTCTGCTGCTCACAGGTCTAGACCAGAACTGGGGAAATAACTTAATGATACGGGCAGGAGGCTGCCTAGCCGGCACCACGCTGAGTGCTTTATGTGTCAGCCTTTTTAATCCCACAACTACCCTGTGAGGAAGATCCTACAGGATTCTGCATCCCCATTTTATAGAGGGGGAAACTGAGGCATAAAGAGGTTAGGTGAACTGTCCAAAGCACCCAGCTGGGACTCACACCCCTGGTGCCAGTTCCAGAGCCTGTGCTCTGACCCCTGCCCTGAGACGAGTGTGTGCCCAGGGTGCTAACTGGGCTCTTTGGACTTGGACAAGCTACTTCCCGCTCCACCCTTGACCCTTGTGGGCTGACTGGTCCTTTGCAGCTCTGAGCATCCAGGAATCAGCGGGCAGAGCCCCGTTCTGTTAGACAGAAGTGGCTGTGGGCCTGGGCCGTGAGCTTTGTGTAAGTCTGCTGGGTCCCCCGTGTCAGCATCCTGGGCGTGTCAGGGGGAGGTGCCCCACTTCCTTAGTAAACATGCCCCCCACCTGGAGGGGCAGGTCACCACTTGGACAATAGGTGAGACCAGTGTGGAGGGCGCCGGGACAGGACCCCTCAGCGCTGGATTCTTGGGCAGAGTCTCCAGAGCCCCTGCTGAACCCCAAACAGGACCAGGCCAGGAAAGGTGGGGCCTCTCCTCCTCACTCCAAGCTCAGTTGGGCCAGATATGGCTGCTGACTGAGTTTTCCTTCCCACTCTGGGAGTCCGAGGCACTGAGTCAGCAGCCTCGACGCCCGAAGAAGTGCTGGCAAAGGGAGTCCTTCTAGAGGGAGGAGCCCAGGGTCAGTGGGGTGGAGATTAAATGTTATAGAGGTCAGATTGGCTGACCCAGAGTCACAGGACATTGGTGCGGAAAGGAGCCCATGCTGAGATGAGGACAGAGAGGCTCAGAGACTCGCCCAAGGTCACACAGCATGTTAATGGCAAGCCAGGGTTAGAACCTGGGCCTCCTGACCTCGCACCCAATACTTCCCTGAGAGGGCAAAGGCAAGGGATGGCTCCCCGGTCCCTCCCTCCTCTCATGCTTGGTTCAGCCACTGGTTTTTGACCTTCTTTCCTCCCCCCTCAGCCAAAGAGAGCTCCCTGGGTGAGCCAGAGTTGCCGCCCGACTCTGACACCGTGGGGATGGACAGCAGCTACCTCAGCGTGAAGGAGACTGGGGTAAAGGGGCCCCAGGACCGGGCCAGCGCCGACCTCCCCAGCCCACTGGAGAAGGCGGACTCCGAGAGCAACAAGGGCAAGAAGCGGCGGAACCGAACGACCTTCACCAGCTACCAGCTGGAGGAGCTGGAGAAAGTCTTCCAGAAGACCCACTACCCCGACGTGTACGCACGGGAGCAGCTGGCCATGAGGACCGACCTCACCGAGGCCCGCGTGCAGGTCAGTGAAGGCGCCTGGGAGGGCGCGGGAGAGCAGGGCCTGCCCTTGGGATGGTGGCCGGAGCTGGGACCGCCTGACTGTCCCCGGTCACGCCAGGGCTTTCTTCACCTCGGTGCAAGGAGCCCACCCCTCACGCCCCGGCTCCAACCAGAGCAAGTCGGCTTTTACTCACTTCACTGGCCTCTTGCTCTGGTTGGAGCTGGGGCGAAGCTCCCAGTGGACAGGCAGGAAGCCTGTAAGCTGTACTTCTGAGTTCTACGTGGTGTGGGAGTCCAGGCCCTTTCATGAAGGAGATGGTGACTGGTCTCTGCTCTGGAAGGCCTATCTCTTAGAAAGGAAACAGGACGAATTTAAATACATCCATAGCAGCCCAGTGGGCAGAAACAGAGACAACCCAGATCTTCTTTTTGCCTAGGATGGCTGCCTCGTCCTCCATCTTTCGGGTTCCAACTCAGTATGCCTCCTCTGAGAAGTCTTCCCGACCACCATGGCTAAAGAAGGGGCCCCCACCATCACCCGACCACCAAAACACTCAACCCAGCACAACCCGACAGAGCTCAACACAGGCCAGCAGAGCCCAGATCAACACAACACAGCACAA